>NC_048567.1:43570294-43884738 GCF_013265735.2 Oncorhynchus mykiss
ATAAACTTTCAGAAGGACAACCATCTCTGCAGCACTCCACCAATCCGGGCTTTATGGTAGAGTGGCCAGATGGAAGCACTCCTCAGTAAAAGGCACATGACAGGCCGCTCTGATGAAACCAAGACCAAGAACTCTTTGGCCTGAATGCCAAGCATCTAGAGGAAACCTGGCACCATTCTTACAGTAAAGCATCATGCTGTGGGGATATTTTTCAGCGGCAAGGACTGGGGGACTAGTCAGGATCGAGGGAAAGATGAACGGAGCAAAGTACAGAGAGATCCTTGATGAAAACCTGCTCCAGAGTGCTCAGGACCTCAGACTGAGGCAAAGGTTCACCTTCCAACAAGACAACAACCCTAAGCACACAGCCAAGGTAACGTAGGAGTGGCTTCAGGACAAGTCACCGAATGTCCTTGAGTAGCCCAGCCAAAGCCCAGACTTGAATCCGATCTAACATCTCTGGAGAGACCTGATAATAGCTGTGCGGCGACGCTCCCCATCCAACCTGACAGAACTTGAGAGGATCTGCATAGAAGAAGGGGAGAAACTGTATGCCATGGGTATGCCACGGGTATGCCATGCTAGTAGCGTCATACCCAAGGAGACTCAAGGCTATAATCTCTGCAAAAGGTGCTTCAACAAAGTACTGAGTAAAAGTGAATAATTATGTATGTGTGATATTTCCGTTTATATATATATATATATTCAAAGATTTCTAAAAACCAGTTTTTGCTTTGTCATTATGGGGTATTGTGTGTAGATTGATTAAGAAAAAAACAATTTTAATCAATTTTATAATAAAGTAACAAAATGTGGAATATGTCCAGGAGTCTGAATACTTTCCGAATGCACTGTACCCTCATCAGATCTTCGTCCTCCTCTGCATTTTGAATAGGCTCTTAGCTACCCTACTAACCATCTTCTGGTGATTGGTGCAGACTGCATTATACAAACCGGTATCTGAATCAAGATGACTGCTGTTGTGAGCCACTCTCATGTTCCCAGGTCTGCTATTAAACAAGATTAAAATTGGCTACACATCGAAGTGCCTAAAAGGAATGGCTTTTATGCGCTCCAGAAGAATGAATGCGAGAGAGGAGCTATATAGGCAGCAGGAAAAGATTTGTGTGGAGCGCAGAAACCAAGTATTGTTTTAATGGACACACTTTGAGAGCCATAGGCTAGAGTGTCTATGTATACTGACTGAATAAGAGTTCATATTTTTAATAGGTTTTGCTGTAAGGTCTTCATTTTTGCAAGCGAGATATTCAATTCCATCAGGGCATTCAGTTGATGAAATGTGTTAATGGCACTCGTTTTGAAGCTGTCACTGTTTATTGGGCATCCAATGTTTTTCAATGATAGGTTTGGAGACATTATGACTGTAGTCGGCTATGACACACAGTTCAAGTGAAATATCGGGAACTCAAAGTACGACTGGTTATTCCATTAAAATACCTGCTTCATCATAAGGGGTTATGTTTGTGCGAAATACCCTTGATGCTGAGTTAGGGTTAGGTCATTACTGAGCCAGTAACAGATTGCATTCAGAAGATCAAAAACCATGTTGCTAGTGTTTCGTAGCCAATTCCTTGTTGTTGTTTGCAACCAAACTAATGGATAAGCGGTCGGTCGTCTGAGTAGGAAAGGTTTCCCCCGGATACCACCTATCTTTTCCTTTGCTGGAGCCTCTTCCTATTATGAAAGAGAAAATCACTGAACACAAGAATGGGAAATTGTTTCTGACGGTTTCTGCAAATATGTGCTTTCTCTAAGTATTGCAAAGTATTCCCTATCATTGCATGTTGCTAATTATTCATCCAAGTAACACAGTTCAATTGCACATCAAACAAATACAATTTTGATTTGATATCTATCGAGCCCGTAGCCTATCGGCTTACGTTAAACGATAATTGCTTTCTCTTTGAACAACAGTTATTTTTGTACGATGATGGAAAAAATGTCTTGGATTGTTTACAACAAATTGCTTTGATGCGGATACAACTTTTGTCCTGAGGTTAATGAAAGGGTTGAATTTGAATGGAGTGATGTAAAAATACGACAATAAATCTACACAACCTCTCATTATTTTCCAAACTGTTAGAAACAGGGCAAAAACATGTTTTTCCACTATGTAGTCATACCACAAAGAATAAACACATTCGACTGAGACCAAAGGCACCTTCAGTGGGCATTCCATTGGCCCACAAGTACCAGAAATAACCATCCAGTGAACCAAGCAAGCTATCCACTAACGTTGATGTTTTTGTTGGTGCATGCCAACAAAGTTGTAAATATTAATAATTATGGTACGGTTGCGTTATTTTTAGTTGATGGGTTGTGCTTGAGCATTCAGAGATGCATCAGTGGGATACTATCCAAATACAGTGTTTCCCATATCTATATAGACTCAAAAAGACCTGAATAACGTAAAGAGTTACAGTATCGGTTTGGACCTACAGAAGCAAACAATACGTCAGCAGGGAGTGAACTAGTAGTATTTACAAAACATTTCAACGTCACTATGAACCTAATAAGAGCAGACACAGGTAGGACATGAGGAAGAAGACAAGCCCTACGCCTTTTAATGCAGTTACTTTTCCACAGAGTTACGAGTCCAGAGAATTAGCTTTCTTTACCAGAACATCACAGAATACGAACAAGAGGAAGGCCTCAAAACACCACCGCAAATGACATGGCCAAGGGTACCAATCTCACAGAAAGGTCTCTTCAGGCACTCACTGTCTTTATTGTTCTCATTCTCTGTGCATCTGTTGTGTCTGACATCTCTTTCTGAGAAATACTGAAGGATGCATTAGAAGGAAACCCGGAGACCACAGAGACACACAGGCCCAACACCATTCATTCTCCAATGTCATTCTCATTAATGTTGTAAAACAAAAAGTTTTTTTTACTGTACCTCAGATTATTGTGTTGTTATTCATTTTCAATATCAACAAATGTTTCTCATGACAATAACCAAACGAGTTGGCTATACAGCATAAATACATCTGGGACCAGGCTACGAAGATGTGTATCATTTTGAGATACTCTTCAGAAATGGCACATTAAAATCACTGACCTGTTTCACGTCATAGCCCAGAAGAACGAAGTTTAGATCTGGAGAAACTGCAAACTTGGAGGCCTTAAATGTTGCCTGGTAAGAAAGAGAAAAGAGTGGAAAGAGAATGAGAGATACTGTGAATGTTCATCTGCAGTTACAGTCCATTCAAATGTGTTGTTCTGAAGCGTGAAATATAATGATTTATTGGATTAGCATGAACTAAATGTCAGATGTCAGCTCGGGGGTTAGAACTTGCAACCTTCCGGTTACTAGTCCAACGCTCTAACCACTAGCCTACGCTGCCGCCCCAGTTGGTATGCACTGAGACGGTAAGTACTCACAAAAGTGGTGTTTTTTAGTAAGAGGTCTGTCTCATTGCTATGCGTGTTGGCTTTGAACACATCACCGTCCCAGCTCCTGAAAATTATCTCCTCATCTGTCAGAGAGAGAGAGGGAGAGAGAGAAATGGGGAAGAGAGAGAAAGAGAGAGGACCCTGGGTAAAAGGTTGTAAGGTGAATAAGTGAAGGGTAAAAAGTGAAGCCAAGGCTGAGACCAAGGGTTATGGTTAATGCCTGGGTTTGTTTAGGTTTTTATACTGGAGAACCTTGCTCATGAATTGCCTTGAGGTGCTTAACAATGGTTTGCTACATCCAATCTAGTTACTCATTATTCATTCAACTTGGCCCACTGCCAGTAAATTACAGATGTCACAATGAATGGCTAAGAGTTCCGGTGCTCATATACAATTATGGGCATCGTGCCAAATATGTGTTTTTAAGCATAGCCACTTGTCTCAGGTATCCTGTATAATGACATCCCATGTGAGACATCCCTTGTATGACGCACCAAATATGACTTGTCACTGCAATGAGAAATTGAGACACTCAACATGCACGGTAATCTACCGACTCACTTAGAGAGTATCAGTGACAACTTGGCTCAGTATTATTTCACATCAACAGGAACAAATGTGATGGGAGTTTCAGCCAATATCTTTAATCTCTGGCCAGTTTTACAATCTGGGCAGTCCAGGATTTCATTAATGCTTTTGACGGACCAATATCATTACAAAGCCCTCATCTCATATACAGTAAATGTCATTGAATGAGTTCTAAGGCGTCAACCTTGGGCCGGTGGGCTATAAAACAGAGATGACTCAGAATACATTAAAGTAAAATGACAGGCAAGTAAACATAAAAGAGTGATGGATGGTTGACTTATGATCAATAGGAGAAAGAGGGTACAAGAGAAGAGAGGGGACCAGAATGTTATTAAGTTAGATTTTTTAGATGACACTCCTTCTAAGGGTACTTGATAAGAATGTATAAAACTGTCATTGTGATTCATAATTGGTTTGCAGTAAGTGACATTGTGCAGTAGCATACTGAATCAACTGAAGCCTACTAAACTGTAAATATTGTGGCACACCGTGAGCTTGTAGTCTTGAATCAACCTGTGGTTGGCTGGTATTTATATATTGCATTTGTGCAACATTTGTGCTGTACAGATTGTATGCAGACCCTATGGAGTGCCCTTTCAATACAATGTGTTCAATGCCATCTTCCCCTGTACATGATTCACTGATACTTTTCACCCCCCAAAATGTTGGTATTTTCCTTTGTGACGCAGTGCAAAAAAAAAATGTTTTGTCAAATTTGTCAGACAATCCACATGTTATGGAGGCCTGTGACAAAGCACAGAGGCACATTTGGATTTGCGCTTATGCTTTGTGTGCTCTGCTCAGAAACTGTGATGTACCTTCAAGGCAACCGTCACATCCACTTGCCATCTGCCAAGTGTGTTGACAAAAGACGTTTCATCCAGAACTTCATGAATAGTGTCCTTATGTGAAAGCAATTTGACAAAGTATTTTTTATACTGTGTCACAAAGGACATTTCCACACTATGAGGTTGGAATAATGCTGTGAAATTGTGAATAATATTAATGCTCTTTAAGTGTAAGAGCTGTTTGACAAGACCTGTTCTGTGCTGTGTTTATTTTTTTATACGCTATGACTTTACTTTTTTATACGGTATAATTGTTACTCAGAAATAATTTGATATTGACATAGAAACGGCTGCATTGGACCTTTAAGAATGTCAGTGAAGTAATTAGCAGTACTTCAGGGGTTTGCACTCAGGCAGTTGTGAGGAGCGCTCTTTGAAATTGAAGGATGAATAGTGAGGCCCCATCTTTCAGGAGTGGAAAATAGAGCATGACCGCAAGGAGACAGCAGCATGTCCTAGCCTGTCAGAAGACTGAGATGCTGAGTGAAGTAACAAGCTGACAGCACCTATAGACAAGCCAAACTCAAACTCTTAGACAGAGAGACTAAGAAGGGGAGGAGTGCCTTGTCATGAAAGGTGCTATTTGTGATGCTTTATTTATGATATTTTGAAAAGACTCTCCTTCAGATAATGTGGATGAAAGGATACAGTGATTTGAGAGTGTTATAAATTGGTCTGACCCCTTCATATCTGCAACACCGCTTCTGACACTAGTCACAGCCTGACAGTGCTAAAATACAGACTTCGCTTCACATACTGTAAACACAAACAAGTGAAAGCAGCAGTGATTTGCAAGCTTCAACTTAACGCATTAAATCCCTCTCTGATCTTCCGGAGCTTGAGTTGTTAATGGTTGCAGATGGTACATCCCGTACTGTTCTGGCTCCGGAGTAGTGAATGTATGAGGAGGGAACGATTTATAACCAAGAATGCTGGTTCCCAACGGAGCAAGAATTCCTATAGATTACAGTAATGTATTCTATCATTGTTCTCTGCTGGTGCTATGATTAATTTACACCCCACTGGTGGTATTTAAACAGTGATTGTATCAATGTTACCTTCTCATGCATCCTCTTTCAAGGCTTGTGTTTGCTTTCAAGGCTCCGATAGGGCTTGAAATGAGTTTGTTTCAGTATAATGTTCAAATTTGTGTAATACAGTTTATTTTATTTCATGTGTTTGCTTATCTGCTGCAGTAGGTTAACTATTTAATGTCCATGTGGAGAAGATGAACCACTTCCGGCCTCTCCGAATTAAATTTACATTAACACATTCCTTAACAGCATGAATATGTAATATCAGACAAACAGCAGCAGTGACGGTAGTTTGGTACCTTTAAAGGCTTCGGAATATGCCAGCACAATTCATCCTAATGGCAGAACAATGTTCCTCAGAGATATACAGTATGTTGTTTCCATTGAAATTCAAATGTCGATTTTGAATGCTGTGCGGATGAACAAACACCACCAGAGACAATTGGCAGAAACAAATGTACTTTGTCAGCTCAGAACGCATTCAAAAATCTTCAAAGGACACAATTCTTTGAGAGCGTTTGATGCCTGTGCCATTTCTCTTTGAAAGCTTTTTGATGTTTACTTTTGGGCTTTGCTCTGTGGTGAAACTAAAGAGCAGATGGGTGATGTTTACGGATCTTGATTTAGTGAGAGGCACAAGTCTCCAGCAGATACCACGCAGATTTGATGAAATATGATGTGTTCAGTCAACAGGGGAGACTCAATTCGAGGAGCAACAGGTCCCAATCATGGCTGCTCAGCATTCATAGCAAATGGAAACAAAATACATTTGAGACAGATACAATGTTATTACAGATACGAGCGACATTAGATATGTAGAGTTATGAATATACTGCATAAACATACCATTGATCCACTTAGCATCAGGGTCATGCACCTGGAACTCTCGTTGAAAGAGGTCATCCAGTGTCAATTGGGTGCCTAAAGACTTCGCGCCATCATCTGTGAAGAAATGACACGAAGTCTTCAAATAGACATAGAGAACACTTTTACATACAATTGTCAGTTAGCTAAGGCCATTCCCAGAATGTTGGGCAATCAATCGCAGCGCTCCAATAGATAGAAACTGTCATCATTCACATTTAAATCACATGAAAGCCAGTGAGGGCTGTGGCAAAAACTGAGCTTTCGTTAAAAATAAATGTTTAAATTGCTAAATAATTGAACAGTGCACCAGGAGGATTTTTCTGAAGCGGAATTATAATTTTTGTTACATTGCTTGCTTGCTATCTCATGTGATTAGCTGACCACCAAACATTGCTATCGCTAGCTAGCTAGATAGCCACTTAATATAACTATTTTTCTTAAAATGTAAGTTAGCTAGCTAAGTTATCAATCTTTTGTCATATCAGGATATGATTTGAGAGCACTAGTTTGCTCCAAAAGTGGTTATAGCTTTGACTGCATGCTGACAGTGAATTCAGAGCCATTCAGTAGTGTGTCCATCCCCTCTGCCCAGATTGGG
This sequence comes from Oncorhynchus mykiss, assembly GCF_013265735.2. Taxonomy (NCBI): domain Eukaryota; kingdom Metazoa; phylum Chordata; class Actinopteri; order Salmoniformes; family Salmonidae; genus Oncorhynchus; species Oncorhynchus mykiss. Next base: position 43,577,647 of record NC_048567.1, read on the forward strand.
TGAAAACACACTTTGGTGATGCCATTTCACTTCCTTATGTTATAAAATACATTTTACCAAGACAAATACGATATTTCATGTTCTGAATCGTTCAGTGGGGTCCTTCTCTAACATACTGTATCTTTACCATTGTATCAAAAAAGTTGGATTTCGAAACGTAATACATCCAATAATGAGCACCGAGCTCTGTTGACATAGCGACGCGGGTTTATCATAACTTTCGCGGTTGACATCTTCAAAGTTGTTTCCGCGGGTTGCGAATAGCTAAATTAGCATGACATGAGCTGAATTAAATGTTAAAGGCTTTGAAAATAAATGTCGGTTGACATTTATGTGAGAACCGGAATTTTGAATGAATATGAAAGCATACATTGACATATGAAAATACTACATGTCATGTCTCAAAATCTATATCCATTTTACCTCTATAAATATTTTATGTCCTGTGGATTCGAGAAGAAACATGACGATTTCAACACGATAGTGAGTGCATTAGCCTTCATTCCTGCACAGAATCCAGCCTAGCTGACACAATTAAATGTTCTCGATTTTTTTGGGCTCTATTTTTCTCTTGATTTAGTCACTGTAAATCTGTCCATCCTACAAGTGTAACAACTCCAATAACCAGTGGTGGGAAAAGTACCCAATTGTCATACCTGAGTAAAAATAAAGATACCTTAATAGAAAATAACTCAAGTAAAAGTGAAAGTCACCCAGTAAAATACTACTTGAGTAAAAGCCTAAGAGTATTTGGTTTAATTAAATTTACTAAAGTATCAAAACTAAATGTAATTGTAAAAATGTACTTTAGTAAAAGTATAAATCATTTCAAATTCCAAACCAGATGGCATAATTGTTAGTCATGTTTTTATTTGGCACACTCCAACATTCAGACATCATTCAGAAACAATGCATTTATGTTTAATGAGTCTGCCAGACGAGAGGTAGTATTTGTATTTATTATGGATCCCCATTAGATGCTGCCAAAGCAGCAGCTACTCTTCCCAGGGTCTTCAGTTTATACAATTTTAAAACATTACAATACATTCACAGATTTCACAACACTGCCCTCAGGCCCCTACTCCACCACTACTACATATCTACAGTACTAAATCCATGTGTATGTATAGTGCATATGTTGTTGTGTGTGTGTGTGTGTGTGTGTGTGTGTGTGTGTGTGTGTGTGTGTGTGTGTGTGTGTGTGTGTGTGTGTGTGTCTGTGCCAATGTTTGTGTTGCTTCACAGTCCCCGCTGTTCCATAAGGTGTTTTTTTTTCTATTTTTTAAAATCAAATTTTACTGCTTGCGTAAGTTATTTGATGTGGAATAGAGTTCCATGTAGTCATGGGTCTATGTAGTACTGTGTGCCTCCCATAGTCTGTTCTGGACTTGGGGACTGTGAAGAGACCTCTTGTGGCATGTCCTGTGGGGTATGCATCGGTGTCCGAGCTGTGTGCCAGTAGTTTAGATAGACAGCTCGGTGCATTCAACATGTCAATACTGCTCATAAATAAAACTAGTGATGAAGTCGATCTCTCCTCCACTTTCAGCCAGGATAGATTGACATGCATATTATTAATATTAGCACTCTGTGTACATCCAAGGGCCAGTCGTGCTGCCCTGTTCTGAGCCAATTGCAATATTCCTTTTTTTGTGGCACCTGGCCACACGACTGAACAGTCGACAAAAGGTGCGACAAAACTAGGGCCTGTAGGACCTGCCTTGTTGATAGTGTTGTTAAGAGGGCAGAGCATCACTTTATTACAGACAGACTTCTCTCTGTCTTAGCAACTACTGCATCAATATGTTTTGACCATGACAGTTTACTATCTATTGTTACTCCAAGCAGTTTAGTCATCTCAACTTGCTCAATTTCCTCATTATTTATTACAAGATTTAGTTGAGGTTTAGGGTTTAGTAAGTGTTTTGTTCCAGATACAATGCGTTTAGTTGTTCCAAATACAATGCTTTAAGTTTTAGAAATATTTAGGGATAACTGGTAGAGATGACCAGGGATGTTTTCTTGATAAGTGCCTGAATTTGACAATTTCTGTCCTGCTAAGCATTCAAAATGTAACGAGTACTTTTGAGTGTCAGGGAAAATGTAAGGCGTAAAATGTCCATCATTTTATTTTGGAATGTAGTGAAGAAAAGGTTGTCAATAATATAAATCCCTGCAACAGATACAATTATATTTTGGCTTATGGCCAGATCCAGGGGCGCAACTTTGACTGGGGACATGTCCTCCAACCACATTCTGAAATTGCATTTTTTGCAATGTGCATTTTTGCAATGTGATACAAAATGAGGCAGCGGTGTGCTTTAGGACCATCAGATTGGTCGGATAGGCTGTTTGTCCGACTGGATAAAAATACATAAATAATCATTTTTATTATTTTAGAACTGGGGCCTCTCCCAAAAATTGTCTAAATTGTCAATGAACTTCAAATTGATAGAGGACCCATAGGATTTAAGCCAGTAGTGTAGCCAGAGGAGACAACTAAAGTGTTCCATTCCGTGACCTATTGTTGGTATAGCCTGTCTATGAAACCTTTGAAGTAATTTTTTAATTGCTACAATTTATGAAGATTTATATTGTTGGTACCATCATGAATGACTACTGTGTGAGCACTCAAGTGCTTCTGCATCACAATAGGGACCTGGTGATCTATGTCACAAACACGGGATCCAGGGAAGCAGTGTGTCTTGCTTCCGGGACCACCACATCCCTAACTATGGACAAGGAGAGGGTCGCTACGAGCCTGATGGACGTCGGAGGGCCCCCGGTGAAGTCAGGGGGCTCAGAGCTGTAAAACGGTTAGAGCCGCAGGTCTGGACGAGAGGGCAGAGGAGGAATACATTGGAATGGTGTAGAGCAAGATGCAGTAGTCCGCCGGTTCTCATTGGTTGGATGTGTTAATACAAGTTATTGTAGTTAAAGTAGTATCATCCATAGCTACCGCATAGGAGACCAATCTCATAGCGCACCCTGGATAATCCCCTTGGTCATTTATGATAGCCTGCTAACGTTAGCTCCAGGAGACGGTAAAATTCAGTCAAACGCGGTGTGTTGAGAACAGCACTAATACTGGGTTCTGAAATAAACAAAATTTGATTCAATCACATGAAGGACAAAACACTCACTTTACAGAAAATGATTAGACTATACTGTACATGTAAATCAGTCCACATAAATTACTGGGTAAACAATATGAAAAGTATTAGACTATACATGTACATCAGCTCAAATAAGTTGCTGGGTAAACAATATGCCAAACAATATGCCAAGGGGTCAAATGCTGTTGGTATTGACCCCACGACTGGTGTCTGGGGTACGTGCTCATTAAGGGCCTGTTTCCCAGGCACAGATTAAACCTATAAAATTGCCAGTGTAGAATTCCCCTACAATAACCCATGTACTGTATAGCCTACAATATGTATTGCATTTTATTCACACTTAATAGACAATTAAGACATTTTAATTTGTTTGGTGACAACAATAACACAGACAAGACCAATTGGAGGCTATAACATGGGACATAACGTTTCAGTAACATCTAGATAAATACATTAGCTATATTGTCACAAGTGGGATATTTCATTTATTTTGTTAGAAATGTAGATCACATGTAGGACTATGTAATTAGATTGTAAGGATGTACGGATAAATATGTATTTAAGCTCTAAATAGTCATCCTCCTAAAACATGCATTGATAATAACCAATGATAGGTTGTGACATCAACCATATACTGTATGAGCATGTAGTGCCTTTTGCTTCCAAAAGAAACACAAGGTTGTCTCCCAAAATGCTTTGGTTCCGACTTCAAGTTGTAGTTTGTGAGGAGCAACTGCCGAAATTATATTCGACTGGAGTTGAAAGTTCATGACCTTTGATCACACGGTTGTGGTAAAGATCATGCAGTTAACAAGTCAGATTGTTTTTTATTACCCAAAATGCAACACACTTTGAAAAGCGGTGACCAACGTTGGTCAAAGTCTTGCCAAAAGTTATCCGCTCGAATGCGCACATTGTCTCTGAAAATGGTAATCATCCCAGAGTATTCCCTCACAATTAAATAACCTCCATTTGCTTAAAAGAAAGGCAATGGAGTGTTGAACTTTTAACTTAAATGAAAGGTGCTAGTTTTAAATTGTAAGACAAAATTCTAAGAAGGTAGCTTGTCGTCTGTTTTTGAAAAGCTGCATTTATTGAGAATGGTGAAAAGTTAGAACCTTTTGAAATGATTTGAATCAGGTTTTGAGATTATATGTAAAAGAAAATAACTCCAGAAATTTACTTTTGGAAAGAAGAACGATGGCCAGTCCAATGAGTGACAGTATGACCATGATGACCAGCAGAGAGATGGCGATACCTTTCCAGTTCCTGTCTGGCCCAAAATCCGGCACATCCTTCAGAGAGAGAGACAGAGATAGAAAGAGGGAGGAAGAGAGAAGAAAAGGTTAATATTCATAACGAATTTGTAGCAAGTTGAAAGTAGAAGTGGAAACAAAAAAGAAACATCTCCCAACCGGACAGTCGGTCCATGACGCTAGAGATGAAGAGGCGAAGCCAGAAGATTTACTCTGCCCAAAATTCAGTCTTTATGAGATAAGCCATTTTTTGCATGGAGGTCTATGAATTGTGTCGAATTACGTGAGACTTATTTGATAAAATAGAAGTTTTAGCAATATTTAGGCTGTTACAAATGTACTGATATAAATGGATGCACATGGCATTCCGGAAAACTTTGAGATTACACTGAACAACAATATAAACACAACATGTAAAGTGTTGGTCCCAGTTCAATGAGCTGAAATAAAAGATCCCAGAAATGTTCTAAACGCTCAAAAAGCTTATTTCTCTGAACTTTTATGAGCATTTTTCCTTTGCCAAGATAATCAATCAATTACATGTATTTATGAAGCCGTTTTTACATCAGCAGATGTCCCAAAGTGCTATACAGAAACCCAGCCTAAAATCCCAAAGAGCAAGCAATGCAAATGTAGAAGCACGGTGGCTAGGAAAAACTCTAGAAAGGCAAGAACCTAGGGAGAAACCTAGAGAAGAACCAGGCTCTGAGGGGTGGCCAGTCCTCTTCTGGCTGTGCCAGCTAGAGATGATAATAGTACATGGCCATTAAGGCCAGGTTGTTCTTCAAGATGTTCAAACGTTCATAGATGACCAGCAGGGTCAATTAATAATCACAGTGATTGTAGATGGTGCAACAGTTCAGCACCTCGGGAGTAAATGTCAGCTGGCTTTCAGAGTTTGAGACAGCAGGAGTGTGTGGGTGGGTGTGTGGGTGTGTGTGAGACAGAGAGAGAGAGAATAGCTGGTCTGGGACAAGATAGCACATCCGGTGAACAGGTCACAGTTCCATAGCCACAAGCAGAACAGTTCAAACTGGAGTAGCAGTGCGACAAGGTAGCACGTCCGAGGAGCAGGTCAAGGTTTCATAGCCACAGGAAAAATAGCAGAAACTGGATCAGCAGCACGACCAGATGGACGGGATGGAGACAGCCAGGAGTTGTCAGGCGAGGTAGTCCTGAGGCAAGGTCCCAGGGCTCAAGCCCTCAGGGAGGGGAGACAGAGAGAGTGCGGAAAATTAGAGGGAGCATACCTAAGATCACACATGACACCAGATAAGACAGGATAATTACACCAGATCGGGCAGAATGACCCTAGCCCCCCGGCACATAGTCTCCAGTATCTATGCTGCAATAGTCTGAGACAGGAGGGGTCGGGGGACAATGTGGCTCTGTCTGATGATACCCCTCGGACAAGGCCGACCATGCAGGACATAAACCCCACCCACGTTGCCAAAGCAAAGCCCCCATACAACTAGAGGGATATCAACAGACCTCCCACCGCACTAGACCGAAGGGGCACAAAACCGGACAGGAAGATCATGTCAGTGACTCAACCCGCTAAAGTCGAGTATATTGGGGAAAAAAGCCTGGCACGACTTGACGTCCCCCTCCTTGGGACAGCAAGAGAGAGCACTAGTAAGCCAGTGACTCAACCCCTGTAATAGGGTCAGAGGCAGAGAATACCAGTGGAGAGAAAGGAGCCAGCCAGGCAGAGACAGCAAGGGCGGTTCATCACTCCAGTGCCTTGCCGTTCACATTAGCACGCCTGGGCCACACTTAATCATAGGATGAATCTTCAGTAAAGACTAAATGGTTGAGAACGAGTCTGCGTTTCTCACATGGATAGGCAGACTATTCCATAAAAATGTAGCTCTATAGGAGAAACCCCTGCCTCCAGCTGCTTGCTTAGAAATTCTAGGGACAATAAGGAGGCCTGCATCTTGTGACCATACCGTACATGTAGGTATGTATTGCAGGACCAAATTGGAGAGAAAGGTAAGAGCAAGTCCATATAATGCTTTGTAGGTTAGCAGTAACATCTTGAAATCAGTCCTAGCCTTATCAGGAGCCAGAGGCTAGAGGCTAGCACTGGAGTAATATGATTGAATTGTTTTGATCTAGTCACGATTCTAGTAGCCGTATTTAGCACTAACTGAAGTTTATTTTGTGTTTTATCCGGGTAGAGTAGAGCATTGTAGTAGTCTAATCTAGAAGTGACCAAAGCATGGATTAGCTGTAGATGTAATCATGTGAACTGCTGATTATATAGTAAATGTTTCACAGTTAGCATACAGTATATTTTATTTTACTGGTGTTCTAAGCAATCTAAAGGTTGATGACGCGATCTCTCTCTCCCCCAATGTGATATTTTTATTTTGTTTCAAAACAATACATTTGGTATAAGCGTTGCTGGCTTCATTAAAAACTGTGACTGGTGGTGTTTGGATGTCCTTGGTCTTGTTTATTTGATCGGGGGCTTATGCATGTAATCAAATCAAATTGTATTTGTGACATGCACCGAATACTTACAAGCCCTTAACCAACAATGCAGTTCAAGAAATAAACTAAATGAACTAAACTAAAAAATGTAATAAAAAGTAACACAATAAAATAACAATAACGAGGCTATATACAGGGGGAAACATGAGGCCAACTTTACCATATAATCCTGAAGGCATACTTACAGTGCCTTGCGAAAGTATTCGGCGCCCTTGAACTTTGCGACCTTTTGCCACATTTCAGGCCTCAAATATAAAGATATAAAACTGTATTTTTTTGTGAAGAATCAACAACAAGTGGGACACAATCATGAAGTGGAACGACATTTATTGGATATTTCAATTTTTTTTAACAAATCAAAAACTGAAAAATTGGGCGTGCAAAATTATTCAGCCCCTTTTCTTTCAGTGCAGCAAACTCTCTCCAGAAGTTCAGTGAGGATCTCTGAATGATCCAATGTTGACCTAAATGACTAATGATGATAAATACAATCCACCTGTGTGTAATCAAGTCTCCGTATAAATGCACCTGCACTGTGATAGTCTCAGAGGTCCGTTAAAAGCGCAGAGAGTATCATGAAGAACAAGGAACACACCAGGCAGGTCCGAGATACTGTTGTGAAGAAGTTTAAAGCCGGATTTGGATACAAAAAGATTTCCCAAGCTTTAAACATCCCAAGGAGCACTGTGCAAGCGTAAATATAGAAATGGAAGGAGTATCAGACCACTGCAAATCTACCAAGACCTGGCCGTCCCTCTAAACTTTCAGCTCATACAAGGAGAAGACTGATCAGAGATGCAGCCAAAAGGCCCATGATCACTCTGGATGAACTGCAGAGATCTACAGCTGAGGTGGGAGACTCTGTCCATAGGACAACAATCAGTCCAATATTGCACAAATCTGGCCTTTATGGAAGAGTGGCAAGAAGAAAGACATTTCTTAAAGATATCCATAAAAAGTGTCGTTTAAAGTTTGCCACAAGCCACCTGGGAGACACACCAAACATGTGGAAGAAGGTGCTCTGGTCAGATGAAACCAAAATTGAACTTTTTGGCAACAATGCAAAACGTTATGTTTGGCGTAAAAGCAACACAGCTCATCACCCTGAACACACCATCCCCACTGTCAAACATGGTGGTGGCAGCATCATGGTTTGGGCCTGCTTTTCTTCAGCAGGGACAGGGAAGATGGTTCAAATTGATGGGAAGATGGATGGAGCCAAATACAGGACCTTTCTGGAAGAAAACCTGATGGAGTCTGCAAAAGACCTGAGACTGGGACGGAGATTTGTCTTCCAACAAGACAATGATCCAAAACATAAAGCAAAATCTACAATGGAATGGTTCAAAAATAAACATATCCAGGTGTTAGAATGGTCAAGTCAAAGTCCAGACCTGAATCCAATCGAGAATCTGTGGAAAGAACTGAAAACTGCTGTTCACAAATGCTCTCCATCCAACCTCACTGAGCTCGAGCTGTTTTGCAAGGAGGAATGGGAAAAAATGCCAGTCTCTCGATGTGCAAAACTGATAGAGACATACCCCAAGCGACTTACAGCTGTAATCGCAGCAAAAGGTGGCGCTACAAAGTATTAACTTAAGGGGGCTGAATAATTTTGCACGCCCAATTTTTCAGTTTTTGATTTGTTAAAAAAGTTGAAATATCCTTTAAATGTCGTTCCACTTCTTGATTGTGTCCCACTTGTTGTTGATTCTTCACAAAAAAATACAGTTTTATATCTTCATGTTTGAAGCCTGAAATGTGGCAAAAGGTCGCAAAGTTCAAGGGGGCCGAATACTTTCGCAAGGCACTGTATATTTCACTGGTCTCCCACAAAGCCAATTTCTCCTTTGGCCGCCTTTCCTTCCAGTTCTCTGCTGCCAATGACTGGAACGAACTGCAAAAGTCTCTGAAGCTGGAGACTCATATCTCCCTCATTAACTTTAAGCATTAGCTGTCAGAGCAGCTTACAGATCATTGCACCTGTACTTAGCCAATCTGTAAATAGCCCACCCAACTACCTCATCCCCATATTGCTTCTTTTTGTTTCTTCTCCTTTGCACTCCAGTATCTTTACTTTCACATTCATCTTCTGCACATCTATCACTCCAGTGTTTATTTGCTAAATTGTAAGTATTTCTCCACTACGGCCTATTTATTGCCTTATCTCCCTAATCTTACTTCATTTGCCCACACTGTATATAGACTTTCCTATTGTGTTATTGACTGTACGTTTGTTTATTCCATGTGTAAATCTGTGTTGTTGTTTGTGTCGCACTGCTTGGCTTTATCTTGCGCAGGTCGCAGTTGTAAATGAGAACTTGTTCTCAACTGGCTTACATGGTTAAATAAAGGTGAACTAAAATTTACAAAACACAATACTACAGGAAAGATGGTTGTTTAATATGAGAGATTCAGTGATGTTAAGATTTTGAAAGTCATGCAGTGTATGCCAAGTTTTAGACAACATGTCACGGTGTGTAGAAGAGATTCCACAATCCAGAATTTTGTCGACAGTGTGAGCAGCCGTATACGTGCTGAAATCTACGCCCATCATGACTTATAGCACCAGCCACTAGGCCAAATGGCATGCAAAGAGTGTGTACCATGAACCCATACTTCTTCTTTAAATTTGTTTTGGTGAATATCAACCAACTGAAAGGTGCATACACCGCCACCTACTGTACTAGAGTGAGGCCTCCCTATTAATCTATTTCTCTTATCAAGCTCTGCTTTTCCACCAACACTACTGGAGTGTGAATTCATTACACTTTGTGACACAAAAAGAGAAGGGCAAAAGAACGGGGAAAGGGAAGAAAAATTGCACTACCAACTAACCTTACACACATTAAAACCCCCATTCCATCACTTTTTTGCACTATTTTGCATTTTGCACTATCTGATCCTACACCAGGCCAGCAGCCAGGAGGATGGGACACTATCATTCAACACACCATGTAACTTCTCTGCATTAAAATCTCATACACCCAAGTACTTCTCTGCAGCTGCCACCAAAACGTCTATTTTCTATGATTTACGTATCATTTCTGCGGTACAGTTAATAACCATGGCTATGAACACTAAGAAGCTGAAAGTACATGTTATTCCTATCACTCTCACCCACAATACTTAAAGTGACAGGTACACTACATTACCAAAAGTATGTGGATACCTGCTCATCAAAAATGTTGTTCCAAAATCATGGGCATTAATATGAAGTTGGTCCCACCTTTGCCGCTACAACAGCCTCCACTCTTCTGGGAAGGCTTTCCACTAGACGTTGGAGCATTGCTGTGGGGACTTGCTTCCATTCAGCCACAAGAGTATTAGTCAGGTTGGGCATTGATGTTGGGCAACTAGGCCTGGTTTGCAATCAGCGTTCCAGTTCATCCCAAAGGTGTTCGATGGAGTTGAGGTAAAGGCTCTGTACAGCCCAGTCAAGTTCTTCAACACCAAACCATTACTTTATGGACCTCGCTTTGTGCACGAGGGCATTGTCATGCTGAAATAGGAAAGGGCCTTCCCCAAACTGTTGCTTCAGCACTCGGCGGTTCCGTTCTGTGAGCTTGTGTGGCCTACCACTTCGCGACTGAGCTGTTGTTGCTCCTAGACGTTTCTAGGAGCAACAGTACTTACATTTCAACAGGACAGCTCTAGCAGAGAAGAAATGTGTTAAACTGACTTGTTGGAAAGGTGGCATCCTATGACGGTGCCATGATGACAGTCACTGAGCTCTTCAGTAAGGCAATTGTACTGCCAAGGTTTGTCTATAGAGATAGCATGGCTGTGTGCTCAATTTTATACACCTGTCAGCAACGGCTGTGGCTGAAATAGCCGAATCCACTACTTTGAAAGGGTGTCCACATACTTTTTTTGTATATATAGTGTAGGTGAGTCTGGGTTTGTACACATGACAAATTGCATCATTTATACAAAACCTGCAGGGGCCATGATCGATATTGAACTAAATCATCTGCAGTTGTCTTTTGACAGAGCAGGTGCGTAATAGGCAGAATCTACCACACACCCAGAGCTGATTAGTGAAGGGGCTCGAGGCAAAAGGCAAAACTGGAGAAACAGGAAAAAGTCTCTGCACACTTCCAGTCAGATGCAACTTTCTTTAATTGTGGCTGAGCTTTCGGTCGGTCGACCTTCATCAGAGCAGGTGCACCATTGCGAAATACCTACTGTTCAGTTAGCCTTGTAACGTCTCCACAATAAATGTGGTACGAAATTAAATAGACTGTAAGGTTATGCATGCATTTCTTGGTAACAAAAAAATAAGAAAAGGAATGTGTACATGTTGAGATTCATGCCATAATTTGTATGCAACCGAGATTACATTTTGTTGATTGGTCAAAATGATACACTATTAATATGAAGTATGCCGACACCCCTTCAAATTAGTGGATTTGGCTATTTCAGCCACACCCTTTGCTGTAGGTGTATAAAAAACCAGGACACAGCTATGCAATCTCCATAGACAAACATTACTGAAGAGCTGAGTGACTTTCAACATGGCACCGTCATAGCATGCCACATTTCTAACAAGTCAGTTTGTCACATTTCTGCTGGATCTGTCCCGGTCAACGCAATGTCAAGCATTGACTGGAGTGGAGTGTAAAGATCGCCTCCATTGTGGAAACACGTTCTCTGGGGTGATGAATTAGGCTTCACCATCTGGCAGTCCATCGGACTAATCTGGGTTTTAGTGGATGCCAGGAGAACGCTACCTGCCCCAACGCATAGCGCAGACTTTAAAGTTTGGTGGAGGAAGAATAATGGTCTGGGGAGGTTTTTCATGTTTCAGGCTAGGCCCTTTAGTTCCAGTGAAGGGAAATCTTAATGTCACAGCATACACTGATATTCTAGATGATTCTGTGCTTCCAACTTTGTGGCAACAGTTTGGAGAAGGCCCTTTCCTGTTTCAGCATGACAATGGCCCCGTGCACAAAGCAAGGTCCATACAGAAATGATCGGTGTGGAAGAACTTGACTGGCCTGCACAGAGCCCTGAGCTCAACCCTATCAAACACCTTTGGCATGAATTGGAATGCCTACTGCAAACCAGGCCTAATTGCCCAACAGCAGTGCCCGACCTCACAAATGTTCTTGTGGCTGAATGGAAGCAAGTCCCCGCAGCAATGTTCCATCGTCTAGTGGAAAGCCTTCCTAGAAGAGTGGAGGCTGTTATAACAGCATAGGGGAGACCAACTCCATATCAATGCCCATGATTGTGGAATTAGATTTTTGACAAGCAGGTGTATGCATACTTTTGGTCATGTAGTGTATTTGATTCAAAGCTTTCACTATCCCAGAAATAACATACAGTATCACCATGAAGGTTAAAGAGACAGGACATGCTATGACAGGCTAGGTAAACAACAGTAATACTCAGGCAGTAATTGAGGAAAGAAGACAGAGGATTTTTAGGTGAAACCTTAATCACTTTGAGGGGAGAAATGTAATCTCCTTATCCTATTGTCTACACCCACTAAGCTGTTTGCCCTTGCTCCTTAATGCAAGGGTATGAAAGAAGAGAGCAAGAGAGAGAGAAAGTAAAGTGTGTGCGCACATTTGGGTATCTTCTCCTGGTCTTCTGTGCCTGATAAAAAGGTTAAAGTGTCCCTTTTTTGCTGCTGCCCGCAGTACACTGCTGTCACATTGAGGAATGACTCTCTGTCTCCCAGAACCATTATGCCAAGCCCTGCTCTCTGTGTTTGTCAGCACTGGGCTGGAGGGCTCCTTGCATAGAGGGCAATTTTAATTCACGCTAAACATAGCATAATAGGGCTATTTAACAGAATGTGCTAGCAGGAATGTTCAGGAAATAAAATCTTAACAGGTGTGTGATAAGGACATGCTTGCAACGATGAAGTCTGTAACCGTTTTATGACTCCCGTTGCCTCTTACGGTACACTATTTTTCAAAAACTGTATCAGATTGAACCATTATAAAAAGAATATTAGCTAGATAGATCCAGATTGGATATTTATTGTCATACAGCAGCAGAGACCATAAACAAAATACGATACAAAAAAATGCCATTATTTCTCAGGGCTCTATTTGAACAAATCTAATGCAATGGTAAATATAAGCGCAGGCGGTAGGTAGCACATCTGAAGGATATCAAGGATCTGGAAATATTATGTATGGAGGAATGGTCTGAGATCCCTCCCAATGTGTTCTCATACCTCATAAAAACATTTCAGAAAAAAGTCTCAAGGCATTATTCTCACAAGGGGAGGGTGCTGGAGTATTGAAAACAGTGGTGCCAAACATTTTGTAGTGCATCGACAGATGGAAAATCCAGACCATCCAAATAAAGTGTGATCAGATCTCTTACTCTGAGCAATTATATGAGTATAAAATAAATTGGATTATTATACAAAACATTAGGAACACCTTTCCTTACTGTTGGTCATACTGTTGCATATCTACTGTAACTGTACAGGGGTGAATATTTTGTGGGGACTTAGGTGGATGTATATGTAGGTAGATGGTGAGTATGTGGAATGCATAATGCTAATAAATATCCCAGGGGGTAAATTTGAATGATAATAAATCAAACCGCTTGACATTTCCGTCATATAAAAGCAGAGACGAATGCTGTGTGCCAATAGATATTCAGTACATCACATATTCAACAGAATGGGGACTGCAGGAGGATATGTCTTCAGTTTTTGAGATGATTGGTCCCTGGAGAGGGAAGAGCTAGATTTTACATATTGTGTATATTTATTTATTCTGAACACATTTCTGTTATGTTGGCAGTGTCAATTCTTGCTCATAAAAAAAAATACAAACTTTTGAGTTCGCTAGCTGGACATGCAAACACCGCCAATGTGTACCATCTCTGCTAATCACGTCTGCCAATCACGCTCTGAGTAGCTAAGTGAGTAAACACAGCTGGTGACTGCTCGAAGGAGATCTCTGTCCGACAAACTGCTATCAGGTAAAGTGTTATACCATCAATGCAAGCTGTAAAATGACTATCAACTTAGGATGCTTCAACATTGATTAAGTAGCTAGATAGTTGGCTACAATAAGTAGACCTGTTGCTAGCTAGCAGGAGCAGATTGCTTTATAACTAGCATGTCATATAGGTACAGGGAGCTTTAGCTATCAGTCTATTCCAAGAAACTGTTTAAGAATGCAAAAAGCTATAGAACAAGTAGTGTAAAGCTAACACAATACAGTCATCATGGCAGGACCCATTAATTTCATTCATACTGACACATCCCTGTCAATAGTTGAAGTAGGATGATTGCAGAGAACTCTGCTTCTATCCTAGTAGCCTAGTTATGTTGTCATTATTTAGACTGCCAGGATGTTTCTTTCTAGCTCATAAACTACAATCCTTTGCTGTTAAACTATTTTTTATTCATTGTTGTGTCTCACTTTTGTCTCCCATTATATATTCAGCTCTCCATGTGTCCTGCTACCAGAGATATAAACCAAGTGCTATTCACCAAGCATGAATTGATTCACTCACCTGTGAGGAGAGTACAGGTCAGCGTTCAACACCATAGTCCCCTCCAAGATCGTCACCAAGCTCGGGAACCCTGGGACTGAATAGCTCCCTCTACAACTGGATCATGGACTTTCTGACGGGCCGGCCCCAGGTGGTGTGGGTGGGCAACAACACCTCCACTACACTGACCCTCAACACCAGTGCGTAGTCCTTTCCTGTACTCCCTGTCACCCACGACTGTGTGGCCACGCATGACATCAGAGTTTTCTGATGACACGACGGTGGTAGGCTTGATCACTGACGGTGATAAGGCAGCATACAGGGAGGAGGTCAGAGGCGTGGCATTGTGGTGACAGAACAACAACCTCTCCCTCAATGCCAGTAAGACCAAGGAGCTGATCGTAGACTACAGGAGAAAGATGGAACAGCACGCCCCCATCCACATCGACGAGGCTGTAACGGAGCGGGTCAAGAGCTTCAAGTTCCTTGGCATCTACAGCACTAAGGACTTAACATGGTCCTTATATGGGCTGTTGCGGTGACCATATTACCACCACACCAACGGTCACGAGTCATGAAGGCAGTAAAATTCCACATGACCGTCTAGTCATGGTAATTGGGCTTCTCCAAGCCCTTATGCTGCTGATGGTCATTAGTAGCCTGCCAAACTTCCTAACTGCCTGGTACTCAGCACTATATTGTCCCTCTAATCACTCTGACATTAATGCAAATATATTCGAAAATCAAACACTTGACGGCCCATGAGCTCATGTTGCACAACATTTCAATAGGCTATGCAATTGCAAGAGAAAACAGACTGAAAAGAGGAGGATCAGCTTTCTATAGGCTAGGCCTACTATATTTATTTTTCAACTTTCCTAATATTAAGCACATTGCTTATATTTACAGCAGGAGTATAGCCTACCTGGCTGGCATGAAAATAAACCACTGGGAAAAACGTCCTCCATTAGCTATTTAAGTGCATAGATGACATGTATTTTTTGTGCGCAATACTGGTCCAATCAAAATCAAAACACATTTCACACATATATTATTTAGTACAGTATACGTAAGGCAAGATTCAATTGTCTGATGGGTGACAATATTAGCTTATCACTTGTGAATTATATATTATCACTTGAATGATGTCCAGCATAAGAAGCAATTACTTTTTTTTGCAACTTTTTCTAATCATAGTCACACACCTCATGTAGCCTAGCCCGTAGGCCTATATGTTTTAATGAGGTTTGTATTACAACTAAAGTTGCCAAATAAATACTTAAAATTAAGCACATTACTACGCTTTACAAAGGGTGTAGAGCCTAACTGACATACATAAGAGGCATGTGAGTTTCAAGTTTGGGGAGGATCATTTCCACCATAAAAATGCACCTTTGTAATGAAAGCAATACATGCACAATCGCATTTGTGGTCACTTTTGATGATGGTGTTTTCCCGCTAATGGAACATTTGTGCTTAAAGCCTACTACAGTGTGCACATTGCTGTGCTTATAATGTGAGGAAATAGCCTAATAGTTTATCAACATTTTAATCTAAAAGCTCTGATCTGTTGCGTCAGCCTCATTGCATAAAAACGTGTTTTTTGATGCTCGTGATAGTATTAATTTGGGATCTATCGCATCCAACAACCGTCCCAGACTATGTTTGGAATATTTGTTTCCTCACACAGAATAGAATCAGTCAACTTTTGTACTATGGGGGATAGTAGATTGACATAGACTTGTACTTTTGTTGTTCGTTAGGCCTAAACATCTTGTTGGCTGACGAAAAGTAAATGTGAACAGTTCTTCCAATATCTTCAATATGCACCTCGGAATTGGATAAGGACGGGAATAGTTGCGTCCCCGATGTGTCGGTCTTCAAATCAAATCAAACTTTATTTATCACATGCGCCAAATACAACAAGTGTAGACCTTACCGTGAAATTCTTACTTTACAAGCCCTTAACCAACAGTGCAGTTCAAGAAGAGTTAAGAAAATGATGACCAAATAAACTAAAGTAAAAAATTATAAAAAGTAACACAATAACATAACAATAACGAGGCTATATACAGGGGGCACTGGTACCGAGTCAGTGTGCGGGGGTACAGGTTAGAAGTCATTTGTACATGTAGGTAGGGGTGAAGTGACTATGCACAGATAATAAACAGTGAGTAGCCTGTGAGAAAGACCGATCACATGATGGAGAGCCATGTGAGTGAGATGAGTGAGATGAGAGGTGCTTCAGAGCAGGCAGCATTTAGGGAGAAGGGCTGCAAAAGGCATGGATTTTTTGGGGGTGCATTATGGCCACACAAAGGGGATGCAGCCGGGAAATATGAGGCATTATCAAGTGCTTCCCCAAAAAAAACAAAGCAGAGCTCATGCCTTTCATCATTAGAGTTGCATCATGAAGCCTTACAATGAATTAAAAATCAAAGCATATAGCCCAACGTTTGTAGAACAAATACAGTTACATTAATAACTCTAAATTAAGCATAAATGAGTGCTTATTTCTTTGTTAGCCGCTCAACATGGATTACGTGGATTTATTTGACATTTTAAAATGTCGATTTTCCAAAGCTTTATGTGTGGAAGCAAGGAGATGCTAAATGTGTTTCTGTTAATTAACGGTTAACCTCTACGGGACCGGGACGGTTGAGCTAACGAGCGCTAATGTTATTAGCATGACAGTTGTAAGTAACAGCAAACTTTCCAGGACATGGACATGTCCTATATGGGCAGAAAGCTTAAATTCTTGTTAATCTAACTGCACTGTCCAATTTAAAGTTGCTATTACAGTGAAAAAATACCATGCTATTGTTTGAGGAGTGCACAACAACAAAAAACTTATCACGGCAACTGGTTTGATACATTCACCTATGAAGGTAAATAATGTACTTACATTCAGTAATCTTGCTCGATTTGTCATCCTGAGAGTCCAAGACATAAAATGTAGCATAGTTTTCTTTGATGAAATCCATTTATAGGAACTGGGTTCTACAGTTTGAACCTCTGCTGTCTCTGGCTCCACACCTATCCCTCCTGGCCATCTAGATGTGTGAAAGTTAGTGTATAAGCTCATGAAGCACCATGTATGACCTTCCTGGGAGTGTGTAAACTATAATTTTGTATTACTATATAATTTTTGTATGTTCTCTATAGTTATGTACTTGAAAATGTATCAATTGACCAATTTGACACATTTGGGCAGACTTGATTGAAATGCTCCACTGGATCAATCTGAAACTTTCACACACACTGCTGCCATCTGGTGGCCAAAATCTAAATTGAGCCTAAACAGCAATATTATAGTATGGCCTTTCTCTTGCATTTCAAAGATTATGAAAAAAATAATAATTAGAAAACGCATGTTTTTCTGTTAGTATTATATTTGACCAGATGTAAGGTGTTATATTATCCTACATTCATTTCACATTTCCACAAACTCCAAAGTGTTTCCTTTCAAACGGTATCAAGAATATGCATATTCTCCTTGCTTCAGGTCCTGAGCTACAGGCAGTTAGATTTGGGTATGTCATTTTAGGTGAACATTTTTTTTTTAAAAGGGTACGATCCCAAAGAGGTTTTAATTACCGTGAGACCGACAATTATTTGCTTGACAATCACCAGCTGATGAAATTTCGTGACTGCCACAGCCCTAATCCACAAACACCGGTACAGTCGTGGAGAGGACATGACAGCACCTATTCCCCCTCAGGAGGCCGAAAAGATTTGGCATGGGCTATCGGATCCTCAAAAAGTTCTACAGCTGCACCAACGAAAAAATCTTGACTGGCTGCATCACTGCTTCGCATGGCAAATGCACCGCCGTCGACCGCAAAGCGCTACAAAGGGTGGTGCACTGGGGCTGAGCTTCCTGCCATACAGGACCTCTATTTCAGGCAGTGTCAGAGGAAGGCCGAAAAAAAAGAGACTTCAACCACCCAAGCCATAGACTGTTCACAAGTCTGGCAAACGGTACCAGAGCATCGGTTCTTGCCCCAACAGGCTCAGAGACACCTTCTACCTCAAAGCCATAAGATTGCTGAATAGTTAATTAAATGGTTACACAGACTATCTGCATTGACCCTATCTTGCACTGACTATGTACATTCACATTCACTACATGCAGTGCATTCGGGAAATATTGAGACCTCTTCACTTTTTCAACATTTTGTTACATTACAGCCTTACTCAAAAATTGATAAAAGTATTTTGTTCCCTCATCAATCTACACACACAATACCCCATAATGACAAAGCAAAAAAACTTTTTTGCAAATGTATTAAAAATAAAATACCTTATTTACATAAGTATTCAGACCCTTTGCTATGAGACTTGAAGCTCAGGTGCATCCTGTTTCCATTGATCATCCTTGAGATGTTTCTACAACTTGATTGGAGTCCACCTGTGGTAAATGCAATTTATTTGATATGATTTGGAAAGGCACACACCTCTCTGTATAAGGTTCCACAGTTGACAGTGCAAAACCAAGCCATGAGGTCAAAGGAATTGTCCGTAGAGCTCCGAGACAGGATTGTGTCGAGGCACAGATCTGGGGAGAGGTACCATAACATTTCTGCTACATTGAAGGTCCCCAAGAACACAGTGGCCTCCATCATTCTTAAATGGAAGAAGTTTGTAACCACCAATACTTTTCCTAGGACTGGCTGCCCGGCCAAACAGAGCAATCAGGGGAGAAGGGCCTTGGTCAGGGCCAGGGGACCAAGAACCCGATGGTGATTCTGACAGAGCTCCAGAGTTCCTTAGTGGAGATGGGAGAACCTTCCAGAAGGACAACCATCTATAACGTACTCCACCAATCACGCATTTATGGTAGAGTGGCCAGACAGAAGCCACTCTTCAGTAAAAGGCATATGACAGCCCGCTTGGAGTTTGCCAAAAGGCACCTAAAATACTCTCAGATCATGAGAAACAAGATTCTCTGGTCTGATGAAACAAAGATTGATCTCTTTGGCCTGAATGCCAAGGCTCACGTCGGGCAGAAGCCTGGCACCATCCCTACAGTAAAGCATGGTGTTGTCTGCATCATGCTGTGTGGATGTTTTTCAGCGGCAGGGACTGGGAGACCAGTCAGGATGGAGGGAAAGATGAACGTAGCAAAGTACAGAGAGACACTTGATAAAAACCTGCTCCAGAGCGCTCAGGACCTCAGACTTGGGCAAATGTTCACATTCGAACAGGACAACGCCCTAAGCACACTACCAAGACAATGGAGGAGTGGCTTCTGGACAAGTCTCTGAATGTCCTTGAGTGGTCCAGCCAGAGCCCGGACTTGAACCCGATCTAACATCCCTGGAGAGAACTGAAAATAGTTGTGCAGCTACGATCCCCATCCAAACTGACAATGCTTGAGAAGATCTTCAGATAAGAATGGGAGACACTCCTCAAATACAGGTGTACCAAGCATGTAGTGTCATACCCAAGAAGACTCAAGGCTGTAATCACTGCCAAAGGTGCTTCAACAAAGTACTGAGCAAATGTGCTTTTTCAGTTGTTTTTGCTTTGACATTATGGGTATTCTGCGTAGATTGATGAGGGGAAAAAACAATCCATTTTAGAATAAGGCTGTAACATAACAAAATGCGGAAAAAGTCAAAGGGTCTGAATTCTTTCCAAATGCACTGTACACACACACACACACACACACACACACACACACACAACCATAAACTGCTGCTAAACTGTTATTTAATCTTACTCTTATTATGATCTATTATGATACCTACTCTGCCTTTATGTACATACCTAGCTCAAATACCTCATAACCCTGCACATTGATCATCAGGTACTGGTACTCCCTGTTTATAGCTTAATTCTTGTGTATTTTATTCCTCGTGTTAGTATTTTTTTATTTTTTTATTTTTAAATCTGCATCATTGGGAAGGGCTTTTAACCAAGCAAATGCACCCGTTGTATTCAGCACATGTGATGAATAACATTTGATTTGATTTTGATGAACTCATGGATGCCATTTTAATGACTTTGCATCCAGTATGAAGAAAGTTAGACTTCCAGTCATTACGCTAACACTAGTTAGCGAATGTCTTAATGCTAGTTGGCAAATTCCTTCAAATTGAACGCAGGGACATAAAAATGGTATCGACAAAATCCCAAACTATCCCTTTAATTAAACCACCTCAATTTATTCACATTTACTGAATATTAACTACATGAAATTCCAACATTCATTTCCCAACTGCTTTTTCTATAATCCTGCAGGTTTTCACCATTCTCAATGAGATCCAAACGTATTTCTCAATGCATCAAACATTATGCATGCACCATGTTGTTTGGCCGCTCCTAACACCTGGGATCTCACAGTCTGGTTTAGAATCTTATTGTGGAGCACATTGTACAAATTTAACCCAACAGTTTTTTGGAGAAGATTGTATTGCAAGTTTGAATATACTGTATGTGTAGGCTATGCCATATGTGTTATCTAGTGTGCATGTACTGTAGCTGTGCTGTAGTTTTAAACCTTCATTTTTTTAGCATACATGACACACATCTTTCTATCTCCATGATTTTATTTAGGTTTCCATGCAACTATGATTTAATGGTATTTCATCCTGCAAATAGCTAGTTACTTCAAATTAGACATACAGTATAATCATGAAATAGTTTAATTCACTGGCAGAGATTAATGAAACGCACACAAATAAAATTGATCAAGATTTGTTCATGTTGAACATGAGTAAAGGTATTGTTTATTGTGGTCACTGAATAGCTAGCAGGCAAATTGACACAGTAGCATTAGCTAGCTAGGCTAGTCAGCTTTCAGAAAATTGGCTAAATGGTCTACAGAGTTACCTCTTCAAGACAGTTCTAATTGCATGCTGCATATCTCAAGTGCCCTCAAACAGATATGGATCTTATTTTAGTCTTTTAGATTTAATCCTCTTCATCACACACAGCAGCTCACGACTTTATTTCAGCCTGTGTTTACATCGTAGAGAAGTAGGCCATTTGGCTGACTTCTTCACGACGTGTATGTATAGGAGTTCTGATTGGTTCTAAGTTTAGCAGTTCTGCAAAGTTGTCTGAGCAGACAGAGCAGACAGAGAATAAACTTTTTCTGAGAAAATGTAAAGAACAAGCCCGGCACATTGTTAAAGTGCCCAATTCATCGCTGTATTGACAACATTTCAATCCGAAATGGATCTTTGTTAGGTCAAAAAAAAAACAGTGCTCACGTCCCAAAAAATATTCACATTTCACCTCACATGACCATTATGCATGTGGCGCATGGTGGGTGCCAAAACAGTTTGTGTAGCTATAATAATTTGATATCAATGAGATGGGCACATGTAGCAGTTAAATAAAATAATATACAGCGCCAGTCAGAAGTTTGGACACACCTACTCATTCAAGGATTTTTCTTTTTTAAAACTATTTTGTACATTGTACAATAATAGTGAAGACATCAAGACTATGAAATAACACATATGGAATAACATAATTACCCAAAAAGTATTTAAAAAATACATTTCATATTTGAGATTCTTCAAAGTAGCCACCCCTTTCCTTGATGACAGCTTTACACACTCTTGGCATTCTCTCAACCAGCTTCAACTGGAATGCTTTTCCAACAGTCTTGAAGGAGTTCCCAGATATGCTGAGCACTTGTTGGCTTATTGGTATCCTTTAGTAGCGGTATCTTTACAGCACATTCGACCATGAAGGCCTGATTCACACAGTCTCTTCTGAACAGTTGAGATGTGTCTGTTACTTGAAATCTGTGAAGCATGTATTTGGGCTGCAATTTCTGAGGCTGGTAACTATAATGAACTTATCCTCTGCAGCAGAGGTAACTCTAGGTCTTCCTTTCCTCTGTCGGTCAGTTTCTTCATAGCGCTTGATGGTTTTGCTAATCTGAAAACAAGACTCCCTAAATTCAATCAGCATATCGATTATGCAACCAGGGCTGGTAAAACCCCATTTTGTTGCTACCTGCCTATAGACAGAGACTAAAACAGGAAGCTCCCGTGCTCAGGTCTGTTCAGCGCTGGTCTGACCAATCTGATTCCACACTTGAAGAGTGCTTCGATCACATGGATTGGGATATGTTCCGAACTGCGTCAAACAATAACATTGACGAATACGCTGAATCGGTGAGCGAGTTAATTAGCAAGTGCATCAGCGATGTCATACCCACAGCAACTATTAAAATATTCCTAAACCAGAAACCATGGATTGATGGCGCAAACCAATGCTTTTAAACAGGGCAAGGTGACCCGAAACATGACCGAATACAAACAGTGTAGCTATTCCCTCCACAAGGCAATCAAACAAGCTAAGCATCAGTATAGAGACAAAGTATAGTCACAATTCAACAGCTCAGACAAGAGGTATGTGGCAGTGTCTACAGTCAATCACGGAATACAAAAAGAAAACCAGCCCCGTCGCGGACCAGGATGTCTTGCTCCCAGACAGACTAAACAACTTCATTGCTCGCTTTGAGGACAATACAGTGCCACTGACACAGCCCGCTACCAAAACCTGTGGACTCTCCTTCACTGCAGCCGATGTGAGTAAAACATTTAAACGTGTTAACCCTCGCAAGGCTGCAGGCTCAGAAGACATCCCCAGCCCCGTCCTCAGAGCATGCGCAGACCAGCTGGCTGGTGTGTTTACGGACATATTCAATCCATCCTTATCCCAGTCTGCTGTTCCCACATGCTTCAAGAGGGCCACCATTGTTCCTGTTCCCTAGAAAGCTAAAGTAACTGAGCTAAACGACTAGCACTCACTTCTATCATCATGAAGTGCTTTGAGAGACTAGTCAAGGACCATATCACCTCCACCCTACCTGACACCCTAGACCCAATTCAATTTGCTTACCGCCCCAATAGGTCTACAGACGACGCAATTGCAACCACACTGCCCTAACCCATCTGGACGAGAGGAATACCTATATGAGAATGCTGTTCATCGACTACAGCTCAGCATTTAACACCATGGTACCCTCCAAACTCATCATCAAGCTCGAGACCCTGGGAACTGGGTACAGGACTTCCAGAATGGCAGCCCCCAGGTGGTGAGGGTAGGTAACAACATCTCCACCCCGCTGATCCTCAACACTGGGGCCCCACAAGGGTGCGTTCTGAGCCCTCTCCTGTACTCCCTGTTCACCCACAACTGCGTGGCCATGCACGCCTCCAACTCAATCATCAAGTTTGCAGACGACACTACAGTGGTAGGCATGATTACCAACAACGACGAGACGGCCTACAGGGAGGAGGTGAGGGCCCTCGGAGTGTGGTGTCAGGAAAATAACCTCACACTCAACGTCAACAAAACAAAGTAGATGATCGTGGACTTCAGCAAACAGCAGAAGGAGCACCCCCCTATCCACATTGACGGGACAGTAGTGGAGAGGGTAGTAAGTTTTAAGTTCCTTGGCGTACACATCCCAGACAAACTGAATTGGTCCACCCACACAGACAGCATCGTGAAGAAGGCGCAGCAGCACCTCTTCAACCTCAGGAGGCTGAAGGAATTCGGCTTGTCACCAAAAACACTCACAAACTTCTACAGATGCACAATCGAGAGCATCCTGTCGGGCTGTATCACCGCCTGGTACGGCAACTGCTCCGCCCACAACCGTAAGGCTCTCCAGAGGGTAGTGAGGTCTGCACAACGCATCACCGGGGGCAAACTACCTGCCCTCCAGGACACCTACACCACCCGATGTCACAGAAAGTCCATAAAGATCATCAAGGACAACAACCACCCGAGCCACTGCCTGTTCACCTCGCTATCATCCAGATGGCAAGGTCAGTACAGGTGCATCAAAGCAGGGACTGAGAGGCTGAAAAACAGCCTCTTTCTCAAGGCCATCAGACTGTTAAACAGCCATCACTAACATAGAGTGGCTGCTGCCAACATACTGACTCATCTCTAGCCACTTTAATAATGAAAAATGTATGTAATAAATGTATCACTAGCCACTTTATACAATGGCACTTTATATAATGTTTACATATCCTACATTACTCATCTCATATGTATATACTGTATTCTATACCATCTACTGCATCTTGCCTATGCCGTTCTGCCATCGCTTATACATATATTTTTATGTACATATTCTTATTAATTCCTTTACACGTGTGTAAAAGGTAGTTGTGACATTTTTAGGTTAGATTACTTGTTAGATATTACTGCATGGTTGGAACTAGAAGCACAAGCATTTCGCTACACTCGCATTAACATCTGCTAACCATGTGTATGTGACAAATACAATTTGATTTGATTTGACATAGTATGTGTTTACCATAGACGGTAATGTGAAGAACATAACCTTCACCAAAGTCAAATTAGGATATAATGTTAGGCGAACAAGACAGTGTCCAAGTTCTAAAATTCTCCGGTAGAATGCCCTCCTTTTATTTTGTCACACCCGTAAGCTATTTTCTGTAATTGGCTCGGCTTAAATTGTAAATAATGATCTTGTTGTGAGTTTATTTTCCTGTAATAATGAAGACAAATGAGCTAAAGTGAAGAGGTTGTCGGCTATATGATATGGTCATTATTTGAACTGTCTAGCCAGCTCAAAACATTGTTTAGACAGTTGCTTTAAGTTGCCTGGTTTGCTAGCTTGACAGATACTAAATTCATTTTTAAACGGGTGGGTTAATTGGTGTTAAAATTCACTAGTTATGCTATTTTGGACCAACTGTCTGTTGATGTCATGCAGCCTGACTTTTTTGTGTTTATACTTTTTCATAACGACAACGACAAGTTTGATATCGGACGACAATAGCATGTTCATGATGTCTCTGCGGCAACTGTTGATAAATGTAGTATAAACCAGCCTTTAGTCTTGAATCTTTGCTTGTTTGGTACATGGCCTCACATGTGAATCCTTAAAGAGATAGGTGGGGCTAAAGGCTTAAGAGGCTGTGAACGATGCAGAGTGGGTGTAGACAAAGAAGAGCTCTCCAGTAAGTTTACCGAAACATTCAAGTGCCATTTTTTCAAAAGCGTTGTTACAAGTTTGTCAACTTTCAAAGCAGAATTACTTGTCCTTTGTTCCGCAACTGTAGTGTATGATATTCAATTTTCTAGCTCTGAGTCCAATTCAAATGTTGCTACATAAGACCGAATCGAGCCGGTCTGTCACATTTGTTTGTAACATTACACTGGGTACATTGGCCACATCTTTAATTACCATCCGGTACATTGTCTAGGAAAGGTAGTACTGCACGTGGCACTGGTGGAAGATCAGACCTCATCACCATTTGACTGATGTCGGGGGCACGTCTGAAGACTACCCGTGGGGGTTCTTAAACGTATATGTTGTTATATAGTTGTTGATCAGTGCTCAAGATGTGCCAGTGTTTTTTAATGACGTGGTCAAACTGTTTACCAAGTGGGGAGTACTGAAGGAAGCATTGAACGCGTTGGTCAGGAGGGCGGAGTGGTTTGGGCGTGAAGCTGTCATCCTGAGTCATATTTTTATAACGATCCCTTGCGTCATGCAGCCATTCCCCTGGGTAACCCCGCTGTCTGAAACATCCAGATAGTCGGCTTGATTGTCATAGTCACTCTGTGTACTACAAATCCTGCATTTGCGACTGTATTGGCTGATGGGGAGGCTCTTATTTAGGGGTGTAGTGTGGAAGCTGTACTTCAGCTTCCTGTATAGCTCCATGCTAAAGCCACCCCCCTCCCTCTTAATCAAAATGTCAAGAAAACTTGTTTCATGCGCCTCAAAGGTGAGGGTGAATTTCAAATGTTCCTTGCTTGTATTGATGAAGGAGTGGAATCGATGAAGTTCCTCTGCTGTGCCCTGGAATAGAAGGAATGCCTCATCAATGAAGTGTTTCCAGAGCCTGATATGGCGCAAGAATCGATTGTTAGGGCTGAAAATCACATTCTTCTCAAACAACCCCACATACAGATTGGCATAATTCTGTGCCATTTTACTACCTATAGCAGATCCCTTCTGATGAATGAACACGTCATTTTCAGTAAATTATGTAACAGTGTGATAAATCATAAAAAGGTTTCCTGATTTAACTCCTTCTAAGTCTCCCACGTCACACTCTAATGGCCATCTATATAATCATCCCCAAACTTGGCCAATTACTCTTAGTCTCTCTGCTGTGATGAGTCATTCTGGCACAACATGGCTGTCGCTCACCGCCCAGGTGCATGCTTCACATTAGTGATAGATGGAGATAGTTTAAAGCAATTTGGATCAAACGGCGGTAAGACTAAGTGAAAAGCAAACGAGTGTAGAGGTTAAGAGTGCTGGGCCAGTAATTGAAACCTTGCTGGTTCGAATCCCCAAGCCGACTAGGTGAAAAATCTGTTGATGTGCCCTTGAGCAATGCACTTAACACCAGTTGCTCAGGACAGGAGCTACTGCTAAATAACTAAAATGTAAAAAATATATAATTATATCACATATTTTAGATAGTGTAAATGTATTAGAAAAATGTCACAATGTTAAACTGATCTATTAGAGTGAAACTGAATTTTGATAAACGTTCATGTTCACCTCAACCTGCAGCTGTAGCAGCCTGTTATACCACACTGACTGCTGAGACGTGAACCGATGCCTGCTGAGTTTCCCTGGTCCCCTTCCTAACCCCCTCAATTTAATTCTGGCAGTTACTTCACAGGCAAAAGCCTGGCTACAGAAATGTTTGAAAGCAGTCATGTCAGCTAGGACTAATAACTGGTGTTACATCGATTGACCCAGACCCATAGATACGTAAGTATGGCTCTGGAGTGACTCAATAGAAAAGTCCAAAGTTTTTCCTCTTGCAGTAGCAGTAATAAGCATTGTGAAGACAATGACAGAAGAACCTAGCAGTGGCAGATAAGCCAAGCAGGCATGTATCGTATTAGCGCCGGTAGCTGTGTGCATGGTTGATGCGCTACTGGCTCACCGTACATTCTGAGGCCTTATCGTAGAGGTGCAGCTTGTGTCTTCTGTAATAAAACGGGTGGCTATGACAACTATGGCAGGAGGGTGAAACCAACCTGCGCAACAGCATGGGGAGAACAGAGATGAGCCATGGAGTGTTACTTTCAAAACTATCCCAAATGGCTTTGGGTGTTCCATGGACCTATTACTTTCAGCCCACTCAGAATTGACATAGTATGTTATATTTTTGCCTGCTTTAACTGTATCTGTTTGAACAATGTCTTCATGCCCTCACAATAGCTTCTTTGCCATCCCTTCTTGCATGTGTCAGAGGATGCAGATTTGGAGAACATACATTTCTAAAGAAAACAGTTCCCCTCGTGATTTGTCGGTCAATTTGCAGACTTTGCAAACAGTGGCAATTTCCTGGCTTCAAGGGGAAATGTTTGTGAAACTCCATTATTTGAACACGGGGCCTTTGGGAGAATATTGCATACAGCACAGTGTATCTGAGATACAGTTGGGACTAATAGCTTTTTAGACACACAGTAATTTAATGTTGAGGTGCTCGGTTATTTGTCTACTGCAGTCCCTCAATCATAGTCCCTGCAATTAAAAGGTTCCACAGTCACACAGCTTGGCTCTGACAGTGACTCTGACCTACGTAGTGTGCACACAGGCTGTCAACATTATACAAGACTGCGCTAGCCCAGAGAGCTAACTCTAGGACCTAACACCAAACCACCTCACCGACAGCTACCAAACCCCCTATGTTACATGTATGTATAAACAAGTGCCCTAAACACCAATGATTTAAAAAGACACATCAGACCAGAATAGAAATCTGTCCCTGTAATATTGGGTGTTTAGCTAGTTCAGAATAATGTACAATGCTAACTACTAAATCAATCTGTTTATCCTCACATAATCTGTCAAGTCAACTACAACAATAAACATTGATTCCATTAGAGTTTGACACACGCATCCATCTCCAGGAGCTGCATTTCAGACAATTTGTCAGAACACGAGAGAGAGAAAAAAACGGACCCAGACAGGGGTAGCCTAATGAATTCAAATGGAGTTCCAAAAAAAAGTATTTTCATGGCCAGAAAAAGTTCACTGAACTCATTTGGGGAGGCAAATGGAGAAAAACTTAGTTCAAGAATGAAGCAGCCATGTTATCGGCCTATTCATCTCCAGGGCAACACAGCGTTAATTAAGAGTGAGTGAAAAGAGAATAACAGCTTGCCTGTCTGTCTGTTGAAGACTGACACAGAAACAGAATGCTATTGCACTCTAGTGGATAATAATTGGGGTGTTACTTATAACATAGTGCCAAGTAGGCTTCTTAATTCAGTTAATTAATGTTTTGAAATTCATAGATAGATTTCTTTTTGTAGAGCTCCTGGATTACTTAGCGTCACACAACAAATATTTACCTCCTGTTTTTCTTTACTCTACTAGACATTGGTTAATGGAACAGTAAATTATTAAGTGGTTATTAACATGACAACTTATTTCATGTCAATTAGCTGCGCACAATTTAAGTTTTGGATTACATTATATTACATATTATATATTGTTCATGGCTGCTTATTATTTTAATTTTGAAGCTCTGGATGAAAATAATAGAAAATGTATGTAAATAAAGTATGTAAATAAAAAGAAAGTAACAGTACTGCAATGTCATTATACATACTGGTACATTTGTATTGTTCTCCGAACACCAACAAAGGCTGGTGCCGAAACATGTCTGTTTGTTCTGACCTCTGCTGCTAAAAAAATACATTCAAAACGCAAAGAATATTTCCGTTTATTCCTTTTTTCAAGTATATGCCCTTTGAGCCCGGCACCAAAATATCTTTCGTTACTACAAACATTTGACCTGAGCATGCCAATTTCTCTTTCTATCATTTGCAAAATACCACATGTCTTATGGGTGTAACGTACCAAACCTCCTCGCTATTTGGTAATGGTTGTGAATTACTGCCTTAGGATCCATTCCTACATGATTCTTCATTTATGCAGTCTTTGAGAATATAAGTGAATATGTTATCTGTTAGAGGGTGTTTTCTGCAGCCCTATTATCCTTACCAGGCCTCACACTTTTCTACAGTCGCCAGTGAAAATCTACACACACATTGTCTTCACATTTTGCTGCCTTAAAATTAAATTCTAAAAGGGATACATTTAAAAAAATGTCTTACCGATCTACACAACATACTCCACATTTCCAAAGTGAAAGAAAAATTACAGAACATTTTCCAAATTAAAAAAATATTATGAAATTAAGATGTATTCACTCTCCAGAGTTTATACTTGGTGAATGCATATTTGGCAGCCATTACAGCTGTGTATAATTTCAAATAAGATTCTACCAAACTTGCACTCTTAGGGCAACATACATTAGGGCTAGGCAGTCAATCAGCGGGACACCTGTCAACAATTTCCGGTGAAATTGGAGGGCGCGCAATTCAAATAAAAAATTGGAAAAATTATGGAAAAATAAAACATATAGGTACATACAGGTGTCTTATATCGGTTAAAAGCTTAAATTCTTGTTAATCTAACTGCATTGTCCGATTTACAATAGGCTTTACACCGAAAGCGTGCCATCCGATTGTTTGAGGACGGAGCCCCACATTAACATATTTTTCAACCAGCACAGGCTTCATAAAATCACAAATAGCGATTAAATAATCACATAATTTTTGAAAATCTTCCTCTGATTTGCTATCCAAAGGGTCCCAGCTATAACATGCATGGTCGTTTTGTTAGATAAAATCCTTCTTTGTATCCCAAAATGTCAGTTTAGTTGGCGCCATCGATTTGAGTTAAACATGCAGACAAAATAATCCAAAAATCTAACACTAAACTTTGTTAAAACAAGTCAAACTATGTTTCTATCCAATCCTCAGGTATCCTAAAATGTAATTAAACTGTAATATTTCATATGGAAAGAAGTATGTTATATAGAAAAGTAAAATTAGCAAGTGCGCGTCCTCTTCATTGCGTCCCCACAGACTGATTTCCAACTGTGACTCCCAGTACCAAAACTCGAAATTCTTCCTCCGTTTTAGAAGAAATAAGCCTGAAACCTTGAACAAAGACTGTTGACATCTAGTGGAAGCCATGGGAATTGCAATCCGGGAGCTGGAATTACATAGGACCCATAGCTTTCCATTGGAAGAGCATGGGATCTCAAAAATGTATATTATTTTTTTTTGGGGGGGGGGGGGGGTTCTCCTACCAAATCAATTGTGTTATAGTCTCATACATTATTTTAACATTTCTACCATCTTCAAAGTGTTTTCTATCCGATGGTTTCTATCCAATCATATGCATATCCTGGCTTCTTGGCCTGAGTAACAGGCAGTTTACTTTGGGCATTTCAGTCAGGCGGAAATTCTGAAAAAAGGACCCTAGCCCTAATTAATTGTGTTTGTCAAAATTAGCTGTCAGCCTATTATCAGCCTCAAAACATCATCCTGTCATGTTTCTCACATGGTTGAAGCTTATGTCAATATATGGCAGTCAATGGGAAAAGATGCCAACTAACTGCATCGCCCTCGATCGCTTGGCGCTTCAGACAGTGGTACCGGACCGCCTAGTACAGCACTGAGGCCGAGCTCCCTGCCATCCAGGGCCTCTATATCAGGCTGTGTGAAAGGATGGCTTGGAAAATTGTTAAAGACTCCAGCCACCGAAGCCGTAGACGGTTCCCTCTGCTTCCACATGGCAAACTGTACTAGACTAAGTCTGACACGAACAGGCTCCTAAACAGCTTCTATCCCCAATTACAGACTGGGACAAGGAGAAGTTGAAAATGACCTTGAATATGACTGCCAGCTGGTCTGCACATTCTCTGAGAACGCTCCCTGGAATACTGTCCGGCCCTGTGGATTAAAAACCTTGGAGAGCGAGATCACCCAGTCCCCTCATGCATGGCTCGGTGCTGTTTTCGTTTATGTGTGCATAAAATACTTTGAGTTCATCTGGTAGAGAGGCATCATTTGGCAGACCACGGCTGGGTCTTCCTTTGTAACACATAATGGATTGTAGCCTCTGCCACATGCATCGGACATCGGAGCCTGTGTAATAGGATTCCGCCTTGTTCCTTTTGCTTGTTTGATTGCGCTGTGGAAGTCGTAGCGGGGCTTGTTGTACTTGTTTGTGTCCTCAGCCATAGCCTCTGGATTGGCTGTGATAGCCCTGTGGGAGTAGCCCTGTCCTTTATTAAAAAAATATGTATTTTTTATTTCACCAGGTAGGCTAGTTGAGAACAAGTTCTCATTTACAACTGTGACCTGGCCATGATAAAGCAAAGCAGTGTGACACAGACAACAACACAGAGTTACACATGGAATAACATGGAAAACAATAAACAAGCCAATAACACAATAAACAAGTCAATGACACAGTAGACAAAAATAAAGTGTAACGGCTTTCTTCTGTGGACGAAGAATCGGACCAAAGCGCAGCGTGGTTAGTGTTCAACATGTTTAATAAAGACAATAAACGTGAACACTACAAAATACCAAAACAACAAATGTGAAAAACCGAAACAGTCCTATCTGGTGCATAGACACAAAGACAGAAGACAACCACCCACAAAACCCAACACAAAACAGGCTACCTAAATATGGTTCCCAATCAGAGACAATGACTAACACCTGCCTCTGATTGAGAACCATATCAGGGAAAACATAGAAATGGAAAAACTAGACACAACATAGAATGCCCACTCAGCTCACGTCCTGACCAACACTAAAACAAAGAAAACACAAAAGAACTATGGTCAGAACGCGACAGAAAGTCTATATACAGTGTGTGCAAAAGGCATGAGGTAGGCAATAAATAGGCCATAGTAGCGAAGAATTACAATTTAGCAGATTAACCCTGGAGTAATAAATGAGCAGATGATGATGTGCAAGTAGAGATACTGGTGTGCAAAAGAGCAGAAAAGTAAATAGAAACAGTATGGGGATGAGGTAGGTAGATTGGTTGGGCTATTTACAGATGGGCAATGTACAGCTGCAGCGATCGCTTAGCTGCTCAGATAGCTGATGTTTAAAGTTGGTGAGGGAAAGTCTCCAGCTTCAGCGATTTTTGCAATTCGTTCCAGTCACTGGCAGCAGAGAACTGGAAGGAAAGGCGACCAAATGAGGTGTTGGCTTTGGGGATGATCAGTGAGATATACCTGCTGGAACGTGTGCTACAGGTGGGTGTTGTTATCTGAGGATATTGTTATCCGCCCCTCAGCTGTCCAAATCATTTAGCCTGTCACAGAGACAGCCATGTGGTTCAATGCAGATTAATTATGATCCACCTGGCGCCAGGGTGGCTGAAGTAATGAGATGAGCCACATGGTGAGGCGACACATCAACCCCCCATCCTTAGATTAAGTTGCGTGGAAAAAGGAATGGTGTGGTGAAATATTTTTCTGTCATGGACAAAGGATCTCAAAGGGTATGATGATATTAATTCACAAAAAGTTTGATCTAAATGTGCAAATAGTCAGGAATGATTCGCAGGGAAGGCGGATACTTTGAATATGAAAGTGGACGAAAAAGAGATTTGGTTCATTAATCTATATGGTCCAAATCAGGATGATCCACACTTCTTTGAAAACATTTATACAAATTTATTGAACTTACAGGCAACAAATGATCTAATCACTATGGTAGGAGACTATAACACAGTGTTAAGTACCTCAATGGAGTGTAAATGTAATCACTCTACAAACTATCATCACCCTGCCCTTAAGGAAATCACAAATATTATGGACACATTAGAAATAGTAGATATTTGGAGACCTAGTGAGATATACATGGGAGGAGACTTAATCAAGCTAGTCATCTTGACTACTTTCTTGTCTCTTTCTCTCTTGCATCAAAGGTTAAAAAAGTTTTAATAGGAGACCGAATGCGATCGGATCATCATCTAATTGGCATTCACATAACTCTTATAGATTTTCCACGTGGATGGGGATATTGGAAATTTAATCAAGTTTACTGGAGGACAACTTATTTTTAACTAAGACAAAATAATTTATAACTGAATTTTTCCAGTATAATATAGGTTCAGCAAATCCTGTTATTGTTTGGGATACCTTTAAATGTACATTCAGGAGTCATTCAATTCAATATTCATCAATAATGAAAAACCAGTTTCTGGCTAGAGACATGACTAACAAGGGAAATCCATGAACTAATAGTACAGGTAGATAGCGATAACAACGATACTACAGAGATACAAAATAAGTTAGAGGGGAAAAGAAAAAGAACTTGAGGAACTTATTCAAGAACAATCTAATGTAATCTATTACAAAATAAAGCAAACTGGATGGAATATGGAGAAAAATGCACAACATTCTTCCTGAATCTCCAATACAGGAACGCTAACAAAAATAATTTGCAGAAACTCATTACTGTAGACGGAGTGATCTATGATTCTCTGAATTATATTTTAAAAGAGGAAGCAAATTATTTTAGGCAGATGTTCTCTTTTCCGTCTCATCCTTTCCAACTGAATGAAGATTATGGTAAATAATTATTTCCAAATAATAAAAAGAAAATTGAAAATTAACAAATGTACAGAAAGATCATTGAAAAGGCCAAATTACAGTGGAATAACTTTTTGAAGCTATTAAATCCTTTCAGTCTGGAAAACCTCAGGGCTTGATGGCATACCGGTAGAGGTATTTCAAGAATTTTTTGATATACTAAAAGCTCCATTGTTAGATTGTTTTAACTACTCCTATAGAAAGGGTAGTCTGTCAGGTACTCAGCAGGAACATCTGATTTCTTAAAACAAGACCCAGATGGCAAATATAAAGACCCAGTCTATCTAAAAAAAAAATGGAGGCCCCTTACACTTCAATGGTGTGATGCACAAATACTAGCAAAATGCATAGCTCTCAGAATTAAAAGTGTTTTACCAGGTATTGTTCATCCTGATCAGACAGGTTTTTTACATGAAGGATACATTGGAGATAATATATGACAACTACTAGAAATAATAGAACTTCATGAAACATATAAGAAGCCAGGAATTCTATTTATAGCGGATTTTGAAAAGGCATTTGATAAAGTAAAACTGGATTTTTTTCCATTTCGGTAATTCTCTTATAAAATGGGTAAAAAATAATGTAATAGCAACGCCAGGTGTAAGATAGTAGATAACGGCTACTTCTCAGAGAGTTTTGAATTGTCAAGAGGATTTATACAAGGGTGTCCGCTGTCACCATATCTATTCGTTATGGCCATCGAAATGCTAGCTATTAAAATCAGATCCAATAACAACATTGGAGGATTAGAAATCCAAGGCTTAAAAACAAAAGGCGTCCATGTATGCCAATGACTCAAGTTTTATATTAAGTCTGCAAGCTAGCCTCTTGATATTCCCCATCCCGGATCCGGGAGCGTAATCATTGCCTGACAATAATTAGCATAACGCAACGGACATAAATATCCCTAGAAAATATTCCTATTCATGAAAATCACAAATGATATATATTGAGACACAGCTTAGCCTTTTGTTAATCACTCTGTCATCTCAGATTTTCAAAATATGCTTTAAGAGCCAAAGCTAGACAAGCATTTTTGTAAGTTTATCAATAGCCTAGCATAGCATTATGCCTTTCTAGCAGCAGGCAACCTTGTCACAAATCAGAAAAGCAATCAAATTAAATAGTTTACCTTTGATGAACTTCGGATGTTTTCACTCACGAGACTCCCAGGTAGATAGCCAAAGTTCATTTTTTCCCAAAAATATTATTTTTGTAGGCGAAATAGCTCTGTTTGTTCTTCACGTTTGGCTGAGAAATTGACCGGAAATTGCAAAACGGCGAAAAATATTCCAAATTAGCTCCATAATATCGACAGAAACATGGCAAACGTTGTTTATAATCAATCCTCAAGGTGTTTTTCTAATATCTATTCGATAATATATCCATCGGGACAATTCGTTTTTCATTAGGACCGATTGGAGTAATGGCTACCTCTGTATTTTACGCGAGAATCTCTCTCGGAGCCACCATGTGACCACTGTGGCTGCCTACGGGTATTCTTCAACATAAATGCATAAAACTACGTCACAATGCTGTAGACACCTTGGGGAATACGTAGAAAGCGTAAGCTGGTTCATAGCACACTCACAGTTCAATAGGGACTCAATGGAACGCAGCGCTTTCAAAACCTGGGGCACTTCCGGATTGGATTTTTCTCAGGCTTTCGCCTGCAACATCAGTTCTGTCATACTCACAGACAATATCTTTACAGTTTTGGAAACGTTAGTGTTTTCTATCCAAAGCTGTCAATTATATGCATATTCTAGCATCTTGTCCTGACAAAATATCCCGTTTAAAACGGGAATTTGTTTTCTCCCAAAAATGAAAATACTGCCCCCTAGTACCAAGAGGCTAGATCCCTGCAATGTAGATCCCTGCACAATATTACATATTGGATACTTAAAAAATACAACTTTTGCATTACCCTGCAGTTTACCTATAAAAGGGGCTGATGGTGAAGTAGACATACTCTGTATTTATTTCACAAAATATATAAATAAAACTCTCCACAATGAATTTCAATAGAGAACTTGTAAAAATAGACAAGATCCTGCAACCATGGAGAAGTAAATACCTGTCTATTTATGGAAAAATGTCCCTGATTATCTCCTTAGTCATATCTCAGTTTACTCACTTATGGTGCTGCCTACTCCTGATGATTCGTTTTTTTCAAATCATAAGAGCAAAAAATATTTTGCTTTATCTGGGATGCTAAACCAGACAGAATATAACATGCCTATCTATATAATGAATATGAATTGGGTGTGTTGTGATTATTAAATATAAAAGCACTAAACAGCTCTCTAAAAGCTTCACTCATTCAAACATTTTATTAGAGTAGATTATTAAGAAAAGCTCATCCATTGCTTAAAAAACACCTTTTTGCCTTTGTGCAGATTGCCATGTCTCATTTTCGATTAATTGAAAATTATACTATTTTCAAAGTATCTCTCTTTTTCAAACAAGCATTGCAGAGCTGGCTACAATTTAAATTTCATCCCCCTGAAAAGATAGAACAAATATTACAACAAATATTATGGCTGAACTCAAATGTGCTGGTTGATAAAATACTTGTATTTATGGGATGTTGGAGATGTTTGAAAAGGGTATTTTCTTCTTAAATTATATTGTAAATTGGAATGGTAGAGTTATGTCCTTCATGGAGTTATCCGAATTGTACGGGAAGGTCTGACCAATCCAAGAGTACAACCAATTGATTACAGCATTACCCCAAAAATGGAGGAGGCAGGTGGCAGCTGGAGGAGGTAGGGAACTGGTCTGTCTGCCCAATATAAAGGATCAAAACTGGCGGAGTAATAAAAATAGCATAAATAGGAAAGTATACCAGTTTCATTTGAGTACCAGGATGTTGAAAACTGTGCCATACAGATTGCAAAATAGTTGGGAAGAGATGTTTGATGTACAGATTCCATGGTACAGGGTGTATGAGTTGATATATAAAACAACGCAAGATTCAAGACTTAATGCTTTTCAGCTAAAATTATTATACAGAATTCTTGCCACCAACAAAATGTTAAATATTTGGAGCACAAAATCATCGAAGCTCTGCAGATTTTGTTGTGAGGATACAGAATCAATAGACCATTTATTTTGGTATTGCCCTCAGGTAGAGGTTTCTGGTCTCAGGTTCAGGACGATGAAATGGTACAAGACATTCTTCTATCATTTCATCGACATTGCTGTGGTGAATGCATTTATACTACATCAGGGAAATGGCTAAGAGCTGTGGAAAGCCCCCCATCTCACAGCTAGCCTTCAGAGAGCTATTCATCAGGAAGATTGCTGGCTACAGTACCACTACACCACGTTCTGGCCCCTCTACCTCTGTCCCTTCTGCTCCTGCCACAAGTGGTGTTAATCTGCCCAAATTTATTTCTGCAAGCATGGATATGCCTCAGGGCCAAAAGGGCACAGCATGGAGGCATCGTTGTGTTCTTTTGCAAAATGAAGTCCCCCATCACCTGCACCACATGCTTGGTGACCCTATGCTTTACAGCAGAAAGAGACTGCTATGGCACATGGCATCAGCGGCACAATATTGTGTAGAGGACTGAGGGTCTTCCAAATATTGAAAGTGTGTAAATAGTTACCCTTGTTATTTAAAATGTAGATATATATATATATATTTTTTTTATTTCCATTTTGTGGGGGTGTGTTAGAATACCATTTTGGTATTTTGTATATAGTTATTTGCTTCAAAATGTATAACTTCACCAATTCGGCCACTTAGGTACATTTGGGCAACTTGTGTGGGACACCTGGGTGACTTCATGCTAAATGTCATGTAGGAGTGGCACACTCATTCCGGAAGTTATCATTCTGAAACATTGCACAAGTACTGTTGCCCTCTTATGTTTGTCACTGAAATTGTCCACATCATCCTATCTGAATCTTTGTTTTGTCTTGTTCCTTTTAAAGATGATGTAACAACGATAACATTTAAAAAACGTATGGTTTTTTCCTTGTATTATCGAAACCAGATCTATTGTGTATTCCTACATTCAATTCACATTTCCACAAACGTCAGAGTGTTTTTTTTTCAAATGATACTAAGAATATGCATATCCTTGCTTCTGGGCTTGAGCTACAGGCAGTTAGATTTGGGTATGTCTTCAGGCGAAAATTGAGAAGAAGGGGGGATAGCCTTAAAACCTCTTTCCGCTCAGATCCCTTTAGCGGGATCAATTTCATCTGCAGAGTGCCAAATTCAAATTCAATTACTAAATACATTTAATTTTCATGAAATCACAAGTGCAATACACCAAAACACAGCTTAACATGTTGTTAATCCAGCCGGTGTGTCAGATTTCAAAAAGGAATTACGGTGAAAGCAAACCATGCGATTATGTGAGGACAGCTCTCAGTCAGCAGACAAAACATTACAAACAGCTAGCAGTAAAGTAGATTGGTCACGAAAGTAAGTAAAGCAATAAAATTAATCACTTACCTTTGATGATCTTTGTATGTGTGCACTCACGAGACTCCCAGTTACACAATAAATGTTTGTTTTGTTCGATAAAGATTCTCTTTATATCCAAAAACCTCCATTTGGTTGTTTTGTTCAGTAATCCACAGGCTCGTGCGGTCACGACGGACAGACGAAAATTCCAAATAGTATCCGTAAAGTTTGTAGAAACATGTCAAACGTTTTTTATAATCAATCCTCAGGTTGTTTTTACAATAAATAATCAATAATATTTCAACCGGACTGTAGCTTTTTCAATAGGAGATAAAGGAAAGGTCTCGCTCCCGGCGCGCGCGCATACACAAATCTGAGGACATCTGGCTATCCACTGACGCGACGTGATCATTCTCACTCATTTTTCAGAATAAAAGCCTGAAACTATGTCTAAAGACTGTTCACACCTTGTGGAAGCCATAGGGAAATGAATCTGGTTGATATCCATTTAAATGGAGGATTGCAATGGAAAAGAGTAGTTTCAGAAAAATAGCACTTCCTGGATGGATTTTCCATATCAGTTCTGTTATACTCACAGACAATATTTTGACAGTTTTGGAACCTTTAGAGTGTTGTCTATCCTAATATACCAGTTATATGCATGTCATATCTTCTGGGCCCGAGTAGCAGGCCGTTAAATTTGGGCATGCTTTTCATCCAAAATTCCAAATGCTGCCCCCTACCCTAGAGAGGTTAACTAATTATGTGACTTCTGAAGGCAATTGGTTGCACCAGATCTTATTTAGGGGCTTCATAGCAAAGGGGTAAATACATATTCACACACCACTTTTCTCTTACAGTTACCCCCCTACTTGTGCAATTTCCGCCTGAAGACATACCCAAATCTAACAGCCTGTAGCTCAGGCACAGAACCAAGGATATGCATATTCTTGGTACCATTTGAAAGAAAACACTCTGAAGTTTGTGTAAATGTGAATTGAATGTAGGAATACACAATAGATCTGGTTTCGATAATACAAGGAAAAAACCATACCATATATTGCAAATAAAATGTTTTATAAAATCACAAAGAATATTTTATATTATTAATTTCAAACAACGGCATTAGCATGAGAAGAACTTACCAGTCTAAAACTATTCAAAAAATATGCTTTCATTTTGGAGTTAAAGCTATGGTTGCTAGCTGAATCTTCTTCCAAAAGAAGATCTGTTTCACTGTCACGCTCAATTTAGTCTATAATTTTGTCTACATTCGTATATCTAGTCTTAGATTTAGCTTTCCCTGACTTATTCGCCATGATGTTCGATATACACTGCTCAAAAAAATAAAGGGAACACTTAAACAACACAATGTAACTCCAAGTCAATCACACTTTTGTGAAATCAAACTGTCCACTTAGGAAGCAACACTGATTGACAATTAATGTCACATGCTGTTGTGCAAATGGAATAGACAACAGGTGGAAATTATAGGCAATTAGCAAGACACCCCCAATAAAGGAGTGGTTATATGCAAATTCTAGCTTCTGGGCCTGAGAAATAGGCAGTTTACTTTGGGCAAGTTTTTCATCCAAACATCAAAATACTGCCCCCTAGCCTAAAGAGGTTTTAAGAGGTTTTAATATTACGATTATTTATTTGAATTGCTCTCCCTCAAATTTCACCAGATGTTGTGGGCTGGTGTCTCGCTGAATACTCAGTGTACGTTAACTTAAGAGATGTGAAAGGTTGGTAGAATCTTATTAAAAATTATTCACAGCTATAATGGCTGCCAAATTTGCATCCACCAAGTATTAACTCTGGGGTGTGAAGACATCTTAATGTTCTATATTTTCTTTTCACTTTGGAAATGCGGAGTATGTTGTATAGATCAGTAGGAAAAAATAAGAATGTGTCCCTTTTCAATTTAAGAGAGCAAAATGGGTGTGTAGACTGTC
The DNA here is from genome assembly GCF_013265735.2 of Oncorhynchus mykiss. Lineage (NCBI taxonomy): Eukaryota > Metazoa > Chordata > Actinopteri > Salmoniformes > Salmonidae > Oncorhynchus > Oncorhynchus mykiss. The sequence continues at coordinate 43,617,847 of NC_048567.1, forward strand.
AATAGTGACTGTAGTGTGTGAGGCCTGGTAAGGATAATAGGGCTGCAAAAAACACCCTCTAACAGATAACATATACTCTTAAGTATTCTCAAAGACTGCATAAATGGAGAATCATATAGGAATGGGTCCTAAGGCAGTAATTCAAAACCATTACAAAATAGACATATTTTAGTTACATTAATTGTTGTCCCAGTCTGTTGTCCCCTCATGTTTCAACATGGCTACCATGGTTCCTGTACCCAAGAAGGCAAAGATAACTGAACTAAATGACTAATGCCCCGTAGCACTCACTTCTGTTATCATGAAGTGCTTTGAGAGACTAGTCAAGGATCATAACACCTCCACCTTACCGGCCACCCTAGACCCACTTCAGTTTTACATAACACCCCAAGAGGTCCACAGATAACCAATCACCATCACATTGCCCTATCCCATCTGGACAAAAGGAATACCTATGTAAGAATGCCGTTCATTGACAACAGCTCAGTATTCAACACCAAAGTACCCTCCATGCTCATCATCAAGCTGGAGACCCTGGGTCCTAACCCCACTCTGTGCAATTGGGTCCTGGACTTTCTGACCGGCCGCCACTAGGTGGTGAAGGTAGGAAACAACATCTCCACTTCACTGACCCTCAACACTGGGGACCCACATGGGTGCGTGCTCAGCCCCTTCCTGTACTCCCTGTTCACCCACAACTGCGTGGCCATGCACGCCTCCAACTCAATCATCAAGTTTGCAGATGACACAACAGTAGTGGGCTTGATTACCAACAACGACGAGACAGCCTACAGGGAGGAGGTGAGGGCACTCGGAGTGTGGTGTCAAGAAAACAATCTCTCACTCAATGTCAACAAAACAAAGGAGATGATCGTGGACTTTAGGAAACAGCAGAAGGAGCACCCCCCTATACACATCGAAGGGACAGCAGTGGAGAAGGTGGAAAGTTTTAAGTTCCTCTGCGTACACATCACAGACAAACTGAAATGGTCCACGCACACAGACAGTGCGGTGAAGAAGGCGTAACAGGGCCTCTTCAAACTCAGAAGGCTGAAGAAATTTGGCTTGTTACTCAAAACCCTGACCAACTTTTACAGATGCACAATCGAAAGCATCCTGTATCACAGCCTGGTAAGGCAACTGCTCCGCCCTCAAAAAGCAAAGCTCTCCAGAGGGTGGCGCGATCTTCACAACGCATCACAGGGGTCAAACTACCTGCCCTCCATGGCACCTACAGCACCCGATGTCACAGTAAGGCCAAAAAGAACATCAAGGACAACAATCCAGAAGGTTGAGGTCAGTACAGGTGCATCAAAGCTGGCACCTTCTTTCTGAAGGCCATCAGACTGCTAAACAGCAATCTTTAACTCAGGGAGGCTGCTGCCTACATTGAGACCCAATCACTGGCCGCTTTAATAAATGGATCACTAGTCAGTTTAAACAATGCCATTAATAATTCCACTTTAATCATGTTTACACATCTTACATTACTCATATCACATGTATATACTGTATTTTATACCGTCTACTGCACCTTGCCTATGCCGCTCGTCCATCGCTCATCCATATACTTATATGTACGTATTTTCATTCACCCCTTTAGATTGATGTGTATTAGGTAGTTGTTGGGGAATTGTTATATTACTTGTTAGATATTAATGCATTGTCGAAACTAGAAGCACAAGCATTTTGCTACACTCAAACTAACATCTGCTAACCATGTGTATGTGATCAATAAAATTTGATTTGATATTTTATTGGTTGTGTCATTACAAGTGGCAGAGACTTCTTGTTAGAATAAAGGGCTTCTGGGTGACTCCTTGCTGGAGAGATATATAGTGTTTTTGGTTGATGTGTCAATACATAGGCAACTGTTTTTACTACAACTCAAACAAATGCCATCCTACTGGGGAAAAAACTGGTTGAATCAATGTTGTTTTCACATAATTTCAAAAACATTATATGTGGTGACGCTGAATCAATGTGATGTACTGATTGTATTTTCAAAATGTCATCAAGGTAAGGGAATTTTGTATTTCCTTTTCAGCCAAGTGTGAACATAAATCCAAGATTAGTGACATGGTGAATTTTTGTTGTTGTTGATTTCATTTTGAATTCACGTTAGTTGACAACTCAACCAAATGTAAATCAAAACTAGACATTGAAATGACAGTGGGATACCTAATACTTCAATATACTAAAGCTGAGGGGATGGCTGAGCTGGAGCGCAATAGGTGGAGTGAAACATATAATGAAAATGTCTGATTATCTACACTAATCTTATGCGCACATTCAAACACTGACTTATAGTTATGGAGTTCAAATCAAGTGAAGCCAGTTCAGACAGGAAACCAGAGTGTGCATCATGCATCAGGTGATAGACTCGGCTGGTATTGCAGTTGACCATAAGTTGACCATTTCCACGCACACATCCTCTGATTCCTGCAGCATCGCAAGCAATGTGCTGGATTTTCTTGCTAATATGCTGCCGCTGTAACATGAGTTACTATGTTTGCTCTTCCACCAACCCAGCCTCCACCTGTTTGGCTCTGCTTTTGTTTCAGTCAGGGGGATTGATAGCGTATCGAGTTCACTGACTGTAGTTAGTTTATTATCTTAATGATTGCTGCTTGCTCTGGCAGTGAGTTACCCCGAAAGAGCCGAGCCTAATTCCAAGACCTAATATAGACCATTGACATTTATTTTCTAATAAATGGTTGAACAAATGTAGGTGATGTTTTCTGTTTGAACTAAATATTGGTTTTGAGACAGCCGTTTGAAATACAGTAGAATTAAACAATATTGACTCATACAATGCTAAATACGTTCAATTGTTGGTCAAGAATCTTATGAAAGACCAAAAGGGTGGAAGGTTGCTCTCTCATTACAATTGTGTAAGAATTTGTAAAAATCCAGCTGTACACTGATGGATTTGGCCATCTGTGGGCTGTGATTTTGATGTAGACTTGATGGCCCGTGAATGAACAATTGGCATGATTATACGATTTTAACATCCATTTTGAGAGTAAGACTAAACAACAAAAGACTAATGTGTTTGTTCATGAATTATGCTTAATGACTGCATAGTGTGTTGGGATCCTACCCAACCATCCGGTTGCCTATTTGGACTTAATGAAGCATTCTGAAAGGGCTTACCTCCGGTTTCTTAACTTCCTCAAAGCCTGCTGCTGGTTTGGGATGTATTGCTGTGTTCAATAGTTGTGCACCGCTAAGTGCCCTTGGATTGGAATTGATTACATGATAGAGCACATACAGTACCTTTGTAGTGCTCAGCACATGTCTGATCACATGTCTCACATTGCTGGCTGAAAGCCTCATGGATTATCAACAGGAGCATTTTTAACTGAGAAAACAAGAATGTATGTAACAATCTCAATTGCACTCCACACTGCCCTCACCCACCTAGATAAGAAGAATACCAGTGTGAAAATGCTTTTCATTGACTACGTGGCTTCAGCGTTCGACACCATAGTACCATCCATGCTCGTCACCAAGCTTGGGATCCTGGGACTGAACACCTCCCTCTGCAACTGGATCCTGGAGTTCCTGACGGGCCGACCCCAGGTAGTGAGGGTAGACAACATCACCTCAGCCACGCTGAACCTCAACACGGGGCCCACAGGGATGTGTGCTTAGTCCTCTGTTGTACTCACTGATCACCCATATCTGCGTGGCCACGTACGACTCCAACACCATCATCAAGTTTGCTGACTACACGACGGTGGTAGGCCTTTCACCACTGACGATGAGACAGCCTAAAGGGAGGAGGTTAGTGACCTGGAAGTATGGTGCCAGGAAAACAATCTTTCCCTCAATGTAAGTAAGCTCAAGGAGCTGATTGTGGACTACAGGAAATGGGGGAGGGGGAGGGGAGGGGAGGGAAGTGGAGCAGGTCGAGGACTTATAATGGTTCACACACGCAAACAGTCTTGAAGAAGCCACGACAGCTTATCAGGCACCTACCCTTTTCCACATGTTGTTACCTTACAGCCTTATTCTAAAATGAATATACAAAAATAATCCTCATCAATCTACACACAATAGCCCATAATGACAAAGCAAAATCAGATTTTAATACATTTTTGCACATTTATTACAAATAAAACAAACAGAAATAACTTATTTGCATAAGTATTCAGACCTTTTGCTAAGAGACTTGAATTTGAGCTCAGGTACATCCTGTTTCCATTGATCATCCTTGAGATGTTTCTACAACTTGATTGTTTTAGATTGATTGTGTATTGATTCTGTCCACCTAAATTCAATTGATTGGACATGCTTTGGAAAGCACACACCTGTCTACATTAGGTTCCACAGTTGACAGTGCATGTCAGAGCAAAAACCAAACCAAGACTCTTCCTAGAGCTGGCTGCCCAGCCAACCTGAGCAATCAGGGGAGAAAGGCCTTGGTCAGAGAAGTGGCCAAGAACCTGATGGTCACTCTGACAGAGCTCCAGCCTTCCTCTGTGGAGAGATGGGAGAACCTTCCAGAAGGACAACCATCTCTGCAGCACTCCACCAATTACACTCTCAGACCATGAGAAACAGGATTTTCTGGTCTGATGAAACCAAGATTGAACTCTTTGGCCTGAATGCCAAGCGTCACGTCTGGGGGAAACCTGGCACCATTCCTATGGTGAAGCATGGTGGTGGCAGCATCATGCTGTGGGGATGTTTTTCAGCGGCAGTGACTGAGAGACTAGTCATGTGTGAGGCAAAGATGAATGTAGCAAAGCACAGAGAAATCCTTGATGAAAACATGCTCCAGAGCGTTTAGGTCCTCAGACTGGGGCGAAGGTTCGCCTTCCAAAAGGACAAAGACCCTAAGCACACAGCCAAGACAACACAGGAGTGGCTTCGGGACAAATCTCTGAATGTCCTTGAGTGGCTCAGCCAGAGCCCGGTCTTGAACCCAATCAAATATCTCTGGAGAGAACTGAAAATAGCTGTGCAGCAACGCTCCCCATCCAACCCGACAGAGCTTGAGAGGATCTGGAGAGAATATGGGGGAAAATCCCCAAATACAGGTGTGCCAAGCTTGTAGTGTCATACCTATGAAGACTCAAGGTTGTAAGGTGCTTCAACAAAGTACTGAGTAAAGGGTCTGAATACTTATGTAAATGTGATGTTTCAGTTTTTAAATTGTAATAAATTTGCTAACAGTTCTAAAGTTTTTGCTTTGTCATTATGGGGTATTTTGTGTAGATTGATGATGGGAAAAAACTATTTAATCAATAGAAAAATAAGGCTGTAACCTAACAAAATGTGGAAAAGACTTTCTGAAGGCACTGTATAGTTGCATTCTCATGCTTCTTACACTCTCATCGTAGTTCTTGTGTGGTATTTATTCTTTCAAATGTTTTTCTATTATTATCTATATTATTATCACTGCATTGTTGGAAAGAGCTTTCAAGATACGCATTTCACTGTACTGTTTTACACCTGCTGTATCCGGTGCAAGTGGCGAATACATTTTGTAACTTGAAACTTAAATTCCCCTTTGTCTACAAATGAATCATTAATATGTTGGATTCATGTCTGTATCTTAACCAACAATCTACGTTAATGAATAGGACTGAATCAAATTAAACTTTGAGTAGAATGCATTTAAAGTATGATTTGATTTCTTTAACTTAGATTTTTGGTTGACATAGAGATGTGAATCCAACAAACTGGAATTAAAGACAGACTAGTCAATGGCACAGAGTGAACTATCCAAAAAGAAGATAAATCTCCTGTTAATTGCGTTGACAACCAAACACAATTCAATATCACTTTTGAAATACAATAAATAGCCTATTAACTTGTTAACACATTATATGTTGGATTCACATCTCCAACTCAACCAACAACGTAAGTTGAAGAATGGGATAAAGCCAGTGGCTCAGATTAATTAATATGTTGTAAAAATAAACAAAATAGCTGACATTGTATTCCCATTTTACCTTTGCCGTGCTTTTAAATTGTTGAAAGCGCAGTGGTAGACATTTGGGTGACAACTAAACAAAAAAAAAAAAAACTTTTTTTTCATTGGAATTTAGTTGTGTTTTTAGATGGTTGAAAGCATAGATATAATACATTAGAAATTCAACTAACTTTTGGCTGTCTTTCTGGGTGGGTGAATATAGGTTGTAATCTAATTGATCAACGTCTCAACCAAATATTGCCCAATGACGTGGTGTGCCCAGTGGGCTATTCCTAGGCTTAGGCTATAGACTTCAATACTTGTTATTTTTGAAAGACACTTTTGGACAATTCCTTCGTTGGATAGAATATTAGGAAATTAAGATACTGTTCATAACTTAACTTGTCTTAAAGCTTTTATGATATGCCAGTAGGAGGAATGAGGATAGGCTTTTGGTCATTTGGTTTTCAACCTCAATGAATTTTCCAGGCCCCCATAAATATTTTCTTTTTCAGTAAGCTTAAACTTGATTAAACTTGTCATTCGATTTTTCTAAAGGCTATTGATATTGTTGGATCGCGCTCATTATTAGTCCTCTGACTACCTTGTGTTTTTAGGCTATTCAAAAAACTTTTTGAGATGGAACTCTGTTGCATTCATTGTCTGATGGGGAGAAAGCCATTCATAAAACGATGAAGCCTAGCCTTATATTCACATAGCCTATATTGCCTTCTCCATTCGATATGCTATGTTTTTTTAAACAGCTTAAACAGTTAAGTGTCTGTTATTAAAAAAAAATAGGTTTAGGTTTAGGCTATAACTTAATGCCCATGCATCCAACAGAGAGAGATAAACTATATTTTCTGAATGCATATTTTGCACTGCTTTGGTTGAATTCTCCGCTCTGTCTGGCCTACATTCCTCTCTTGCATTCTGTAGGCTACATAACATACAGTATTTATTGAAAGGGCTATAGCAAATAGCAATAGGCAAATTACTCAGAATATCACTTTTGTGGGCTGTGAGACTCCATTCTTTACAGTGGGGAAAGTAGTATGAGAGTATGAGTAGTATGAGACATGGTCTTTACTATTCCAGTGTGCTTACATAGTGCCTCATTTTTGTACTAATTGCTTTTAGTAAAGACTTGGATTACTAGTAAGGTTGGGTGGTATTATGATTGCATCATCTATCAACGATGACTGACAGCCATCGTTGATGGCGACGACGACGTAATGTGACGGACGATGGGTTAGCTTATTTGAACTTGACTGATGTAATGTATACTGTGTTTGAAGCATTTTAGCTTCGAAATCTTGCAAGTGACTCCGACAGTGAAGATGATAGATCTGGTTGACTGCTCAGAGGAAACAAAGAAAAGACACAGTGCTTTCAAAAGTCTTGGACTTAACATTGGCCGGCTGGCCAATCTTCATAAATGGCGATAACCTTAGTCCATTCTTCGACAAGAAAGACCAGTTGTCTACTGAACAAGTATGTGTTCTGTGGGGATCTAGGGTGGTGGTACCTCACAAATTCAAGAGGAGACTGCTATCATGAGGGACATCCAGGGATCACTCGAATGAAAGCACTCGCCGCAGTTATCAGTGGGGGCCTGGAATGGATCAGAACATTCAGCAGCATGTAGGCCACTGCTCACCCTGTGAAGCTGTTCGGAACAAGCCTGCTAATGCACCTCTCCATTAATGGTCCTGGGCTATTACACCATGGGAACACATAAATGTGGATTACGCCGAGATTGACAAGCAACACTTCCTTGTTGTCGTCAATGTCCATTCCAAGTGGATGGAAGTGTTTCCTACTCAACTGATCACAGCTGAGAAGACCATTAATCTTTTCAGACACCTGTTCGCATGCTTTGGACTAGTCAAGGAGCTCATTCCGGACAATGGCCGTCCTTTCACATCGAACGATTTCCAAATGTTTCTCAAGAACAACGGAGTATGGCACATCCTGTCACCGCCTTACCATCCGGCATCAAACAGAGCAGCGGAGAGAGCTGTGTAAACATTTAAGAAGGCCTGGACTAGACTCGGGGTTCAGTCTGTGCCCTTCCACCAAAGGCTTCCCCGTTTCCTGTTTACTTACCATAACAAACCACACACAGTAACGGAACGTACATCAGCTGAACTGTTTCTGAAACACCAACCACGTACCCGCCTGACATTCTTGAAACCAGACTTGTCAAACACTGTGGCAAAGCACAAGCCACAGCAGAAGAAATCTCATGACAGACACTCAAAGACTGTCAGAGATTTCAAAGAGGGAGAGAGTGTGATGGTACGTGATTTCAGACACACCAAGCGCGTGGAACTCAGGTGTGATCTTGAAACGCAGAGGACCTTTGACTTACCAAGTCTAAGTTGGTCATCGCCATGTCAACGTTCATGTGGATCATCTGCTACGGTCCAACGCCCCAGCTGAGACATGCTGAGAGAACAACAACAACAATAAACCCCCAGGATTGTTCCCCTGACTGTGGATGTACGGTAAAGACAGAGCCTGACCTTCCACCTAAACCTGGCCCACCACCGGAAGCCCAGGAGGAGCTGAGATATCCTGTTCGACAGCGAAGGGCACCTCAGCTGTTTCAGGAGGTAAAGAACGGTAAAACAAACAAACACTTCAATATGTCCTAGATAAAAAAGAAAGAAAAATAACATCACTTCGGTTAGTTATTAGTTCCATCTTCGGGGCAGAACAATCCCCTGGATTTGTGCTGGGCTCTGAAAAGTCTGCTTCAACCCAGTAGTTGAGGATTGTTTAAGAATGCATTGTTCGGATATTGCATTAGTATTTCGCAAACATGTTTACCTTGTTCTCTGGGAGTTACAAGTCATGGAGGAGGATTGTAGTATTGGTGATCTATATCTGTCTATATTAGTTACTATGCTGTTACTAAGCAGTAATGTATTATGACAGTGTTATGTTACAACACCAAATAAGCAGCAGGACAGAACCATCGCTAGACCAGCACATTACAAGGAGCACAATAAAAGGTCCAGATGCGCAATTAAAGGGGAATTACTCACTTAAAAATCAACATGTTCATTTTCTTCTTCACATGGATTTAAGCATCGACACGGACTCAGAACGTCCAATTTCGTTGTTTCTCTATGAACAATTGCAATTTTGAGAGTTAAAAAAACTAATCTAAAACCAGGGAAAATAAAACTGAGAAAATATAATTTGGGAAAATATAAATAAGAATTTGGGGAAGAAATCACAGATTTTATAGGGCCCCATTAGAGTTGTTTATTGATCATTATTTTACCATGGTATATTGGCAGAAAACATAGAGCACTACTTTCTCTTGTACACTAATGACCTGGGGAAGAGTTGCAGGGGAGAGGAGAAGAATGTGCCTATTTGAAAGCTAGAAAAAAATGAGTAGCTCACAATATATTTTATTTTTTAAGTAGCTCGCATGCTAGAAAAGGTTGGAGACCCCTGGCCTATGCTGCCAGCTGACCTCGACTGGGCCCCACTGCTGTCAGTGGAGCACCTGTGGCATCTGACTAATCTATCACACAAATGAACAGATGGGCACCACAGACAGCTCGTTAGTACCCACAATCCACAGGGGCCTCTGCACCATCACATCGTGATTGAGCTACAGTCATGAATATTCATCGACTTTCTTCTCTCTGACAATGTGTAGAATGTTAGGGCTATGGTTCTATTCAACATATTTGATTGGAGATGGTTCCAAGTTTTGATTTTCTTCCCATGCGCCTATGGCTATTTAAAAATATATTTCCTGGTCAGGTCCATTATATGATCAACAAAGACTTGCAATATGTCAAAGACAGTTGGGAAAGCAGATCTTTGAACGTAACAGCCTTGTGTAGGTCTACACATGAGTATTTGCCAATGGGAGTTATGCTGTGGTGAGGTATTACTTTTATGCTCACTTATATTCTTTATGAAAATAAGTTTTGCCGACAGCAGCTGAGCCCAGCTGCTTGGCTCCTGTGTGTTGTGTGAGTCATTGTTTGGAGTTTTTCCAGACCTCATCAGTTTCAGTTATTTTCAATCCAGATATCTGCTCACCATTACAAATCGTAAAACCGTCCAACATGGTTCAATCTGGTAAGGCCCCTACATTGTTCAACTGTGTTTGATCAGGCCCTTGATCATTGTCTTTAAAGTTCCAACGCAGCAGTATATCTATATACTGTATTAAATCATGTATGTGTTGCTTTCAGATACAATGGTGAAAAATAAACAAAAATAGCTTCTTAGCAAAGTGCAATTTCTCAAGCAAGAATTTAGCAAGGACTGTCTGGGAGTGGTCTGTGTGGAGGGGAAAACTGAAAATGAGCTGTTATTGGGAGACAGATTTGGAACTCTCTTTCTTAGTGGTATATTAACTCATGTCCTGCATTGTGTTGTTACCATGAAGGCCGTAACTCCATCCCAGCAAAACAGGCTGACATTTCAGGCAGTCTTTTCAAACAGCTCTTACACTGAAAGGGCATTATTCTAATTTTCACAATATCACAGTATTATTTGAACCTCACGGTGTGAACATACAGTGGGGCAAAAAAGTTTTTAGTCAGCCACCAATTGTGCAAGTTCTCCCACTAAAAAAGATGAGAGATGCCTGTAATTTTCATCATAGGTACACTTCAACTATGACAGACAAATTGAGAAAAAAAATCCAGAAAATCACATTGTAGCATTTTTTATGAATTTATTTGCAAATTATGGTGGAAAATAAGTATTTGGTCAATAACAAAAGTTTCTCAATACTTTGTTATATACCCTTTGTTGGCAATGACAGAGGTCAAACGTTTTCTGTAAATCTTCACAAGTATTTCACACACTGTTGCTGGTATTTTGGCCCATTCCTCCATGCAGATCTCCTCTAGAGCAGTTATGTGTTGGGGATGTTGCTGGGAAACACAGACTTTCAACACCCAAAGATTTTGAGATCTGGAGACTGGCTAGGCCACTCCAGGACCTTGAAGTGCTTCTTACGAAGCTACTCCTTCGTTGCCCGGGCGGTGTGTTTGGGATCATTGTCATGCTGAAAGACCCAGCAACGTTTCATCTTCAATGCCCTTGCTGATGGAAGGAGGTTTTCACTCAAAATCTCACGATACATGGCCCCATTCATTCTTTCCTTTACACGGATCAGTCGTCCTGGTCCCTTTGCAGAAAAACAGCCCCAAAGCATGATGTTTCCACCCCCATGCCTCACAGTAGGTATGGTGTTCTTTGGATGCAACTCAGCATTCTTTGTCCTCCAAACACGACATGTTGAGTTTTTACCAAAAAGTTATATTTTGGTTTCATCTGACCATATGACATTCTCCCAATCTTCTTCTGGATCATCCAAATGCTCTCTAGCAAACTTCAGACGGGCCTGCACATGTACTGGCTTAAGCAGGGGGACACGTCTGGCACTGCAGGATTTGAGTCCCTGGCGGCGTAGTGTGTTACTGATGGTAGGCTTTGTTACTTTGGTCCCAGCTCTCTGCAGGTCATTCACTAGGTCCCCCTGTGTGGTTCTGGGATTTTTGCTCACCATTCTTGTGATAATTTTGACCCCACGGGGTGAGATCTTGCGTGGAGCCCCAGATCGAGGGAAATTATCAGTGGTCTTGTATGTATTCCATTTCCTAATAATTGCTCCCACAGTTGATTTCTTCAAACCAAGCTGCTTACCTATTGCACATTCAGTCTTCCCAGCCTGGTGCAGGTCTACAATTTTGTTTCTGGTGTCCTTTGACAGCTCTTTGGTCTTGGCCATAGTGGAGTTTGGAGTGTGACTGTTTGAGGTTGTGGGCAGGTGTCTTTTATACTGATAACAAGTTCAAACAGGTGCCATTAATACAGGTAACGAGTTAACTCCCTCCAAACACACCGCCCGGGCAACGAAGGAGTGGCTTCGTAAGAAGCACTTCAAGGTCCTGGAGTGGCCTAGCCAGTCTCCAGATCTCAACCCCATAGAAAATGTTTGGAGGGAGTTGAAAGTCTGTGTTGCCCAGCAACAGCCCCAAAACACCACTGCTCTAGAGGAGATCTGCATGGAGGAATGGGCCAAAATACCAGCAACAGTGTGTGAAAACCTTGTGAAGACTTACAGAAAACCTCTGTCATTGCCAACAAAGGGTATATAACAAAATATTGAGATAAACATTTGTTATTGACCAAATACTTATTTTCCACCATAATTTGCAAATAAATTCATAAAAAATCCTACAATGTGATTTTCTGGATTTCTTTCCCCCATTTTGTCTGTCATAGTTGAAGTGTACCTATGATGAAAATTACAGGCCTCTCTCATCTTTTTAAGTGGGAGAACTTGCACAATTGGTGGCTGACTAAATACTTTTTTGCCCCACTGTATATATATTTATACACACTACCAGTCAAAAGTTTGGACACACCTACTATTTATTTTTTTACTATTTTCTACATTGTAGAATAATAGTGAAGACATCAAATCTATGATATAACACATAAGGAATCATGTAGTAACAAAAAAACTGTTAAACAAATGAAATATATATATATATATATTTTAGATGTTTTATAGTCTTTAAGGAGTTCCCACACATGCTGAGCACTTGTTGGCTGCTTTTTCTTCACTCTGCGGTCCAACTCATCACAAACCGTCTCAATTGGGTTGAGGTCGGGTGATTGTGGAGGCCTGGTCATCTGATGGGTCAATATCACAAAACAGTACAATTTGGACCATGCAACATTTTAAATGTTTATTTCAGAATTTGTGTTCCTTTTATGTTTTACTATAAAAAGGAAATATTAGACGTGTAGAAAAACATGTTGGCCAAGCTCCAGCACTAAGAGTTGAAAATTATGAACACATTGACAGTGAATCAGCCATACGATATGTCCACCCTGTTACGGACATGCACTTATCGGTCTTTAATTACTTTCATTAGACTATTTTAATCATATACACATTTTCATGAAGCTACTTGGGTGGCTACTTGGAAGAATCTCAAATATCTCACTTTTTGGTTACTACATGATCCCATATGTGTTATTTCATAGTTTTGGTGTCTTGACTATTATTCTACAATGTAGATAATAGTAAAAATAATGAAAAACCCTGGAATGAGTAGGTGTGTCCAAACTTTTGACTGGTACTGTGTGTGTGTATATATATATATATATATATATATATATATATATATATATATATATATAGTGGGGAGAACAAGTATTTGAGACAATGCCGATGTTGCAGGTTTTCCTACTTACAAAGCATGTAGAGGTCTGTAATTTTTATCATAAGTACACTTCAACTGTGAGAGACGGAATCTAAAACAAAAATCCAGAAAATTACATTGTATGATTTAGCATTTTATTGCATGACATAATTATTTGATCACCTACCAACCAGTAAGAATTACAGCTCTCACAGACCTGATAGTTTTTCTTTATGAAGCCCCCCTGTTCTCCACTCATTACCTGTATTAACTGCACCTGTTTGAACTCGTTACCTGTATAAAAAGACACCTGTCCACACACTCAATCAAACAGACTCCAACCTCTATACAATGGCCAAGAACAGAGAGCTGTGTAAGGACATCAGGGCTAAATTGTAGACCTGCACAAGGCTGGGATGGGCTACAGGACAATAGGCAAGCAGCGTGGTGAGAAGGCAACAACTGTTGGCGCAATTATTAGAAAATGGTTCAAGTTCAAGATGACGGTCAATCACCCTCGGTCTGGGGCTCCATGCAAGATCTCACCTCGTGGGGCATCAATGATCACGAGGAAGGTGAGGGATCAGCCCAGAACTACACAGCAGGACCTGGTCAATGACCTGAAGAGAGCTGGGACCAGTCTCAAAGAAAACCATCAGTAACACACTACGCCGTCATGGATTAAAATCCTGCAGCGCACGCAAGGTCCCCCTGCTCAAGCCAGCGCATGTCCATACAATGTGATTTTCTGCATTTTTGTTTTAGATTCCGTCTCTCACAGTTGGTGTACCTATGATAAAAATTACAGACCTCTACATGCTTTGTAAGTAGGAAAACCTGCAAAATCGGCAGTGATCAAATACTTGTTCTCCCCACTGTATACTTATTTTCCACCATAATTTGCAAATAAATTCATTAAAAATCCTACAATGTGATTTTCTGGATTTGTTTTCTCATTTTCTCTGTCATAGTTGAAGTGTACCTATGATGAAAATTATAGGCCTCTCTCATCTTTTTAAGTGGGAGAACTTGCACAATTGGTGGCTGACTAAATACTTTTTTTCCCCACTGTATATAAACACAGAAAAAAAATCTAGTTTTAGACTGCACTGGGAATTTACATGATAGCTCAGGGGGTTCATCAATGATGACCTGTCAGTCAATAGTTGGGAAGCCAATCTGCAATAAGGGTGGGACAAAGAAGTGATGGACCCCTCCATTAACAGACAGAGCCGTCCCCAGACACAGGCGACCACGGCAGGTCTCAACGTTGTGTCAGTCTGCTGCTTCCTTATTTTATTTGCTGTCCGGAGTTTTAATCTACCCCTCTGATTGCTTCTTGCCTTCCTGGGCTGCCAAGCCTGCAGAAGCCAATCAGGCAGCAGAGCTTTATGTCACTGTAGCCCAGACACAATCAACTGCGGAGATTATGGTAATGCCGTCACATCCCGGGAGCGGTGTAAGCCTCCGCTCAGAGATAAGGCCGTAGGACCTAGTCGGAGCATACAGTGGACAATTAGTTTCTAGTTCAGGATCAACTATCATTTGCCAGACACATTTCCGAGAGCTTAAATGGATTCATAATCCACCCGTGTGCCCGAGAATTCCCTCTCCTTGAACATTGGTGTGATTTTTGGAAGGTTTAAGTCACAGGCTAACGTAAGACCACAACAACTGCATGGTCAGCTGTAGTGTTTTTCAACTTTAGGTGTAATTTAGCTCCGCAGGCTGTCTTGTGCTGCAAAGATGACCCAGATTTGATACACGGATGGTCATTATTTTTATGATATAGAGATAAATAGCAGCATAGTGATGATTGCTCCTGCAGTTTATTGTGCAACGTTTCAACCCAAAGATCTTCATCAGGCTTCTATTTTCATGTCATGAGTATTTTGTTATACCCAGAAGTGGTAAGATATTGGATGTACTTACACTACATTTGAAAATGGTAATTCTTTCTGTCATTTTTACTTGCCCTTGCCTAAAACTCAACACTTATTTCTCTCTGTTTTGAAAAGCAAGTGGCCTCAGTTCATTTACAACCAACCTCTGTGTCAAGCACCCATTTAGTTTTAACTAGAATAGTGATACACAAATCCAATCAGAGTTGCATTAACCTTTCAGATGGATATTATTCAAACACTGCATAGTCTTTTGACAAAAACACCAATCTACATGTATCAAATAGTTTCCAGGAAACCATCAAATGAAAGATTTCCATCTGAATTTCTGGAGAAAACTTATCTGTAGAGGCCTCTGAAGCATCATGTCCTTGATGCCATGGAAGGCTTTGAAGGCATGCTATGACATATAAAAAAGTTAACATAAGAGGAAAACGATTTTTATAGTAATATAAAAAGCAACAGAATCCATCCCTGACGTCAATGGTTTGAGGTAATGAAAGGAGCTATTCAGTAGACCTAGACAAGGATTGAAGGGCACTATAGATGGATTCGTTGTTTAGCAACAAAACTGATGTGTGAGCAACTATGGGAAAAACAGACGGGTTAACTTAGATTTGTTGACAAAGTGTAAACTATATTTCGCCAAATTTTTTCTGACTTTTATTTATTGAAAACATAAATACATTTGCACAATGAGCACTTGTTGTCTTTCAAATACATTGTTACAGTTTTTGGTTAGCTAGCTGACGAATTGTAGACCTATTAGCATAGACATGGCATTAGTCAAAACACCTCAAAGCAAGACATGGTATCAAGAACAAGATGAATATATCTGAAACAAGCCACCTACGATTTCCCACATGGCAGCTTCTTGTCATTGTTGCCAACTATTTGGCCATCCAGAATTACAACACAGACTTCTGCCCAATTGAACTGCGCACATAGTTTTCGTGACGTTGTCAGCTAACCCATCTAAGTTGACAAAAGAGCCCACAAACGTCAAGGGCAGATACACAAATATATAATCAAGTTAATAGAATATGACAAAGACAAGAGTCTGAGAAACATTGCAGTATCTTCAAACGTCTCCATTCATGATGACTGCTGAACAGATTAAAAACGTGGACGATGAATGATCCATGACTCAAGTGAATGGTCCTGGACTCAATTGTATATTCAAAGTTATTGTGTTTTATGAATGGTGTATGTTCGTCAACATACTTAAGTGTTGTTTTCCTGATTGGAATGCACCCCGGTGAGTAACTTGTTTACGTCAATGACTGTATGTATGAATGGACAAAGCCATCAATTATGTGACACTATTCACTCCTGTGTGAAGACTCAACAGCGCATTGAAGCCAAATTAAGTTGGTTAAGATGGCGTCTCAATGAGACATAACATGCACATTTTGAGCTACTCTAGGAAATGATGTTGGAGCCTAGCTCAGTGCTGCCTCCTCTCATTGGGTAACTCAAGTTGAAGGCCGACCGTGGTACTGTAGGCTGCCTTTAGCAACTAAATTATCCATATAATATCTTCTGTGTACGATTTCTAAATAATCGCTTCAAGACATACATCTGGTGTATCATAAGCAATTATTGGTACCATCATTGTCTTCTAAAAATATATATTTACACAAAAGATTGACCACGAAGTTTGCCATTTTTCTATTCACTAATGGGGGATCATATTTTCTGCTAACAATGCCTGCAGTACTGCGGTCGGTACTGCAGGTAACTTCTGTGGCTTCAGTGAGAGTGGGAAGTCTTTCTCCACTGGTTTATACCTATAGAGGTTTGTGAGATTATACTCTAGCCCTATTGATTTACTTCACTCATTGCTTTGTCATGGATCCCCCCAGTACTGCTGCTCATTCCGTTTCCGGAGGTCTAGGTCACTGGCTTTCTAGGCTTCACTGAATGAGATTCATTAATATTAACTCCGGACTGTCTTGTCTGATTACACACACCTGGTTCCCATTTCCCCTGATTAGTATCTTATATACAGTTGAAGTCAGAGGTTTACATACACCTTAGTCAAGTGCACCAATCTCTCCTGTAGCAAAGGACCTCCACACCATGATGCTGCCACCCCCGTGCTTCACGGTTGCGATGGTGTTCTTTGGCTTGCAAGCCTCCCCCTTTTCCCCCCAAATGTAACGATGGTCATTATGGCCAAACAGTTCTATTTTTGTTTCATCAGACCAGGGGACATTTCTCCAAAAAGTATGATCTTTGTCCCCATGTGCAGTTGCAAACTGTAGTCTGGCTTTTTTATGGCCATTTTGGAGCAGTGGCTTCTTCCTTGCTGAGCGGACTTTCAGGTTATGTCGATATAGGACTCGTTTGACTGTGGATATAGATACTTTTGTACCTGTTTCCTCCAGCATCTTCACAAGGTCCTTTGCTGTTGTTCTGGGATTGATGTGCACTTTTCGCACCAAAGTACGTTCATCTCTAGGAGACAGAATGCGTCTCCTCCTGAGCAGTATGACGGCTGCGTGGTCCCAAGGTGTTTATAGTTGAGGTCTACAATTGTTTTTCTGAGTTCTTGGCTGATTTCTTTTGATTTTCCTATGATGTGAAGCAAAGAGGCACTGATTTTGAAGGTAGGCCTTGAAATACATCCACAGGTACACCTCCAATTGACTCAAATTATGTCAAATATCCTATCAGAAGCTTCTAAAGCCATGACATCATTTTCTGGAATTTTCCAAGCTGTTTAAAGGCACAGTCAACTTAGTGTATGTAAACTTCTGACCCACTGGAATTATTAATGATCTGAATAACTGTAACATCCTATGTTTCTCAGAGTCGTGGCTGAACAAGGACATGGAAAATATAAATCAAGCTGTTTTTTCTCTACATCGACATGACAGGACAGCAGCTTCAGCTGGTGCGCAATCTCTAATAAGTCTGGAGGTTCTGCTCAGCCGATTTCGAATACCTCATGATAAGCTGTAGACCATTTGGGCTGTGATCGTAATTTGATAACCGTGTAACTGACAGTTATTGTTGAAGACAATCATGAAAATAAAAGAACTCAAAACCGTTTAAATAGGCCTACATTAATTTTGGTATACAGTACCAATCAAAAGTTTGGACACATCTACTCATTAAATAATTTCTCTTTATTTTTACAACTTTCTACATTGTAGAATAATAGTGAATACATAAAAACTATTAAATAACATTTGGAATCATGTAGTAAACAAAAAAAGTGTTGCTGCCAATGTTTACTGACACCGGACATATTCAACCTATGTTAAGCTTTCAAAAATAAATCAGGTATTCTGAACTCTGGCACACTAAGACGTGAGTCTTTTGTTACGAAATGTAGTTAGCTAGCTTGATAAACAATGAATCCCAATGCATGACGTAACGTTAGTTAGCGAGCCAGCCAGCTAACGTTAGCTAGCTAGCTAACAGTACACTAAGTTGAAAATAAAAATACTTTGTCAAAATTAGAGTGGAGTAGCTAGCTAGCTAGCTAAACAATGGACCATTATCACAACTCATGACACTACTACCCTGCATGAATCTGCAGGTAGCTAACTAACCAGTTTCTATGGCTATAACTAGGCAAGTAAATATGTCTGAGATATGAAGAATAAGATCATACAGATAATGTTAGCTAACGATAGCTAGCGACCAAACCAGCTAAAATTAGCTAGCTAACAGTACACTTGAAATGAAACCACTTTCTGTCAATATTAGAAACGTGTAATATCTGAAAATGTAGCTAGCTAGAGCATCTTACCAGTATACATCATGGTTGGACGCGTCTCCTGTCTGATGCCATGTATGGTTGCCCTTACTAGTTTGAAGATGTAATCCAGACTGGTGTTTTCTCCATCTCCTTAGCTATCATACTCAAATTCCACTGATTTCAAAACTCGGTCCTCCAGAAAGTGGAGAGCATACACATAACGTTAGCTAGCTAACAGTACACTTTAACATGACATTCGGTACATGCAGTTTTACTACGCAATGCATTTTAAAAAAGCCACATGACACGATTACCTAGACATACTGACCAGCTCCAATAGACAGACGCGTGCTATATGGCAGACCAATACAAACTCATCTCTCGGCATGTCCAGCCCACTCATTATCTCAGCCAATCATGGCTAGCGGGAAGGTAGCTTCCTTTTTCTCTGGCTAAACCAACTAGGCTCGTAATTTAACCATTTTATTCATATTTACAGATGGCAAACAAGTTTGATATGAACCTTTTCATGTGTGAGTTCCAAATATCTCTAACTGTCGTCCCAGCGTGAGTTTTTCTATGCACGTGATGTTAGAACGTTCTCTCCATTCCATAATGTGATTGTTACGCAACAGTACATTTAATCGGCGCTGCCCTCAAACAAAGGCACACAGCCTGTTTTTTATTTTCTAAGAACAGTATGAATTGAGGTGTGTTCTGCCTCCTCATTCATTCATGTAAAATGTGTCATTTTTACTTTTGCGGACCAATTGTTTTTGTTGACATTTCTGACCCGGACAAATGAAGCTACCCTGGCCTTATGACTCCCAAGTGGTGCTGCGGTCTAAGGCACAGCATCTCAGTGCTAGAGGCATCACTACCAACACCCTGGTTCAAATCCAGGCTGCGTTTCTATCAAAGTAAGTGACTTATTACGTTAATAGTTTCTGCATGTGAACTGTCTGTCCAATTTTTAAAAAAATACCTTGTTCAGAAATCATCTCACTTGTTAGTTGGCGGTGAACTATCTGGACATTGAGGACAGCATCGATCAGATGGAAAAATATCTTATACCACTTTGTTGTTTTCCGAGTGCATTCCACAAAGCTGTTTATCATGTCCGACTTATCCACTGCCCACATTCTGAGGTTATAGTCAAGCACACCGTCTAGTTTTTCTCTCTCTATGGCCGACATGGTTGCTGTATGGACAGTGGAGAGGACATGGACATTTCGCTTGTCATGCCACTTTACTGCCGGTTCTTGACTATTCTCCTTGAACTCCCCCTCCCCTCTCTGCATCTGAATTCCAGCATCCCCTTCCTGTTTGACCTGACTGTGCCACAGGCCTCTGTGCTGTTGGAGAGCAGATGCTGGAAGAGTGTGGGACTGCTGTAAAAATTGTCCACATACAAAGTGTGTCCCTTGCTGAGACGAGGAGCCAGCATGGTCATCACCACGGACAAGGCCACCCCAAGCCCCTCATACGCATCAATGCTATTGTGTTAGCACGCTAACCGCTAAATTGTCCTCAGCCTTTTCACTCCTGTTTTAGCATCCCCATTAATCACTGTGTTGCTAATTAAGCAGGGCCTTTCAGTATGCTATTGTAGTATGCTAATACTCTAACACAGCCAAGTTATGCTAACTTATTAGCGCATATTAGCATCGGGGTCAGGGTAGCTCAAAATGCTTTTGTCAGGCTGGTAAGAATATTTCTTATTTTGTATAACGGGTCATTTAGGACGGCAGCAGCATTGTTGACGAAATGCAGGCATCGCAGCAGAACTAGGAAGCGGTCTTGGGAAAAGAGGGTTGCAAAGAAGGTAGTTGCAAACAGGATATGTGTTCTAGTATTCTCTTACGGAGTTCTTCTTTACTATCCCCATGAGAAGGACTGTCACCAGAAAGGTATACATTTCACAAATTGTGGTCCCCCCCACTCCTGGCTCTCTCTCCTGTAGCTCCAAGGCATAGCGATTGGTCTCTACTATGTCTCCCACCAGCTCCTCTGTCAGAAACAACTTGAAGCACTCTGCCTCAGATGGAAATGGCAAGGGGTGTTGCACTCCAGACTGGGACTCAAAGCAAACAGCAAGGCCAGGAAGGGTGAAATGGCTGGCAGCCTTCCAGCCACCACAGAAGTCCTGTGCTTCATCCACTGTCGGTCTGCCTCAATCACCACCAGCATCTTCAAAGGGACCTGGGACTTTGTCATTGAACAAGGGGTCATCAGATTCAGGGTTCTCAATGGCTGGGGGACAGCTCCTCACTGTCAGTGTCAGAATCTGATTGCTGACGTTCATACCTCGACTCATTGTCAGAATTGTTTAAATCTCCAGAATTTCTACATTTGTGAGTTGTCTCCTCCTGAAAGATGTTGCTAATGCTACAGCTTAGCTCACTCGCTAAATACATAAACAACCACACTGAATGGCTCAGAGTGGGAGGGAGAGGTTACGTGATTGTGACTTGTATCAATAAATCACTATCAGAAATGTTTTGTGGCAATTATTTATTTATTTATTTACTGTTTTATTCACGTTTTCAAGTACCGATGATAAATCATGCATTCCGATTCTTGCATAGATTGTAATGGGCACATATTATGTGTGTAAAATACTTTTTTGAAGGTTGTACTGATTATGATGATCTAAGCTAATTCCAGCTATATGTGGAGCCATGTTTGTTGACATACAATGTATTCTGGGTTTCACGTAATTGTCTGTCGGACCAAAGATGTTCTAACAAAATGAGGTGAGTAAGGGTTCACTCATTTTTTGAGAACTTCAGGAAATGGAGTGGGATGTGAACGATGGTAGACGACACACCCCTTCAACATGCATACTATAAACAGACCAAACTCATCTTGCCTTCTCTTATTATCTTTGGTTTCTGTGAGAGAAAAAAAGCATGGCGGCGTGCTGAAACTACCCATCTTCGGATTACTTTCGATTTCTAGAAAGTGTTTTACTCAATTATTTCAATCAATGGTGAGCTCACCCATGATGTTATTAATTATAAATAGTAATTGCTATTAGCTAATTCATATTGTAGTTTATGTCAGCCAAGAGTTATAAAAATATGACCGTTTGTGTTGTGTCAATCTTTCCTCAGTTAGCGCTAGAACAAATGTACCCTACATTTTTCCAGTTTGGATGATTGTGTTATGCTATAGATACTTCAGTGAATATCTGAACATTGCATCCAAAAATAAACTGCTCACATTCTGGACATACCTTTGTAAGGGCTGTGTTTGTGTAAATAGTTTCTGAAGAAACCGTGGCCAGCTCAAATGTTGATTGTTGCGTCATTCGAAACTGGTCGTTCTAAATAAGCTTTCTAACTACACAGGTGTGATTGTATGCTACAGGGACCACTGTAGAGTGATCACACCTGTGTGATGGTATGTGTGAAAAGCTTAAGGTACATGAAAGTTCAAACGTTCGAGAAGGAATTTCTGGCAAAAAAACGCATTTAGATAAAAAACATATTTTTTACGTTCAAACAGCTCTCTTGTGTAGTCGTGACCTGCCACATACGCCTAGTTTCCTGAATCGGGTCACATTTATAAGTAATAACCTGAATAATAATAATGAAATGCCATGATAATAACAAAGCGTAATGGTTTGTTTCAAATAGATTTTATTAAGAAACAGATCCATGTAAGCAAGAGTTCAAACAGAATTGTGAACTTTTTTACCTCCCCCAATGGTTGTTGGTGACTGTGTTCCTTGGCCGGGACAATTACCGTAACCTCAAATTCTAAGACCGTCACAGCCTTATAGACCATACTATTTATCAAGAGAGTTTTCAGCTATATTTTTCGTAGCGGTCTATGTACCACCCAAACCTATGTCGGCACTAAGACTGCACTCAACGAGCTGTATAGGGCCATAAGCAAACAAGAAAATGCTCATCCACAGGCCGCGCTCCTATTTGAATGCCACCTATGCAACTAGAGGCAAAAAAAAGTCTAGATCACCTTTATTACACACACAGAGATTCATACAAAGCTCTCACTCGCCCTCGATTTGGCAAATCTCAAATCAAATCAAATCAAATTTTATTTGTCACATACACATGGTTAGCAGATGTTAATGCGAGTGTAGCGAAATGCTTGTGCTTCTAGTTCCGACAATGCATTAATAACAAGTAATCTAACTAACAATTCCAAAACTACTGTCTTGTACACAGTGTAAGGGGATAAAGAATATGTACATAAGGATATATGAATGAGTGATGGTACAGAGCAGCATAGGCAAGATACAGTAGATGGTATCGAGTACAGTATGTACAAATGAGATGAGTATGTAAACAAAGTGGCATAGTATAAAGTGGCTAGTGATACATGTATTACATAAGGATAACGTCGATGATATAGAGTACAGTATTACGTATGCATATGAGATGAATAATGTAGGGTAAGTAACATTTATATAAGGTAGCATTGTTTAAAGTGGCTAGTGATATATTTACATCATTTCCCATCAATTCCCATTATTAAAGTGGCTGGAGTTGAGTCAGTGTCAGTGTGTTGGCAGCAGCCACTCAGTGTTAGTGGTGGCTGTTTAACAGTCTGATGGCCTTGAGATAGAAGCTGTTTTTCAGTCTCTCGGTCCCAGCTTTGATGCACCTGTACTGACCTCGCCTTCTGGATGATAGCGGGGTGAACAGGCAGTGGCTCGGGTGGTTGATGTCCTTGATGATCTTTATGGCCTTCCTGTGACATCGGGTGGTGTAGGTGGCAGGTAGTTTGCCCCCGGTGATGCGTTGTGCAGACCTCACTACCCTCTGGAGAGCCTTACGGTTGAGGGCGGTGCAGTTGCCATACCAGGCGGTGATACAGCCCGACAGGATGCTCTCGATTGTGCATCTGTAGAAGTTTGTGAGTGCTTTTGGTGACAAGACAAATTTCTTCAGCCTCCTGAGGTTGAAGAGGCGCTGCTGCGCCTTCTTCACGATGCTGTCTGTGTGAGTGGACCAATTCAGTTTGTCTGTGATGTGTATGCCGAGGAACTTAAAACTTGCTACCCTCTCCACTACTGTTCCATCGATTTGGATAGGGGGGTGTTCCCTCTGCTGTTTCCTGAAGTCCACAATCATCTCCTTAGTTTTGTTGACGTTGAGTGTGAGGTTATTTTCCTGACACCACACTCCGAGGGCCCTCACCTCCTCCCTGTAGGCCGTCTCGTCGTTGTAGGTACTCAAGCCTACCACTGTTGTGTCGTCCGCAAACTTGATGATTGAGTTGGAGGCGTGCGTGGCCACGCAGTCGTGGGTGAACAGGGAGTACAGGAGAGGGCTCAGAACGCACCCTTGTGGGGCCCCAGTGTTGAGGATCAGCGGGGAGGAGATGTTGTTGCCTACCCTCACCACCTGGGGGCGGCCCGTCAGGAAGTCCAGTACCCAGTTGCACAGGGCGGGGTCGAGACCCAGGGTCTCGAGCTTGATGACGAGCTTGGAGGGTACTATGGTGTTGAATGCCGAGCTGTAGTCGATGAACAGCATTCTCACATAGGTATTCCTCTTGTCCAGATGGGTTAGGGCAGTGTGCAGTGTGGTTGAGATTGCATCGTCTGTGGACCTATTTGGGCGGTAAGCAAATTGGAGTGGGTCTAGGGTGTCAGGTAGGGTGGAGGTGATATGGTCCTTGACTAGTCTCTCAAAGCACTTCATGATGACGGATGTGAGTCGTTTAGCTCAGTTACCTTAGCTTTCTTGGGAACAGGAACAATGGTGGCCCTCTTGAAGCATGTGGGAACAGCAGACTGGTATAGGGATTGATTGAATATGTCCGTAAACACACCGGCCAGCTGGTCTGCGCATGCTCTGAGGGCGCGGCTGGGGATGCCGTCTGGGCCTGCAGCCTTGCGAGGGTTAACACGTTTAAATGTCTTACTCACCTCGGCTGCAGTGAAGGAGAGACCGCATGTTTTCGTTGCAGGCCGTGTCAGTGGCACTGTATTGTCCTCAAAGCGGGCAAAAAAGTTATTTAGTCTGCCTGGGAGCAAGACATCCTGGTCTGTGACTGGGCTGGATTTCTTCCTGTAGTCCGTGATTGACTGTAGACCCTGCCACATGCCTCTTGTGTCTGAGCCGTTGAATTGAGATTCTACTTTGTCTCTGTACTGGCGCTTAGCTTGTTTGATAGCCTTGCGGAGGGAATAGCTGCACTGTTTGTATTCGGTCATGTTACCAGACACCTTGCCCTGATTAAAAGCAGTGGTTTGCGCTTTCAGTTTCACACGAATGCTGCCATCAATCCACGGTTTCTGGTTAGGGAATGTTTTAATTGTTGCTATGGGAACGACATATTCAACGCACGTTCTAATGAACTCGCACACCGAATCAGCGTATTCGTCAATGTTGTTGTCTGACGCAATACGAAACATCTCCCAGTCCACGTGATGGAAGCAGTCTTAGAGTGTGGAGTCAGCTTGGTCGGACCAGCGTTGGACAGACCTCAGCGTGGGAGCCTCTTGTTTTAGTTTCTGTCTGTAGGCAGGGATCAACAAAATGGAGTCGTGGTCAGCTTTTCCGAAAGGGGGGCGGGGCAGGGCCTTATATGCGTCGCGGAAGTTAGAGTAACAATGATCCAAGGTCTTTCCTCCCCTGGTTGCGCAATCGATATGCTGATAAAATTTGGGGAGTCTTGTTTTCAGATTAGCCTTGTTAAAATCCCCAGCTACAATGAATGCAGCCTCCGGATAAATCGTTTCCAGTTTGCAGAGAGTTAAATAAAGTTTGTTCAGAGCCATCGATGTGTCTGCTTGGGGGGGGATATATACGGCTGTGATTATAATCGAAGAGAATTCTCTTGGTAGATAATGCGGTCTACATTTGATTGTGAGGAATTCTAAATCAGGTGAACAGAAGGATTTGAGTTCCTGTATGTTTCTTTCATCACACCATGTCACATTGGCCATGAGGCATACGCCCCCGCCCCTCTTCTTACCAGAAAGATGTTTGTTTCTGTCAGCGCGATGTGTGGAGAAACCCGTTGGCTGCACCGCTTCGGATAGAGTCTCTCCAGTGAGCCATGTTTCAGTGAAGCAAAGGACGTTACAGTCTCTGATGTCCCTCTGGAATGCTACCCTTGCTCGGATTTCATCAACCTTGTTGTCAAGAGACTGGACATTGGCAAGAAGAATGCTAGGGAGTGGTGCACGGTGTGCCCGTCTCCGGAGTCTGACCAGAAGACCGCCTCGTTTCCCTCTCTTTCGGAGTCATTTTTTTGGGTCGCTGCATAGGATCCACTCCGTCCGCGTCGCGAAAAACATATTCTTGGTCGTACTGATGGTGAGTTGACGCTGATCTTATATTCAGTAGTTCTTCTCGACTGAATGTAATGAAACCTAAGATGACCTGGGGTACTAATGTAAGAAATAACACGTAAAAAAACAAAAAACTGCATAGTTTCCTAGGAACGCGAAGCGAGGCGGCCATCTCTGTCGGCGCCGGAAGTCAAGTCAAATCTGATCATAACTCTATCCTCCTGCTTACAAGCAAAATACATGCATACATACATACATACATACTAGTGACACGCTCAATACGGAAGTGGTCCGTTGAAGCGGATGCTAAATTACAGGACTGTCCCGCTAGCATAGACTGGAATATGTTCCGGGATTCATCCGAGGGCATTGAGGCGTTTACCACATCCGTCACCGGCTTTATAAAAAAGTGCATCGACAAAGACATCGTCCCCACAATGACCGAACATATATATCTCAAACAGAAGCCATGGTTTGCAGGCAACATCTGCACTGAGCTAAAAGGCTAGAGCTGCTGCTGTCAAAGAGCGGGACACTAATCCAGAAATGTATAAGGAACTATCAAACATGACCCAGTAAATGTCTGGGGCTGAGATCCCTGCCATCCAGGATCTTTATACGAGGCAGTCTCAGAGGAAGGCCCTAAAAATTGTCAAAGACCCCAGCCACCCAAGACAGACTGTTCTCTCTGCTACCGAATGGCAAGCGGTACCGGAAGGCCAAGTCTGGAACCAAAATGCTCCTGAAAGGAATCTACCTTCAAGTCATAAGACTGCTGAACAGTTAATCAAACGGCTACTCTGACTTTTTGCATCAACCCTCTTTTTTTGCACTGACAATCTTGCACTGGGTCTATGCATACTCACTGGACTCTACCCACACACTCACACATATTAAACTGACACTTCAACACACACATACATATGCACACACACACACGTGTCCGTCTGTTTACCTGTTTCGCATCCTTATGCACGCGCAC
Source organism: Oncorhynchus mykiss (assembly GCF_013265735.2). Classification (NCBI taxonomy): domain Eukaryota; kingdom Metazoa; phylum Chordata; class Actinopteri; order Salmoniformes; family Salmonidae; genus Oncorhynchus; species Oncorhynchus mykiss. The sequence goes on from NC_048567.1 coordinate 43,644,849, forward strand.
AAGGATGCTCTCCCTCTCTTGCTAAAGAAATATTAATAGACTCTGCCTCTCGCTTGTATGCACTGCTGCTAAGCACACATCGGCTGGAAGGGGTTGAGATCCATGCCCAGGCAGAGATGACAGAGGGAAGGAGAGGAGAGAGAAAATGTGCAGGGCTGCATTAGCCCCCAGCATTTAAAGCTCCTGCAGAAAGAGTGCCCCTCTTTGAAGTGGATATACATTATTTATTTCTGTTTTTGCAACCACGTCGGCTGTGTACTAATTCAGATGGGGCTTGAAACTACACTGTCTAGTATGGAAAGAAACATATTATTCTTATAGATTAAATTAACTTTACATGAAGGACTGCTGTATATGATAGTAAAATCAGTGTTTGTGGGTACAGTATCCTCACCAATGATTTCAGATCATATTGATCTACAATCATTGGTCATATCTGCTGAAAATGGACCCTCAATTCACATGTACCTTTTTCCGTGAGTGAAAACATACAGTGCATGTCTCTATGAAATATTGAGTACTTCTCAGTCTTTTTCTCTAAAGCTCTTACCCACAAAATCACATTAAGATCGTATGTGGCTGTCAAGATCTAAAACCAAACAAAATCTAGAGCAAACAGCTGTAGCTTGTTATGGAACTTTAGAAGGTTTTAACCTAGTGTATAACTTCAACTTACATATTCTCAACATTCTTTCATTTATTTATTTGACACATTTATCTACACACACATAATTCTAGAGTTCTTCTAAGAAACAGAAAGTAATACTCTCTCAGTAGACTAGTGACTTTCCACAATTTGCCCTTGTCTTGCCTTGAAACCAAGTCACTCAGAGGGCCATTGAGCAATGAGCAAGGATCAATTGGTTTGAGCTCCTAAAAATTCATACTGGCACTATTTGAGTTTGAGCTCTACTACAGTACGGGAAAAACGAGGCGAAATGCAATTAAAAGTGTGGAAGACAGAACATGGTTTGGCGCAAGCCATGAAATTGCAGGGAAACATCAAAGCCCAAGTCAGAGCAAGAGCAGCATTCTAATAGAGTACAAAGCCAAAGGCCAAATAATGAGCTAAATGTTTAATGAGTGGTGAGACATTGCCAACTACAGTGGATGTATGTTATACCCACTCCTGTATGATTACTATCATCAAGTAGTGATTGATTTTGTATTATTGAAACCAAACTGACTTTGGGGAGTGAAGAATTAAAGACAAGTCTATGTCAAATTACTGTCTATCAAAAAGGGCAAAACAGTAGGAGCCAGTTACCTACATATCCTACTTGGGTCCCACTTTAAATTATGTTCTGCATTTAAGTCTTGGGGCGGCAGGGTAGCCTAGTGGTTAGAGCTGACAAGGTACAAATCTGGCGCTCTGCCCCTGAACAGGCAGTTAAAACCTCTTGGAACTACCGCTCCCAGATCCGGGAGAATTGTCATCAAATGACACGAATTAGCATAACGCAACGGACAAAAAATATTACTAGAAAATATTCATATTCCTGAAATATATTGAAAAACAGCTTAGCTTTTTGTTAATCACCCTGTCATCTCAGATTTCGAAATTATGCTTTACAGTCAAAGCAAGACAAGCATTTGTGTAAGTTTATCGATAGCCTAGCATAGCATTATGCCTAGCTAGCAGCAGGCAACTTGGTCACGAAAATCAGAAAAGCAGTCAAATTAAATCTTTTACCTTTGATGAGCTTCAGATGTTTTCACTCACGAGACTCCCAGTTAGATAGCAAATGTTCCTTTTTTCCATAAAGATTATTTTTGTAGCCGAAATAGCTCCGTTTGTTCTTCACGTTTGACTGAGAAAATCGACCGGAAATTGCAGTCACGACAACGCTGAAAAATATTCCAAATTAGATCCCTAATATCAACAGAAACATGGCAAACGTTTTTTATAATCAATCCTCAAGGTGTTTTTCAAATATCTATTCGATAATATATCAACCGGATCAGTTGGCTTCTTAGTAGGAGCGAGAGAAACAATGGCCGCATTTGTCTATTACGCACACATCACTCTGAGAGCCACCAGCTGACCACTGACGCAATGTTGTCGCTCACGCTCATTTTTCAAAATAAAAGCCTGAAACTGTCTTGTGACACTAGACACATTAGGGAAGCCATAGATAAAGGAATCTGGTTGATATCCCTTTCACTGCTCAATAGGGACGCATAGGAACACAGAGGTTTCTAAATAAGAGTCCCTTCCTGATTGGATTTTTCTCAGGCTTTCGCCTGCAATATCAGTTCTGTTATACTCACAGACAACATTTTTACAGTTTTGGAAACTTTAGAGTGTTGTCTATCCTAAGCTGTCAATTATATGCATATTCTATTATCTGGTCCTGAATAATTGCCCGTTTACTTTGGGAACGTTATTTTGCCAAAAATGAAAATAGTGTCCCCTAGTTTCAAGAGGGTAACCCACTGTTCCTAGGCCGTCATTGAAAATAAGAATTTGTTCTTAACTGACTTGCCTAGTTAAATTAAATCTAAAATAAAGCCTTCATAATGCCTTAATAGGAACTACATGAATGTGTCTCTAAGCATCTATAATTTTATTTTACCTTTATTTAACTAGGCAAGTCAGTTAAGAACAAATTCTTATTTTCATGCTATATAAAGGGGTCAGAAATGTGTCATAGGTGTGTGACATAACCACCATTGTAAAATGTGGCATAACACACTGTCAAATATGATATAAACATGTCCTTTATAAAGGATGATATGTTGTGCTGAAGGAGAGCACACAAAATATAAATAAAATGTATTTGTCGCTGAATACAACAGGTGTAGACTTAACAGTATAATGCTTCCTGATTGAGCCCTTTCCCAACAATGCAGAGTTAAAAAGTGAGAAAAATTTGCTAAGAAAAATGGAAATAGTAATACAATAAAAATAACAATAACATATCAAACAAGGTTAATTTAAAATAGAAACTTACAAGCAAATACAAGAATATGTTTCAGTTTAATTGAACACCCTAAAAAACAAGATACAGATTTATGAAAAATGGCTATTGTTGCCAAAAATACATTTGACTGTCTTGAATGGCCTTTTATATTCAAAACTTTGTAAGCTTTCAACTTCCCAGCTGACATAATTTAATAAAAATATTATATAAAAAGGTCCTAAAGCAAAAATATACACAAATACATTATCTGATGACATTGCTTAAGAAAGGGGCACAAGACAGGGATGTCCTCTCTTCCCACTCCTGTTTGCGGTGGCAATTGAACCGCATGCAGAATTAGACAGGAACCCAATGTAACAGGTATCAGTATTGGTAAACATGAATATAAACTAAACTTACACTATATATACACAAAAGTGTAGGGACACCCCTTCAAATAAGTGGATTTGGCTATTATATAAAATAAAGCGAACAGCCATGCAATCTCCAGAGAAAAACATTGGCAGTAGAATGGCCTTACTGAAGAGCTCAGTGACTGTCAACGTGGCACCAGAATAGGATCCAACCATTTCAACAAGTCAGTTCGTAAAATTTCTGCCCTGCTAGAGCTGCCCTGGTCAAATATAAGAGTTGTTATTGTGAAGTAGAAGCGTCTAGGAATAACAACTCCTCAGCCACGAAGTTGTAGGCCACACAAGCTTACATAATGGGGCCACTGTGCCGAAGCGAGTAAAAGAATAGTCTGTCCTTGGTTATAACAGTCAAAACCGAACTGTCTCTGGAAGCAACGTCAGCAAAATAACTGTTTGAATGGAACCTTATGAAATGGGTTTCATGGCTGAGCAGGCGCACACAAGCCTAAAATCACTATGCACAATGCCAAGCATCGGCTGGAGTGATGTCAAGCTCACTGCCATTGGACTCTGGAAACACGTTCTCTGGAGTGATGAAATACGCTTCACCATCTGGTAGTCCAACAGACAAATCTGGGTTTGGCAGATGCCAGGAGAACACTACCTGCTCCCGTGCATAGTGCCAACTGTAAAGTTTGGTGGATGAGGAATAATGGTCTGGGTCTAGGCCCCTTAGTTCCAGTGAAGGGAAATATTAACGCTACAGCATACAATGACATTCTAGATGATTCTGGGCTTCCAACTTTGAGGCAACAGTTTCGGTGTGGAAAAAATGTACTGACCTGCAGAGCCCTGATCTCAACCACATCGAACACTGACTTCAAGCCAGGCCTAATCGCCCAACATCAGTGCCTGACCTCACTAATGCCCTTGTGGCTGAATTGAAGCAAGTCCCCGCAGCAATGTTCCAACATCTAGTGGAAAGCCTTCCCAAAAGAGTGGCGGCTGTTATAGCAGAAAAGGGGGGGACCAATGATTTTGGAATGAGATGTTTGACAAGCAGGTGTCCACATACATTTGGCCATGCAATGTATTTGTAGATGATCTCCTGATTTTCCTGACCAATATTGAAAATTCAACTCCCTTTGCTAAAAATATTTTCAGAATACTCTAAAATCTTAGGATATATAATCAACATGGGAAAATCAACTCACCATCCAAGGCTTTTACTTGCAACATATAGTTAAATGCAGAGAAGAGGAACAATGGGTACATATTGAAGATGTGCATGCTCATCCCCAGAATTTTTTCTCATGTCTATTATCAAGAGAATAAAGCAAAGGACGTCATAGATAAGCACTAGATAACAACATGGTGGAAAAGTAAACGTATTCTACAAGAGCCAATATCACTCCCTAGAAACACAACCTTACCCTTTCCAAATTCACTGATCAATTGGTTCACATGGAAAACTAAAGCATAGAAACCATAAATGACTTGATAATCGGAATTACATTTATTTCCATGACAGGATTTTGGACTGACAAAATATTTTCAAATACATGCAACAATAGTTTCATATCACAAAATTTCGATTTGACATTTTTTGGACATCAGAGCAATCTTGAGTCAATCCTAAATGAGTCAGAACAATGTATTCACATGATAGGTAAAATATACAAAACCTTGCAGAGAGTCTAAAGAACAGACATTCTCTTGGAAAAAAAAAACTATAAACTATTGCAACAAAGACTTAAAAATAACTGATATTGGCACAACATGGTGGGAATGTTACAACATACAGTTGAAGTCGGAAGTTTACATAGGTTGTAGTCATTAAAACTCGTTTTTCAACCACTCCACACATTTCTTGTTAACAAACTATAGTTTTGGCAAGTCGGTTAGGGCATCTACTTTGTCCATGACACAAGTCATTTTTCCAACAATTGTTTATAGACAGATTATTTCAATTACAATTCACTGTTTCACAAATCCAGTGGGTCAGAAGTTTACATACTTTAAGTTGACTGTGCCTTTAACAGCTTGGAAAATTACAGAAAATTATGTCATTACTTTATAAGCTTCTGATAGGCTAACTGACATCATTGTAGTAAATAGGAGGTGTACCTGTGGGTGTATTTCAAGGTCTACCTTCAAACTCAGTGCCTCTTTGCTTGACATCATGGAAAAATCAAAAGAAATCAGCCAAGACCTCAGAAAAAGAATTGTAGACCTACACAAGTCTGGTTCATCCTTGGGAGCAATTTCCAAATGCCTGAAGGCACCAGGTTCATATGTACAAACAATAGTTCGCAAGTATAAACACCATGGGACCACGCAGCCATCATACTGCTCAGGAAGGAGATGCGTTCTGTCTCCTAGAGATGAACGTACTTTGGTGCGAAAAGTGCACATCAATCCAAGAACAACAGCAAAGGACCTTGTGATGCTGGAGGAAACAGGTACAAAAGTATCTATATCCACAGTAAAACTAGTCCTATATCGACATAACCAGAAAGGCCGCTCAGCAAGGAAGAAGCCACTGCTCCAAAACCACCATAAAAAAAAGTCAGACTACGGTTTGCAACTGCACATGGGGACAAAGATCGTACTTTTTGGAGAAATATTCCCTGGTCTGGTGAAACAAAAATAGAACAGACAAACTGAAATGGTCCACCCACATAAACCTCAGGAGGTTGAAGAAATGTGGCTTGTTTACCTAAAACCCTCAAACTTTTACAGATGCACAATTGAGAGCATCCTGTCGGTCTGTATCACCGCCTGGTACGGCAACTGCACCGCCCACAACCGCAAGGCTCTCCAGAGGGTGGTGCGGTCTTCCCAACGCATCACCGGGGGCAAACTACTTGCCCTCCAGGACACCTACAGCACCCGATGTCACAGGAAGGCCAAAAAAGATCATCAAGGACAACAACCCAAACCACTGCCTTTTCACCCCGCTACCATCCAGAAGGCGTTGTCAGTACAGGTGCATCAAAGCTGGGACCGAGAGACTGAAAAACAGCTTCTCTCTCAAGGCCATCAGACTGTTAAACAGACATCCCTAACACAGAGGCTGCTGCCTACATACAGACTGAAAATCATTGGCCACTTTAATGAATCGTTTACTAGTCACTTTAATAATGCCGCTTTAATAATGTTTACATATCTTACATACTCATCTCATATATATATATATATATATATATATATATATATATATATATATATATATATATATATATATATATATATACACACACACACTGTATTTTATACCATCTATTGCATCTTGCCTATGCTGCTCGGTCATCGCTCATCCATATATTTACATGTACATATTCTTATTCCATTCCTTTAGATTTGTGTGTATTGGGTAGTTGTTGTGTAATTGTTAGATTACTTGTTAGATATTACTGCACTGTCGGAACTAGAAGCACAAGCATTTAGCTACACTTGCATTAACATCTGCTAACCATGTGTATGTGACCAATACAATTTTATTTTATTTGAGCTTTTACAGTGTATGAGGCCTATCTGATCTAAAGCAACCCTTTCCTTTCTTTAGTATCTCTCTATAAAGACCCATCTTCTAACAGCAGTGGCCTTAAAAGCCAAACTACAGAGCTGCAAATGTGGGACTATGGGGACCTTGTTTGGGTTTCGTTTGCGACCTCATATGACTAATTAGAGTCATGGAGAAAGAGGAAGAGAGGCAAAAAACAGAGTGGTTACTGCACTTCTATAATAATTTGATAATTAATTACTTTGACTTCATATCAATAATGCATTTCTTACACATCTATAAGCATTTCATGAAAGTATTAACAGGTCCTGACCAAGTTATTAAAGGTTAATGAAATATATCCATAGCATATCTATAGCGCATTCATGTCATCCTATTCATTTATATTTATGTATGTTAATAGATGCATCATTACAATGACAGGGTAGTGTCACAGGCCTATACCGGCCGGTGGGGGAAATGGGGCTAATACAGGCTACAGTGCTTTCAGAATGTATTCACACCCCTTCACTGAATTTAAAAACAGATTAAATAGAGAATTTGTGTTACTGGCTTACACACAATATCCCATAATGTCAAAGTGGAACTATGTTTTTAGAATTTTTTACAAATTAATACAAAATGAAAAGCTGAGTCTAAGGCACTCGCTGCATCTAAGTGCTAGAGGCTTCACTACAGACTCTGGTTCAATTCCAGGCTGTATCACAGCTGGCAGTGACTGGGAGTCCCATAGGGTGGTGCATAATTGACCCAGCGTCGTTAGGGTTTGGCGTCATTAGGGTTTGGCCGGGGTAGGCTGTCATTGTAAATAAGAATTTGTTCTTAACTGACTTACATGAAAATAGTGTTTGATCCTTAAGAGTCTGATGCACCCGTGCATCAATCTAAGTAACATAATAAAAAAAAGCCCCATTCCCCATCAAAATCTATCAGTTTAAGCTAGAGATATGGGCTGGGTATCAACCCATCGTGTCAGCCTTCCGCATCTGTAGTGGAAGGTGGCTGAGCTACAGCAGTGTTTGTGAGCCTTCCCGAAAATCAGTCTTCAAATGAAAAAGTCTGTACGGTTTGGCCTACAAATTATTATAATTATGGAAAGGGGACGATGGTGTTCTCCGTTTTGCTCTATGACACCCACAAGTGTCAAGGGACTCGTCTGAAGGAAACCCATACAAATGAATGGAAGTATGGAGGTAGTTTTGTGGCAACAAAAATAAGGGGATAAATATGTGTCCAAAAAAAAACTTTCTGAGCTTTCTTATACTTTATCTACTAGATATGGGACAGACACTTATTCTTTATGATTTATTTTGTGACTGTCTTTTTGCCATTTATGAATGTTTTATTCAATGTGTTTCTATGGGCTATAGTAGGAAAGGACAAATTCATTTATATTTTTTAAAATGTATACCTAAAGAGTTTCTAAAATTCAAAATCGAATAGTTAAACGATCCATGGTATGCCATCTTAAAACAATTCCATATGTTAGCTTGGTACGTGGTAGTAAAATAAAAAAGGAAGCCTGTAAAGAATACAGATATTCCAAAACATGCATCCTGTTAGCAATAAGGCACTATCAGGTTTCAGGTAAGACCCAAGTGCAGACTGTGTTGACGTAACAATGTTTATTGCAACTACAGGGGCAGGCAAATGACAGGTCAAGGCAGGCAGGGGTTGATAATCCAGAGTAGTGGGGCCAAGGTACAGGATGGCAGGCAGGCCAAGCATCAGGCCAGGCAGAGGTTGGTAATCCAAATTAGGGGCAAAGGCACCGGACGGCAGGCACTCTCAGAGTCAGGACAGGCAAGGGTCAAAACAAGGAGGACGAGAAAAAGAGAGACTGAGGAAAAGCAGGAGCTGAGACAAAACGCTGGTTGACTTGAACAAACAAGACAAACTGGCACAGACAGACAGAAAACACAGGTATAAATACCCAGGGGATAAGTGGGGAAGATGGACGACACCTGGAGGGGGGTGGAGACAAGCACAAGGACAAGTGAAACAGATTAGGGCGTGATAGGCACTAAAGTACAATTGCAAAATAATTGGCAAAGAAATTAACTTAATGTCCTGAATACAAAGCCTTGTTGAGTACCTTGTTTTCAAGCATGGTGGTAGCTGCATCATGTTATGGGTATGCTTGTCATCTGCAAGGACTATGGATAAAAATAATTGGAACAGAGCTAAGCACAGGAAAAATCCTAGCACACCTGGTTCAGTCTGCTTTCCAACAGACACTGGGAGACAAATTCACCTTTCAGCAGGACATTAGCCTAAACACAAGTCCAAATATACACTGGAGTTACTTACCAAGACGACATTGAATGTTCCTGAGTGGCTGACTTACAGTTTTGACTTAAAATCGGCTTGAAAATCGATAGCAAGACTTGAAAATGGCTGTCAAGCAATGATCAACAACTAACTTGACAGAGCTCGAAGATTTTTAAAAAGAATAATGAGCAAATATTGTACACTCCAGGTGTGCAAAGCTCCTGGACTTACCTCAAAAGACTCACAACTGTATTTGCTGCCAAAGTTGCTTCTACAAAGTATTGTGTAAATTAGATATTCTATAAATATGTTTTTACTTTGTAATTATGTGTAGATGGATGAGAAAAGTTTTTTGAATCAATTTTGAATTCAGGCAGTAACACAACTAAATGTGGAATAAGTCTAGGGGTATGAATACTTTCTGAAGTTATACATTTTAAAATATGGTTTGGCCTTTAGGCATATTCACTAACACTGGTATGGCAGAATCACACTTGAGAACAGCCATAATGACGCATCTGTTAAAACTTCTTAGGGCTGCAATCCCGTTAACGGGATGAAATGACAACAGCCAGTGAACATCCAGGGCGCCAAATTCAAAACAACAGAAATCTCATAATTAAAATTTCTCAAACATACATGTATTTTATACCGTTTTAAAGGTCATCTTGTTGTTAATCCCAACACAGTGTCCAATTTCAAATAGGCAATTATGTTAGGTCACCACCAAATCAGAGAAAAACACACCCATTTTTCCAGCCAAAGAGAGGAGTCGCAAAAAGTACAAATAGAGATAAAAGTAATCACTAACCTTTGATGATCTTCATTAGATGACACTCATAGGACTTCATGTTACACAATACATGTATGTTTTGTTTGACAACGTTCATATTTATATTAAAAAAATCAGAGTTTACATTGGCGCGTTACATTCACTAGTTCCAAAAATATCCAGTGATTTTGCATAGCCACATTGATTCAACAGAAATACTCATCATAAATGTAGATGATAATACAAGTTATACACATGGAATTATAAATATACCTCTCCTTAATGCAACCGCTGTGTCAGATTTCAAAAAAACTTTACGGAAAAAGTAAACCATTGTCACGTTCTGACCTTTATTTCCTTTGTTTTGTCTTTATTTAGTATGGTCAGGGCGTGAGTTGGGGTAGGCAGTCTATGTTTGTTTTTCTGTTGGTTTTTGTGTTCAGCCTAGTATGGTTCTCAATCAGAGGCATGTGTCGTTAGTTGTCTCTGATTGAGAATCATACTTAGGTAGCCTGGGTTTCACTGTTGGTTTGTGGGTGTTTGTTTGTTTGTCGCCACACGGTACTGTTTCGGTTTTCGTTTTCATCACATCGTTTATTGTTTTGTATTTCAGTGTTCAGTTAGTTTTTAATAAATCCGCATAAACACTTACCACACTGCATCTTGGTCCTCCGATCCTTCTCGCTTCTCCTCCTCAGAAGAGGAGGAGCAAAGCCGTTACAACCATGTAATAATCTGAGATGGCGCTCAGAAAAATAATCAAATTAGCCATCATGTTGGAGTCAACAGAAACCAGAAATCACATTATAAATATTCCCTTCCCTTTGATGAACTTCATCAGAATGCACTCCCAGGAATCGAAGTTCCACAATAAATGCTTGATTTGTTTGATAATGTCCGTTATTTATGTCCAAGTAGCTACTTTTGTTAGCGTTAGGTACACATATCCAAACGCTCGTGCATTACTTCGGACAAAAACTTCAAAAAGTTATTTTACAGGTCGAAGAAACATTTCAAACTAAGTATAGAATCAATCATTAGGATGTTTTTATCATAAATCTTCAATAAAGTTCCAACCGGAGAAATCCTTTGCGTCTAGAGGAGCAATGGAACGCAGGGCGATATCATGTGGAATGCGCCTGACCAGGAAATGGCTCTCTGCCAGTAACCTGACTCATTCAGCTCTTATTCAGTCCCACAACACAGTAGAAGCCTCATTCAAGTTTCTAAATACGGTTGACCTCTAGTGGAAGCCCTAGGAAGTCCAACTTCCTTCATATCCCAATCTGAATTCAATAGGGCCTGAGTTGAAAATCGACCAACCTCAGATTTCTCACTTCCTGTTTGGATTTCTTCTCAGGTTTTTGCCTGCCATATGAGTTCTGTTATACTCACAGATATCATTCAAACAGTTTTAGAAACTTCCGAGTGTTTTCTATCCAATATTAATAATAATAATATGCATATATTAGCAACAGACTGAGGAGCAGGCTGTTTACTCTGGGCACCTTTCATCCAAGCTACCCAATACTGCCCCTGCAGCCATAAGAAGTTTTAAGATACCTAAATGAGCTCTAACCTTTATTGTGATTAGGAACTGTTATAACACGTTCATTAAATGCTGATAGATTGGTAATGAATGTGCTATGGATAGTCAAAGTAAATTCACCATATAGACCTCGGGCGCACAGCGACAAGGACTGTAATCAATCGTTTCGTTTCACAACCTCCTATTCAGTTCAGTTAGACTGTATCTAACATTTATATTCAACTAATGCAATTTGAAGTATGCCCATTGATTAGCTAAAGCGGTCTCTTCCAAAATGGAAAAACCTAGCAGCATTGCAGTTTACACAAACCAGTGTGCCTGGCACCTACTACTATACCGTTCAAAGTCACTTCAACATTTTGTCTTTCTAATTCGCCCTCTGACCAGGGCACATACATCCATGTCTCAATAGTCTCAAGGCTTAACAATCCTTATTTAACATGTCTTCTCCCCTTCATTTCCACTGAATGAAGTGGATTTAACAAGTGACATTAATAAGGGATTCACCTGGTCAGTCAATGTCGTGGAAAGAGTATGTGTTCTTACTGTTTTGTAAATAACTGTTCATAGGACTGTTCTTTTTCCTGTCAAGTAAGTCTCCTACATACGGTCAAAACCAAGTCGAGAATGGATGGATGGACACTTAAGAAAACTGATATTTCAACAGTTCTTTCTCATCCAACTGTCTGAGGAATTTTTAAGTTTTGGCTCTGTATGGAAGCTAACCTTCAAAAGAATTTAATCCCATTCATTCTTCACCTCAGAGGTCTAAACTGTTCACTGAAAAGAGTTGAGAATCTCAGTTTCAAAAGGGAAAAAAACACAAGAGAATTTGTCTGTTGTGGCGAATGAACTATTCCCCCAACCCCTACAAAGGGCAGCTGAGAGAACATTAATTCCGTCCTCATCTAGCCACAGAGAGATTTGCAATTCTAGCAGAGCGACTATGTCATATAATTGCCATTACCAAGCAATCATAACCAAGTAACAAGCGTAATGGCTATGTGATACATAACACTGTAATGAGATCATTTTGATTATTAGTGGACTCCTCATTGGGGCAACACTTGAGGCCTCTGGCAATAATGTCCCTTCAATTACATGGTGATGTACTACATGTAGCTGCTTCAACGATCTGAACACTCAGGCAGGTATAATGAACATGACATGATGGATAAAGATGCTGGTGGAATTGACAGTTCACTGACCTATTGGGATGATTTTCCTACCCTCCCTGATGGGATTGAGTTATATGGGCCCAAGGAACAGATAACAGGTAGGCTAGGCCAGCATTAGTCTAAACTCTCCTCTGGGAGCAGTTCATGTATTTTATTTATTCCAGAACTAGCACACCTGATTCAACCTGATAACTAATCATCAAGCTCTTGTTGAATCAGGTGTGCTAGTTCAGTGTTACAACCAAAAATTGTCTGCAGGGGAAAATAGGTTTGAGAAACACTAGGCTACACAGTCTGAGAATCTCTTTCAAACAATGTGGAAGATTCTTTGCTCAACTCTTGTGTTCTCTCTTCTGAAATCCATGAATTGTTCCTCAACATTTTTCAGGCAAATATTACAAAAATAACACGTTGATTTCCTGATTTGAAGGAAAAGAGAAACATCTGTGTAGTAGAAATCCTTGACCAAGAGACACATACATTTCCATCAGAGGAGACTAGTGGGGAGGAGCTATAGGAGGATGGGCACATTGTAATGGCTGGAATGAAATAAATGTTACCAAATCCTTTTTAGAAAACGCATGGAAACAACGTGTTTGACTCCATTCTATTGATTCCAGTCATTACAATGGGCCTGTCCTTCTATAGCTACTCCCACCAGCCTCCTCTGATTTACATAGATATGAGCAGTTCACACAGTCCTACCTTTGATATTTAACGCAGAGATCCACGAAAGGTTAAACAGTTCCACCAGTCAACCGAGCCGCATTTGTCATGGTCTTTTTCAAAAAGGAGATGAGCATCAAGCAATGTAATAAAAAAACTAGTAGTACATATACTCTGCTGTTCTATCGCACGTGAGATTATGTGCAATGAGAGCCGAGGGAATAAAACAGTGTTCATTGTTTGAAGTAATGTCTTTGTTGTTGTAATATCGCAAATGGACATGGCAGTTTCTTTTTTTCCCCCCAATTTGATTTGGTAAGGTTATAGATGGATCAGCTAGATGGGGCATCATCCTGGGTAAATGTGCCTTTGCGTACCGAAGCCAAGGATTAAATTATGGTGGGCAGATGACTGCCATATGCAAGTCTAAAACAAATATGCCCGAAAGAGTACAGACGAGTTCAGAATAATACCCCACCCCTCATAGAAAGGGCAGATTAAGGTTACTGGCCTCTGTGGTTCTCCCTTGGGGGAAAATAGGTCAAGTGCATACGGTTCTCAGCAAACACTTGAGAACATTGAAAGCAGCTAGCTGTAGCTATCTGCTGTAGTGTTGCAGCCTGGAGTGTCATTTGAATGGAGCATGTTGAGTTGAATTTACTCCCTTTCCATAGGAAGGTGCAGAGGACTAAACTGAATACAACTGCTTTCCATTGAAGAAAGACTAAAGTGAATAAAAAACACAACAGAAGGCATTGAGGGGCCTCCTGAGTGATCCATCGCAGTGCTAGAGGCGTCACTACAGACCCGGGTTCGATCCCGGGCTGTACCACAACCGGCCAAGATCAGGAGTCCCATAGGGCAACGGACAATTGGCCCAGCATCGTCCGGGTTGGGGTAGGGTTTGGCCGGGGGGCTATACTTTGCTCATCGAGCTCTAGCGACTCCTTGTGGCAGGCCAGGCGCCTACAGGTTGACCTCTGTCGTCAGGTGAACGGTGTTTTCTAGAACACATTGGTGTGGCTAGCTTCTGTGTAAGGCGGGTGGGTGGTAAGAAGCGCGGTTTGGCGGGTCATGTTTCAACCTTTGCCTCCTGAGCCTGATGGAGTTGCAGCGATGAGACAAAATAATTGGGGTAAAATGCCAATACATTGAAGGAAGGCATTGACAAAATGGTGTCATACAAGCAATAGTTGATGTTAAAGAGATCTCTGACAAACCACAGTAAGATTGAGCACTTTGTTCTGGATCTTTGAGGAAATTGGGAAAAATTGCTTTGCATCAGAGTCAATTAAATATTTTAAGATGTCACAAATCAAATCAAATTTTATTTGTCACATACACATGGTTAGCAGATGTTAATGCGAGTGTAGCAAAATGCTTGTGCTTCTAGTTCCGACAATGCAGTAATAACCAACAAGTAATCTAACTAACAATTCCAAAACTACTGTCTTGTACACAGTGTAAGGGGATAAAGAATATGTACATAAGGATATATGAATGAGTGATGGTACAGAGCAGCATAGGCAAGATACAGTAGATGGTATCGAGTACAGTATGTACAAATGAGATGAGTATGTAAACAAAGTGGCATAGTTTAAAGTGGCTAGTGATACATGTATTACATAAGGATACAGTCGATGATATAGAGTACAGTATATACGTATGCATATGAGATGAATAATGTAGGGTAAGTAACATTATATAAGGTAGCATTGTTTAAAGTGGCTAGTGATATATTTACATCATTTCCCATCAATTCCCATTATTAAAGTGGCTGGAGTTGAGTCAGTGTCAGTGTGTTGGCAGCAGCCACTCAATGTTAGTGGTGGCTGTTTAACAGTCTGATGGCCTTGAGATAGAAGCTGTTTTTCAGTCTCTCGGTCCCAGCTTTGATGCACCTGTACTGACCTCGCCTTCTGGATGATAGCGGGGTGAACAGGCAGTGGCTCGGGTGGTTGATGTCCTTGATGATCTTTATGGCCTTCCTGTGACATCGGGTGGTGTAGGTGTCCTGGAGGGCAGGTAGTTTGCCCCCGGTGATGCGTTGTGCAGACCTCACCACCCTCTGGAGAGCCTTACGGTTGAGGGCGGAGCAGTTGCCGTACCAGGCGGTGATACAGCCCGCCAGGATGCTCTCGATTGTGCATCTGTAGAAGTTTGTGAGTGCTTTTGGTGACAAGCCAAATTTCTTCAGCCTCCTGAGGTTGAAGAGGCGCTGCTGCGCCTTCTTCACAATGCTGTCTGTGTGAGTGGACCAATTCAGTTTGTCTGTGATGTGTATGCCGAGGAACTTAAAACTTGCTACCCTCTCCACTACTGTTCCATCGATGTGGATAGGGGGGTGTTCCCTCTGCTGTTTCCTGAAGTCCACAATCATCTCCTTAGTTTTGTTGACGTTGAGTGTGAGGTTATTTTCCTGACACCACACTCCGAGGGCCCTCACCTCCTCCCTGTAGGCCGTCTCGTCGTTGTTGGTAATCAAGCCTACCACTGTTGTGTCGTCCGCAAACTTGATGATTGAGTTGGAGGCGTGCGTGGCCACGCAGTCGTGGGTGAACAGGGAGTACAGGAGAGGGCTCAGAACGCACCCTTGTGGGACCCCAGTGTTGAGGATCAGCGGGGAGGAGATGTTGTTGCCTACCCTCACCACCTGGGGGCGGCCCGTCAGGAAGTCCAGTACCCAGTTGCACAGGGCGGGGTCGAGACCCAGGGTCTCGAGCTTGATGACGAGCTTGGAGGGTACTATGGTGTTGAATGCCGAGCTGTAGTCAATGAACAGCATTCTCACATAGGTATTCCTCTTGTTCAGATGGGTTAGGGCGGTGTGCAGTGTGGTTGAGATTGCATCGTCTGTGGACCTATTTGGGCGGTAAGCAAATTGGAGTGGGTCTAGGGTGTCAGGTAGGGTGGAGGTGATATGGTCCTTGACTAGTCTCTCAAAGCACTTCATGATGACGGAAGTGAGTGCTACGGGGCGGTACTCGTTTAGCTCAGTTACCTTAGCTTTCTTGGGAACAGGAACAATGGTGGCCCTCTTGAAGCATGTGGGAACAGCAGACTGGTATAGGGATTGATTGAATATGTCCGTAAACACACCGGCCAGCTGGTCTGCGCATGCTCTGAGGGCGCGGCTGGGGATGCCGTCTGGGCCTGCAGCCTTGCGAGGGTTAACACGTTTAAATGTCTTACTCACCTCGGCTGCAGTGAAGGAGAGACCGCATGTTTTCGTTGCCGGCCGTGTCAGTGGCACTGTATTGTCCTCAAAGCGGGCAAAAAAGTTGTTTAGTCTGCCTGGGAGCAGGACATCCTGGTCCGTGACTGGGCTGGATTTCTTCCTGTAGTCCGTGACTGACTGTAGACCCTGCCACATGCCTCTTGTGTCTGAGCCGTTGAATTGAGATTCTACTTTGTCTCTGTACTGACGCTTAGCTTGTTTGATAGCCTTGCGGAGGGAATAGCTGCACTGTTTGTATTCGGTCATGTTACCAGACACCTTCCCCTGATTAAAAGCAGTGGTTCGCGCTTTCAGTTTCACGCGAATGCTGCCATCAATCCACGGTTTCTGGTTAGGGAATGTTTTAATCGTTGCTATGGGAACGACATCTTCAACGCACGTTCTAATGAACTCACACACCGAATCAGCGTATTCGTCAATGTTGTTGTCTGACGCAATACGAAACATGTCCCAGTCCACGTGGTGGAAGCAGTCTTGGAGTGTGGAGTCAGCTTGGTCGGACCAGCGTTGGACAGACCTCAGCGTGGGAGCCTCTTGTTTTAGTTTCTGTCTGTAGGCAGGGATCAACAAAATGGAGTCGTGGTCAGCTTTTCCGAAAGGGGGGCGGGGCAGGGCCTTATATGCGTCGCGGAAGTTAGAGTAACAATGATCCAAGGTCTTTCCACCCCTGGTTGCGCAATCGATATGCTGATAAAATTTAGGGAGTCTTGTTTTCAGATTAGCCTTGTTAAACAATACCTGTATGACAGTGTTTTCCCAGACTATGATGCAACACAGATATTAGTATTACTAATATTTCCATTGTGTAAAGTGTAGCTAGGGACAGGGGATACCTAGTCAGTTGTATAACTGAATGCATTCTACTGAAATGTGTCTTCCACTTTTAACCCAACCCCTCTGAATCAGAAACGTGTGGGGGACTGCCTCAATCAACATCCACTTAGTCGGCACCCGGGGAGTAGTTATTGGTGGTTAACTGCCTTGTTCAGGGGCAGAATGACAGATTTTTACCTTGTAGGCTCAGGGATTTGATCCAGCAACCTTTCGGTTATTGGCCCAACACTCCTAGCCGCCAGGCTACCTGCCACCCCTACAGCTTTCAATAACAGTGTTACGCAGAATTCTGCTGGTGCTGGTATCATGCAGCTCTGACTGTGAAAGGAAATCATCATCTGGTTGATGCCGAGTGGGAAGGATATTTTGAAAGTGTTTCAGTCTGCCATGACGAATCATTATCTATAGCATACTTTATTAACTAGCATAACCAAGTCGTTTTAATTGCTAGCTTTTGCTGTGTAGCTAAATAGTTGCATACAGGTAGCCTGCTAGCTAGCTAACATTAGATTGGTTAATGTTTATTGCCGATGTGCTAAGCCATGCATGACATGACGATAATTGTCTTTTTTAAAATTTTACTAGGCAAGTCAGTTTGTCATGTTTAATCACCGAAAATGGCTAAATAGCTATCTAGATTGGATTTTAGTGTTGTATAGCACACTGTATTACTCATGTAACTAATATTAGGACATGAGATGGGACAAAACATTCCAATGTACATAAAGTACTCAAAATGTTCTGTGTAAGAACTCCATTGTTACACAGATTTATCAAATGTTCCTATATTTCTAACCAGTGCAGACATTTTCAGTTCATTATTTTTCTTTCTCACACTTTAGACAGTCCCTTACTCCCAGTACTTTTTTCCTTCTTCTTTTCACTTGGTGATTCCATTTTCTCCCGCAGTGCAGCGAAACTCTTCCCCTCTTTGCTGTGACATTAGAAACTAGCTAGCATCCCTCGACGAACTAGCTCCACATTTTCTTTGTTTCTTCCTACAGTAAAAAAAAACGTTTAAACTCAGACTTTCTACCGAGTAGAACTAACAAACGTGAGAATGTTTCTTCCTCGTCGCCAGTTTTGTTGTATGGCACACTGTATTACTTATTCAACAAATATAAGGGCAGGTCATGAAGCATGAGAAGAAAATAACGTATGCATTATTTCATGCGTTTCACAGGACAAAACCTTCCAAGCACTCCAATGTACGGAAGCTGGGGGGCGTTACAGGTGCCCTAAAGGGACAAACTAGAATGTCAATACACAAACAAATAGATTTAGGTCGTTTTTTGCATGTTCAACTACCTGGCTAGCTAGATGGATACCATTTACATCTAGCTAGCTGGTAATTATCAAGTTAAATGTTTGCTAAATCAGTTGTATCAGCATTGCCATTGTTTGGCTGGAAGCATTGTTTGGCTGGAAAGCCATTGTTTGGCTGGAAACAGGGCTTGTTTTTTAGCTGTAGTACAGCTGTAGCAGTCAGCAGGTTATAACAAGCTATAGGAGATTAATGAATTCATGTTTTAACAAACTTATTTTCTGGAATTTGTCTTTCAGCTTAAGAAGGACCTGCTCTCCTCCACCATTACAAGGAGATGAAAGACAGTGAACAAGCAGCACTTCAGGTATTTTGTCTTTGTTCTAATGAGCTTATTGCTTAAACTTGGTCAGTGAATGTTATTGCTAGTTTGAAAGGTTTTAATGTCTTGTCGATTTTTGTCTGCTTTCCTCTTTTTCAGCTTCAATTGTCTGGACCCTGGTGTTGTTGTGGCTAAGGACCTTTCACTCAGATGGAACCAGATTTCAGCTGCTTTGCATTGCTGACATCCTTCCTCCCAAGAGATGTGCAAGCATCCCCTGGACTTGACACAACCCGGAAAACATACATTTTTTAAACATCAGGACTTTTTCAAATCAAAAGGGCACGAACATTACATGTCCTGCTCCAAAGGGCAGGACGGAAATAGGCTCTCAGGGTAGATTCCTTTGTTCATAACATGACATCAACCAAAGTCACTCAAAGGATCTCATGATATAGGCCTAGGTCTAGATAGTGTTTTTACCTTTATGTGTTAAGTTTTTCCTGCTTGTAGGCTAGCACTTGAAGTCTTTTCATGTTTAAATCCCTCACTGCTTTTGCACATGGCCACAGTCACATGGGTCCACATGTGAATTCTTAAAGATATGGGTGGGTCTAAGGCTTAAAAGGGTATGAACGATACTAAATGGGCGTGTAGCTGTTCAATGTGTAAGGTTATCTTTATTATAAAACAATAGGCAATTTAATACTGTTAATGTTTTTTGACTAATGGGGGAACTTGGTGAGATAATGTTCAGAGAATCCATTTTCTGTAATTTGGTGAAAGTAAACATTTTCTAAAATACACATTTCTCAAGGATTGATGTAGAGCAAGTGTGTAAATCACAGCAACTTTTTTAAAATACTTTTACTCTAAAATGGGATGAAACATTTATCAAATTTTAAAGCAGCATTACTTGCCCCATCCTCCAACTACCGTGTATGATATATCATTTTGAAGCTCTGTCTGTACTTTTATACAATGTAAAAATATATTTTTTTAAAGCTAATAACTTAAATTATATTTAAGCCCCATAGAGAGCGGCCCAGAGCGGCCCTCCAGACCTCATTGAAGACCGATTGTGATACCCCGGGGCAAAATTACTTTGACACCCCTGGACTAGGCTATATAAAGTGAGTTTCTGAAACACGGAGTTGCTACTTGCTGATGTGAAGAAGAAACTGAATGAGAGTACAGGGAGTAAAAACCAACAGGCAAATTGTCTGTAGCCTATAGGCCTCATTTCGCAACAAAGCATCCTTCACTCATGCTGCCAAACATACCCTCGTAAAACTGACTATCCTACCGATCCTTGACTTCGGCGATATCATTTACAAAATAGCCTCCAACACTGTACTCAGCAAATTGGATGCAGTCTATCACAGTTCCATCCGTTTTGCCACCAAAGCCCCATATACTACCCACCACTGCAACCTGTATGCTCTCGTTGGCTGGCCCTCGCTTCATATTCGTCGCCAAACCCACTGGCTCCAGGTCATCTATAAGTCTTTGCTAGGTAAAGCACCGCCTTATTTCAGCTCACTGGTCACCATAGCAGCACCCATCTGTAGCACGCGCTCCAGCAGGTATATTTCACTGGTCACCCCCAAAGCCAATTCCTCCTTTGGCCACCTTTCCTTCCAGTTCTCTGCTGTCAATGACTGGAACAAATTGCAAAAATCACTGAAGCTGGAGACTCATATCTCCCTCACTAACTTTAAGCACCAGCTGTCAGAGCAGCTCATAGATCACTGCACCTGTACATAGCCCATCTGTAAATAGCCCATCCAACTACCTCATTCCCATTCTGGTGATGCTGTTCGGACTGACCAACACTCCAGGAGTGTTCCAGGCCCTGGTCATTGATGTGCCCCGAGACATGTTGAACCGATTTGTGTTTGTCTACCTTGACATCCTCATCTATTCCCGGACAGCTCAAGAGCATGTCCTCCATGTCTGACAGACCCAGCATCTCCTGGAGAACCAGCTGTTCGTGAAGGCGGAGAAGTGTGAGTTCCATCCATTCCATTTCCTTCCTAGGATACATCTTCGCTGCAGGGATTGTTCAGATGGACCCTGACAAGGTGAGAGTGGTGGTGGATTGGACCCAATCCACATCCAGAGTGCAGCTGCAGCGTTTCCTGGGGTTTGCCCATTTCTACCATAGTTTCATCCGGGGTTACAGCACCCTTGCTTCCCCCCTCTCTGCACTCACTTCTCCCAAGGTGCCGTTCATATGGTCTCCAGGAGCCGACCGGCGTTCTCTGACCTCAGGCAGCAATTCACTACAGCCCTCATCCTAATCCATCTGGACCCGTCCCATCAGTCCGTGGTGGAGGTTGACGCCTCAGACATCGGAGTGGGGGCTGTACTGTCCCAACGCTCTGCCCTGCACCAGAAGCTGCATCCCTTCCTTTCCCATCACCTTAACCCCGCCGAGAGGAACTAGGACGTGGGAAATCGAGAAATACTTGTTGTCAAGATGGCGTTGGAGTGGAAGCACTGGTTAGAAGGAGCGGAACAGCCATTTTTGGTTTGGACGGACCATAAGAATCTGGAATATCAGCAGTATCCTCCTGATGATCCTCAGTCCCTTGAGTGTATGACTGAAGTCTTAGATCCACTCGGTTTCGTCTCAGTTGTGATCCATGTTCCGTTTGGGTCTCATAGGATCGCGGTGCAACTTCTCTCTGCACACACGCTTGCTGCATCCAGGTTCCTGTGGTGACGTCTCAGAGTCAAATATGATCTCCAGGTTTCAGTTCAGGTAAGAGTCTTGCACTTTTGTCGTGTTGCTGTTTTTGTTTGCCTTTGTTTTTGCTTCGCGAGTTTGGCTTTGTTAGCACCTCAGTGTTAGCAAGTCCTTATGGAGTGATAGGTTGGTTCTGATGCGACGTCCCATCAACATTTGAGCAGGTGAAAGTACGTTCTGCAGCTGTGCGCTGCGGTAGATCAGATTTTTTAGGAAATCCTCCTTTCCATCGTGCGCCTTTTTCATCGGACGTTTGACAATTTTGAATGAACTCTCTGCTAAGGACCTTGGGTAGTTGGGGCTGGAGGTGGTGTCGGAATCCACAGTCGATAGCAAACGATCGGAATTCAGAACTGCAGGCCATTGTCCGAGTACAGTTCACACGTAACCCCATGTCTTGCAAACATTGATTTCAGGTAGGTGATTACAACTTTGCTGGAGGTAGTTGGCAGTGATGCTACTTCAGGGTAGTTTGAGTAGTAGTTGGTAACAACAATCTGACTTGCCATTGCAGTCAAAAAGGTCAACTCCAACTCTGTTGGCTACTCGATGAGGCATTAGCGGCTCTGCTTGCTGCTTTTGCTTTGGCCTGTGGGTCAAACATGGTTCAGATGAAGCAGCGGTCTGGCTGATGTCCTGGTTTATTCTTGTCCGGTACATTCCTTCTCGTGCTCGTTGTTTGCATTTTTCCTCACCCAAGTGGTGTGTATTTTCTGTAGCATTTCTTTGCGTAATGTAATGGGAATGACAATCTTGTTGCCTTTGAACACTATGTCATCCACAATGGTGATCTCTGCTCTGCACATCCAGTAATCCTTTATTCTCCTTGGACAGTTGTTTTCTATTCAGGCCATCCTATCAGAGTTGTTTCTTTCAACCCTATCAATGTTTGGTCAGCTGCAGGCTCTCTTTTGATCTGCTCCATTCTCTCAGAAGACACAGGGAGTGATGCTACAATCATGTTGACATAGGCCTCAGTGTTTTTCTGTGTCGAAGCTCTCTTTCTTGTCAACTGCTCGAGAAAGAGTGTCGGCGGCGAACATGAACTTTCCCAGGGTATAGATCATCTTCACATCATACTTTTGCAGTCTGATCAACATTCTCTGGATTATCATTGGACAATCATTCAGTGGACATGATTGACACCAATGGTTTGTGGTCGGTTTCTACTTCAAAGTCTTGTCCATAGACGTATTGGTGAAACCTTTCGCACGTGTATGTCCCCACCAGTAGTTCTTTCTCTATTTGTGCATACCTTGCCTTTGCGCCTGTCTAGGCTCTGGACGCATAAGAGACGGGTTGCCATGTGTCGTCATGCTGTTTCAGAAAAACTGCTCCCAGAACAAACTGTGATGCATCTGCAGAATCCTTGTGCTTTTCTCTGGATCATAGAACCTGAGCACTGGCTCTTCTGTGATTGTCGTCTTTAGGTTTTTGAAGCAGTTTTCCTGTTCATGGGACCATTCCCATTCGTTTTTCTGTTCCAGAAGACATCGGAGTGGAGCGGACTGTGCTGGCAGTTGTGGTATGAACTTTGCAAGGTAGGTGAACATGCCCATGAAGCGTCTCACGTCGTCCTTGTTCTTCGGGCGCTCCATGTTGTTGATGGCTGATGTTTTCCTCGGATCTGGTTTGACTCCATTCTCTGAAATTACGTCTTCCACGTAGGTAAGTGTTTTCACACCAAAACTCACATTTGCCCTTGTTTAGTTTTAGGTTGACTTTCCGTGTCAGGTCCAGCACTTGTCTCACTCTCGCGCCGTGTTCTTCTTTTGTGGACCTCCAGATGATGATGTCATCCATCATGGTCTCCACTCCTGGAATGTGCTCAAAGACCATGTGGATTGTCTTGTGGTAGACCTCTGGCGCTGAGAGAATCCCATATGGTAGATCTCTTGGGTCTAGACATATCCTGAGATCACAGTTCTTTTTCACCACAATAACCAGTGAGCTTACCCAGTTTTTAGGTTCATCCATTTTTGTGATGACGGATGCATGGTAAAGATGGACGAGTAATTTTGTCATCAGTACATATTTTGTGTTCTCCTGGTAAACATCCAAGACCCTCAAACACATCCTCATACTCAACCAGTAGTGATTCTTGGTCATTTTTAGTCTGTGATATCACTACATACACTCTTTTCAACAAATTGAGCTTTTCACATGCATTGATACCTAGAATAGGCTGTACACTCTTGTCCACGATCAGCAGTTGTGCTTTGAACTGTTTTCCTTTGTGCTGTGAAGTTACTATGCAGCTACCTTTGACTGGTATGTTCTCCCCAGTATAACCAGTAACCTTAATTTTCACCGGGTGTATTTTGTTCTTCACCTTCAGTGTTTTGTAGTCATCCAGCGACAACATGTTTACCTGTGCTCCAGTATCAAGCTTGAATGGTATTATAGGGTATTATAGTTTTATTCACAGTCATGGCACAATCCATTCAGCTTTTACTGCATTGCATATTTCCACAGAATCAACCAAGAATTCTTCAATCTCCTCCTTGACTGTGTGAACCTTTTTCTTTGTAGCCTCAGCTTTGCAGCATTTTGAGAAATTATTATTTTTCCCCACAGTTGTTACATGGTTGTTTGCCATATGCAGGGCAATTTTTTTGGCTTATGGATGAATCCACATTTTCCACATGTAGTGTTTTGACTTCTCTCTTTTGCTTTTTTTTTGTAAGGCGTTGTGTGTGTGTTGCTCGTCTCTTTTAATTGCATACACTGACGTCTCATCCCTGCGCAGCTCTTTAGCTTGTGTCCTGCTGGTTTCAGCTGCTCGACACATATTCACTGCTTTATCCAAAGTTAAATCTTGCTCACGCAGCAATCTCTTCTTGAGTCCATTATCAAGTATGCCACAGACTACCCTGTCTTTCACTAGTGTGTCTCAGATTTTCAAATTCACATGTTTTGCTCAGTGTGTTCATCTCAGCTAAATACTGGTCAAAACTGACTCCTTGTTTCTGATCATGAGAGAAAAACTCTCTCTCAAACGTGACGTTCTGACTTGGTACAAAGTACTCCTCAAATTTTGCCATTAGCACAGTCAATGTCAAGTTTGCCTCGTCTTGCTGAAAGCTATTGTAAATGTCCAATGCATCCTCTCCAATAACATGCAGAAAAATGGAAGCTTTCAATTTGTCATCATCTCCCCCTGCTCTACTGGCTGCTAGATAGATATTGAATCTCTGCTTGAAACGTTTCCAATTGTCAGCTAGATTGCCTGTTAACTGCATAGGAGTAGGAGGACTAAGCCTATCCATGACGAGAAACAGGAACCCTGTCAATTTCTCTTACTTCAGTATGTTGCTCATCAACTTGCTCATCAACAGATTCCAATGCAGCCTCGCTCTCGCTGCTGTCACTCTCACTGCTGCGGCTTGTTGCCCTCGCAAGCTAGCATCTTCGACTACCCACGTCACTTGACTCGTGGTAGAATGTTCCATTTTCGTTGCGGAAATTTGCAGCTACTCCTTTCCTTTCTCTGTCTCGTCATATCGACTACCAATCTGACACCATGTTATGTTTTCTCCTTGTATAATGACAAACCGGGGTGTAGGTTTAACTACTTTTAATGAACATATACTTAAGCTAGAAAACTATTTGTTTCGCCATGCAAGGCATTCTTCAACCACCTGCTCCCCCCGCATAGCCTGCTGGGTAACGTAGTCAAAATGTTATTAACACATAACAACACAGCATATACTTGGTTTTACCTGTATTAAGTACAAATTTCAGGTCAACAAAGGCTTTCTGCAGGGAAATAAAAAGACAGCTTGAAGCTCTAAGAGAGCCTGGCCAGCTACGGGGGCAAAAGCATACACCACAGTGTCATCTGCATACAGGTGAAAATGTAACTTTTTTTATTTATTTTTACAGATTAACAACATTGGTTTATGTAAATGGTGAAAAGAACTGGGCCAAAAATCTAGTCCTTTTTTTGTTATGTCCAAAAACAAACAGATTTAACACCATCAATTAATACAGTGTTTGACCTTGAAATAATTTCAATACAGCTACATGCAGCCTGGTCCAGGCCAATTGATGAAAGCTCTGAATAAGTAATGAGTGATCCACAGTGTCGAAGGTTTTAGATAGGTAGATAAATAAAAAGCGCCGCACAGGGTTTCTTGTTATCCAAACAATTAAGAACCTAATTTAAAACCAAACAAGTAGCAGCGATGGTGCTATGACCTGGTCTGAAATCTTACTGGTATACATTTAGAATACATTTCGTCGTTAAAAAGGATCCAAGTTGAGTATTTGCCAAGGATTGTAGAATTTATGCTAGGCAAGAGAGTTTTGAAAATGGGGAGATAATTATTTAGGTTACACGGGCTACCACTTTTGTGGAGGGGGAGTATATGGGCTGCCTTCCAGGCCCTGTGGATGGTACCAGAAATAATTTTAAATTACAAAAAATGTGTTAAAGGATCTGCAATCAGAGAAGCAGAAAGCTGCAACAAGAAAGGATCAAGCAATTAAGCAAATCAGCCCCAGTGGATTATCTTTTTTTACATCAATCTTGTGCAAGGTGTAGAAAGTTGTTGAAATGAAAACAAAGATTCAGTAGAAGTTGACAGAACTTCCATTGAGTCAACTAGAGGCTGGGAATGCAGTTGACTGGCTGACCAAAAGCCTGCCGATATAAATTGCTGATAAAAGCATAGCTTATCAAATTTTTGTCAGTTATAATGCCATAGTCTGACACAACCTGCTTAGGCAGGGAAGGAAAATCATATCCATGCTTCAGTGCATTAACTGTTTTCTAGTCTGAGATAAAACTTAGAAAGTAGCTAGATTTAGCTTTATTGATAGAGGAAGTGCATCTATTTCTCAATTATAGTTGGCAATCAGCTAGTCTGTTTTTCTAGCCGTAACCATAATAAGACCTGAAAGTTCTTTACAGGACCAAGGATGTTATATGTTTTACTCTAACGCATTTAAAGGGATCGTGTTTGTCTGTCAGAGAGATAAACATTGATAAAAAGACCTCTGCTTGAAAAACGAGGTTAAAGCAGCAAAATTACTGTTTTTCCCTCGAGACGCCGTAGAAACAACAGTCTGAATGAATCTATTTTGAGGCTAAGATAAATCAAGAAATCTCTATTTTAATGATGTTGACATTTATGCAGAGGTCTTAGTAATGCTAAGATGTTTTGGGCAGCATTTCTCAAGTGGAAAATTGTGAATGAAAACTAGTCGTCTCTCATTGACCGAACTCAAACACTTCATTAAAGAATCCCGTCCATGGTTCCCACTCCTACCAATATAGTAGTACAGTTGACCAATCACTGATGAAGGGGCACTGGTGCACCCAACTTTAAAAAGGTTAGAAGCACCACATGAATTTAGGAGCACCAGATAATAAGATGTTTTAAATTGAGATATAGCCTATATTGAGCCTATATGAATTCAAACTACTTTTGAAGCATACAGTATGTTGTGCCCTAGAAACTAATATGTAACACTGTAAAGATGAGTTTATTATAAATGCTAAAACATTGATGCAAATACCTGTTATTGAAATTACAAAGTAATTTGTAGAATATTAGGTTTCTACATTGTGTAACAGCACTATATTCCTATAGAGATGCATTACATTGAACATCTGCCATTCATTCATTGCTATGCTAGGATCAATGATATACTGCAGAAGCTATCCCTTTTCCTTTCTTTCTGTGCCCCCAAATGTTCGGATATACTGGTAAAGCTAGCTAGCCAATGAGGTAACATCCCACAGGGCACAGACCGGCGCCAATTCAACGTCTATTCTACTTTGGTTCAACATAATTTATTTGAAATGACGTTGATTCAAACCGTGTGTGCCCAGTGGGATGACTAAGTGTAAACAAATGGTTAACGATGCACGTAGTTTTAGAATGGCCCAGGTCATGGTTTATGAATGTAAAATGCGGTCCTGGTGATCCACTATAGGAAGATAAAAATGTTGCAGTGGTATATATGGGTCAGACCTTTTGACCTGGTTGTGCTAGAAGCACGCTCTTTTCACTGTAGTAATGGTGCAACAATGACACCATCGATCTGAACTAGATTTTTTTTCTCAATCTAAAACAACGTTATAGCGAAGCCTTATAAATCACAGTTATTATATGGAATATTTTTTTCGTAGTCGCACAGTGCTCCCAAAATAAAACTCCTGTTCGCACAGCAAAATATTTGGTCGCACTTTAGAGCCCTGAGCTAACAAACTTCGACAAGCTTCAAGAAAAACATTTGTGCTCGAACAACTGGGGGAAAAAACCTGCCGAACACAAAAATGAACAACTGTTCACTGTGTCCCCTAAATCAGGTAGGCACATTCCTTCATATGATGTGGGAGTGCCCTACATTTAAATGCTGCCGGGGCAAAGTTAGGAAATTCATTTCGAAGTGCATGAATGTAAATATTCAATGCTTCGCAACTATTATGTTACTTAAAAGATGACAGCTCCTCTCAATCAGAGACTGGTGACAGGCAGCACTAACGCAAAAAAATATGTTGACTCTTAGATGGCAATCACATCACTCTCCCAATTCTCCAGTGGATTCAGTTACTATTAGAAGTTATAAGAGAGTAATCGACAGCGAGAATTAATGGTGCTAGTCAAGGAACAATTGAGGCCTGGATAAATATTTTTGACTCTGTAAAGAATAATCTCAGCTAAAGCCTAACACATACAAATAAACAATCCATAATGCCCAACACATACTGTACATTCATACAGTACCAGTCAAAAGTTTGGAAACACCTACTCATTCAAGGGTTTTTATTATTATTGAATAATAGTGAAGACATCAAACTATGAAATAACACATATGGAATCATGTAGTAACAAAAAATATATATATATATATATATATATATATTTTAGATTCTTCAAAATAGCCACTCTTTACCTTCATGACAATTTTGCATACTCTTGGCATTCTCTCAACTAGCTTCACCTTGAATGCTTTTCCAAGAGGCTTGAAGGAGTTGCCACATATGCTGAGCACTTGTTGGCTGCTTTTCCTTCATTCTGCAGTCCAATTCATCCCAAACCATCTCAGTTGGGTTGAGGTCGGGTGATTGTGGAGACCAGGTCATCTGATGCAGCACGACATCACTCTC
This sequence comes from Oncorhynchus mykiss, assembly GCF_013265735.2. NCBI lineage: Eukaryota > Metazoa > Chordata > Actinopteri > Salmoniformes > Salmonidae > Oncorhynchus > Oncorhynchus mykiss. The sequence continues at coordinate 43,673,618 of NC_048567.1, forward strand.
CTTCTTGGTCAAATAGCCCTTACACAGCCTGGAAGTGTGTTGGGTCATTGTCGTGTTGAACCAGATGGGATGGCGTATAGCTGCAGAATGCTGTGGTAGCCATGCAGGTTAAGTGTGCCTTGAATTCTAAATAAATCACAAAGAGAGTGTCACCAGCAAAGCACCATCACACCTCCTCCTCCATGCTTCTCAGTGGGAGCCACACATTGCGAGATCATCTGTTCACCGGTCTAATGTCCATTGCTCGTGTTTCTTGGCCCAAGCAAGTCTCATCTTCTAATTCATGTCCTTTTTTTTGCAGCAATTCGACCACAAAGACCTGATTCACGCAGTCTCCTCTGAACAGTTATTGTTGAGATGTGTCTGTTATTAAACTCTACGAAGCATTTATTTGGGCTGAAATTTCTGAGGCTGGTAACTAATGAACTTATCCTCTGCATTTCATAGTTATGATGTCTTCACTATTATTCTACAAGAAAGAAAAATCATGGAATGAGTAGGTGTGTCCAAAATTTTGACTGGTACTGTACGCACAAGCAAAATACAGTGCCTTCAGAAAGTATTCAGACCCCTTGACTTTTTCAAAATTGTTACATTAAAGCCTTATTTTAAAAAGGATTCAATAAAAAAAAATCCTCAGCAATCTACACACAATACCCAATAATAACAAAGCGAAAACAGGTTTAGAAATGTTGGCAAATATTTATATTTTTAAAGTATTCAGACCCTTCGCTATGAGACTCGAAATTGAGCTCAGGTGCATCCTGTTTCCATTGATCATCCTTGAGATGTTTCTACAACTTGATTGGAGTCCACCTGTGGTAAATTCAATTGATTGGGCATGATTTGGAAAGGCACACATCTGTCTGTATAAGTTCTGACAGTTGACAGTGCATGTCAGAGCAAAACCCAAGCCATGAGGTCGAATGAATTGTCCGTAGAGATCCGAGACAGGATTGTGTCGAAGCACAGATCTGGGGAAGGGTACCAAAAAATGTATGCAGCATTGAAGGTCCCCAAGAACACAGTGGCCCCCATCATTTTTAAACGGAAGAAGTTTAGAACCACCAAGACTCAGTAAAAGGCACATGACAGCCCTCTTGGAGTTTGCCAAAAGGCACCTCAAGACTCTTAGACCATGAGAAACAAGATTCTCTGGTCTGATGAAACAAGATTGAACTCTTTGGCCTGAATGCCGAACGTCACGTCTGTGGGAAACCTGTCCCCATCCCTACGGTGAAGCATGTTGGTGGCAGCATCATGCTGTGGGGATGATTTTCAGCAGCAGAGACTTGGAGAAAAGTCATGCCACTTTGTTTACATACCCTACATTACTCATCTTATAAGTATATACTGTACTCGATACCATCTACTTGCCTATGCCGTTCTGTACCATCACTCATTCATAAATCTTTATGTACATATTCTTTATCCCTTTACACTTGTGTGTATAAGGTAGTAGTTTTGTAACTGTTAGGTTAGATTACTTGTTGGTTATTACTGCATTGTCGGAACTAGAAGCACAAGCATTTCGCTACACTCGCATTAACTTCTGTTAACCATGTGTATGTGACAAATAAACTTGATTTGATGGTCGAGGGAAAGGTAAGAGCAATATACAGAGAGATCCTTGATGAAAACCTGCTCCAGGACCTCAGACTGTGGTGACGGTTCACCTTCCAACAGGAAAACGATCCTAAGCACACGGCCAAGACAACACGGAGTGGCTTCGAGACAAGTCTCTGAATGTCGTTGAGTTGCCCAGCCAGAGCCCAGTTTTGAACCCGATCGAACATCCCTGGAGAGACATGTAAATAGCTGTGCATCAACGCTCCCCATCCAACCTGACAAAGCTTGAGAGTATCTGCAGAGAGGAATAGGAGAAACTGCCCAAATACAGGTGTGCCAAGCTTGTAGCATCATACCCAAGTAGACGCAAGACTGTAATCGCTGCCAAAGGTGCTTCAACAAAGTACTGAGTGAGGCCTTCCGGGTGGCGCAGTGGTCTAAGGCACTTCATCGCAGTGCTAGCTGTGCCACCAGAGATTCTGGGTTAGAGCCCAGGCTCTGTCGCAGCCGGACGCGAACAATTGGCCCAGCGTCGTCTGGGTTAGGGAGTGTTTGGCTGGCAAGGATATCCTCGTCTCATCGCACACTAGCGACTCCTGTGGCGGGCCGGGCGCAGTGCACACTGACCAGGTCGCCAGGTGTACGGCGTTTCCTTCGACACATTGGTGCAGTTGGCTTCTGGGCTAGATAAGCATTGTGTCGGAGGACGCATGGCTCTCGACCTCCGCCTCTCCCGAGTCTGTACGGGAGTTGCAGCGATGAGACAAGACTAACTACTACCAATTGGATACCATGAAATTGGGGAGAAATAAGGAGTAAAAAATAAAAAAAATTAAGTACTGAGTAAAGAGGCTGAATACTTATGTAAATATGATATTTCAGTTTTTGTTTATTAATGCTTTGTCATTATGGTGTATTGTGTGTAGATTGATGAGGGAAGAAAACAATTAGACATTTTAGAAAAGGGCTGTAACGAAACAAAATGTTGAAAATGTCAAGGGGTCTGATTACTTTCCGAATGCACTGTACATATACACAATACATGACCACAATTATGTGGACAACTGCTCGTCAAACATCTCATTCTAAAATCATGGGCATTAATATGGAGTTGGTCCCCCCTTCGCTGCTTTAAAAGTCTCCACTCTTCTGGGAAAGCTTTCCACTACATGTTGGAACATTACTGTAGGGACTTGTTTCCACTCAGCCACAAGAGCATTAGTGAGGTTGGGCACAGATGTTGGGCGATTAGGCCTGGCTCGCAGTCGGCGTTCCAATTCATCCCAAAGGTATTTGATGGGGTTGAGGTAAGGCCTCTGTGTAGGCCAGTCAAGTTCTTCCACACTGATCAAACCATTTCTGTATGAACCTCACTTTGCACACAGGGGAATTGTCTTGCTGAAACAGGAAAGGGCATTCCCCAAACTGTTGCCACAATGTTGGGAGCACAGAATCGTCTAGAATGTCATTGTATGCTGTAGCCTTAAGATTTCCCTTCACTGGAACTAAGGGGCCTAGTCCAGACCATGAAAAACAGCCCTAGACCATTATTCCTCCTCCACCAAACTTTAGTTGGCACTATGTATTGGGGCAAGTAGCGTTCTCCTGGCATCCGCCAAACCCAGACTCATCCATCAGACTGCCAGATGGTGAAGCGTGATTCATCACTCCAGAGTTTAAGTTTCCACTGCTCCAGAGTTCAATCACGGCGAGCTTTACACCACTCCAGCCGACGATTGGCATTGTGTATGGTGATCTTAGGCTTGTGTGCAACTGCTTGGCCATGGAAACCCCTTTCATGAAGATACCGACAAACCGTTATTGTGCCGAATTTGCTTCCAGAGGCAGATTGGAACAGGGGACAGACGATTTTTACGCTCTACATGCTTCAGCACTCGGCAGTCCCATTCTGTGAGCCTGTGTGGCATACCACTTTGCGGTTGAGCCGCTGTTGCTCCTAGACGTTTCCATTTCACAATAACAGCACTCACAGTTGACCGGGGCAGCTCTTGCAGGGCAGGAGTTTGATGAACTGATTTGTTGCAAAGGTGCCACCCACTGAAAGTGCCATGTTTTAAGTTACTGAGCTCTTCAGTAAAGCCATTTTACTGCCAATGTTTGTCTATGGAGATTGCAAGGCTGTGCGTTCGATTTTATACACCTGTCAGCAACGGGTGTGGCTGAAATAGCCGAATCAGAGCTGTCAGCAGCCCTTTCCTCTGTACTGCAGTAGTCAAGCGTATCCACCTTCATCCATTAATCTCTACCTATACAAAATATATAGCGTTATACTGTAATTAGTTGCCTTGTTTCATAAATCCATAACACATACCATAAAAAAGTATGGTAGTTTTAGACATGTTTGTTTGTTAAGTCTGCTAATTTATCTCTCTTTCATCTGGTTTGGTCCGGCCATTTAACTGGTTGCCTGGTAGGTTTATTGTGTGCATGCTTTAGCTCCAAATTCAGTCTCAGGTTATCTGACATGGTTTTCCTGCCTGTCAAATATCGATTTGTACTGTTACTGAACTAAGGTAGTGAGGTAGCTAGATTACAAAAAATCCGAAATCCTAATTTAGCTCGATAGTGGACCAAACACAAAAAATGCCATCCTATCACTGTCCCTGATCAGCTGATGGCTTATCCATCATGTTCATTCACCACACATCCCATGTGGTGTATGAGCCTATCTAGACACAAGCAAAGTGTGAAAGTCTTTGATGTATGTCAGATAATGTTATTCTGGTTAGTCTACAGCCCTTTAGTGACTCACATGTCAGACTGAAGTTGGAGCATAGCTAACCATCTTTTACATGGTAGCTATATTCAGAGAGGATCTTTCTACAATATTCACAACATAGATTTTTATTCTATAAATATTATAATTGTCTAACTTAATCAATTACATGTGTAAAACATATTTGAGTGAGCATTAGCAAGCCAGCAGCAGCAGGTGAATTCTCTCCTCCCCTTCCCTCTCCCTGGTTTTAGCTTGCAGCTATCACTGTCTAGCTGGCTAGGTTTAGGATATTTACTAGCCCATACCAGCGACAAACTTACTGTAGCTATGTTATCGACATATGGCAGTACACAAAAAAACTCTCGCTCACTCTTTTTGCCAGCTACAAAGAAATAGCCACAAATTCATTCAGAAACGGAGGAGGAGGCTAGCTAACTAAAGCAATATTTAACACTAATGTAGCTGCTGCCTCTTCAAGCCGCATTGCAACCAACAAATAAGACTTTTTAATAAAATAATTTACCTTTTCAAGTGACATTATTGATAAAACATTGTCTTAACCAATTTAACAACTTTCTTACCTCAACTGATCCACCTGGTTCCCATTTAGAATCTTATAAATTAGAGTTTGAGAAAAAAAGGTTTCCACCCATAAAGTCCTAAGCCAATTCTATCTATTTTTAGCTCATGTCATGTGTAAATGGCAGTTTTCAGAAATAAAATTGGTGATTGGACGGCAGTATTATAAGGCTTTAAACCATCGTAACTATTGGAAAGGGTTGAAGAATCCCTATCGCTAACATATTGTTGGCTATCTTTCATTTTGACATATGTACATATATTGTAGTCCCAAAACCGTACATTTACATATTTCTTGATATATTAGATGCAGTGGAGGAAAGGGAGGACCATCCTCATCAGTGAATTTCTTTTTTTTTTTATTGAACATTTTAAATGTTATCCTTGTGGTGGAAATTCTACCCTTAAATCAATAATGAGGAGAGGCAATATTAATAATCAATCACGGTATTACTTTTATTAAGACTTGTTATATCAAAGAGGCTGGTCTCTCCATTCACGCAAGTGACATGAAGTGAGAGCCCCTGAGTGGAGTTAGTACATGACCCAGAAGCTATCTCAGGATAGGTCAAGATAGGTGCAACTTCAGATATGACGTACAATGGTTCCAAACACTAACCCCACACATCCTGTGCCAGACATTGGGCCCGAAAATACAAATAACATGCTGTTTTGTTCAGTACTAACAACTTAGGACATTTCGTGTTACTTTGTTCTCTCCCCTAGTTCAAGATGGAAACTATCTCCCCCTAGGAGGTGGTGGCTGATGCACAGACACTGTGGAGACAAGTGATTGGTTCTCCATTACCCACCCCATCCCTTCACATGGTTTGCAATAAAGACACACAGTTCACATATGGAGACATTGTTTCCTTCTGACCTCCTTTGTCATACTCCTTACTGATATTCTGCATAGCAACTGGGACATGTGATAGACAAGCCTGACTTCTCCCCTCTCTGGACCCAAGGTGACGGAGGCCCATTTGAGGAAGTGCAGCTGCCAACACCAGAGTCCGAAAGGTGACTAATAAACAAGAGTTAACAGTTCAATCATAAGCATATTCTGCAGATAAGACAACTTAATTATCTGTTACTTAGCTAATTCTGATTTCTCCACCACATCCTTTATAAATAAAACTACACTAAATATAATCACATCACTAAATAATTGATTAAAACACACCACTTTGCGAAGGTCTATAGTAGCCTCAACAGCACTCGGTAGGGTAACGCCATGGTGTAGCCAGGGGACAGCTAGCTTCCGTCCTCCTCTGGGTACATTGACTTCCATACAAAACCCAGGAGGCTCATGGTTATCAGCCTCACACAGTAATTATGACAACTTCAAGAGGACGTCCTCCAACCTATCAGAGCTATTGCATGATGAACTGACATCTTGTCCACTCAACCAAAGGATCAGAGAATGAATCTAGTGCTGAAAGTATAAGCTAGAGCTACAGTAGCTAGCACTGCAGTGCATAAAATGTGGTGAGTAGTTGACTCAAAGAGAGAGAAATAATATAGTTGAACAGTTTGGACAAATACATTTCTTCCAAAATGGAGAAGCAAGAGAGATAGAGATTTCATTTTTTTTCTTTCAGTTTCACTTACTTAGCTAGGAAATATAGTTAGCTAGTTTAGCCTACTCATACACCGTGCTCAAAGAGGGATGCTATGTTAGCTAGCTGGCTATCAGTGGTGGAAAAGTATCCAACTGTCAATCTTGAGTAAAAGTAAAGATACCTTAATAGAAAATGGCTCAAGTCACCCAGTAAAATTTTACTTGAGTCTAAAAGTATTTGGTTTAAAATATACTTAAGTATCAAAAGTAAAAGTATAAATCATTTCAAATGTGTTATATTAAGCAAACCAGATGGCTCCATTTTCTTTTATTTTTTATTGTTTTATTTACAGACAGGCATGGGCACACTCCAACATTGAGACATAATTTACAAATGAAGCATGTGTGTTTAGTGAGCCTGCCATATCAGAGGCAGCAGGGATGACAAGGGATGTTCGGTTGATAAGTGGGTGAATTGGACTATTTTCCCTGTCCTGTTAAGCATTCAAAATGTAACAAGTACTTTTGGGTGTCAAGGAAAATTTATGGAGTAAAAAGTACAATTTTTATTAAGGAATGGAGTGAAGTGAAAGTAAAAGTAATCAAACATATAAATAGTAAAGTAAAGTAAAGTACAGATACCCCCTAAAAACAACTTAATTAGTACTATTTTTACTTACGTATTGTACACTACTGCTGGCTATGACTAGCCAACACTGGAACTCTTCCAAGTCACGGTAAGATTTTGGTTTTACTAATTTATTGCCACCGGGGCCCACCGGTGTAACTGCTTACGGACTGTACACTAATGTTGCTGCATGATTGCAGTGGGTTTACTAATATGTTAGTTCTATTAGCTTTGTTGACCATGACGTTACTTTAGCTAATATGGAGACAACAATGTAGGCTGTGTGTAGTGGTTATGATATGGTTTGGCTTGGAAAGTTGTTTTTGCCTGGACACATTGTAACAGTTTTGACTTGAGGTTATTATTTATAGGGGTGCCAGGTAGGTTTTGCCTACCAGAGAAAACATTGGTTTCTCCTTTTTGTTTGTTAGGGAATGAGTCCCATCTGGTCCGTCAAGTCTACACCAATACAAAGGACTTGTGTAAAAGTCAGGATGGAAATACACTTTTCATAAACCCTTAAAACATTGGAAAGAACTTCAACAACTATATTATTTTGCATGGGTTGTATTAGCAACATCAATGATTACACACACATATACTAATATCACAATGAGTTCTGGTTCCTCCAGAAATGTCCTGTACCTCGGGCCTAAAATACAAAAAAAAAAGAGTCCAGCCTGGTAAAGGAGTTCAGGGAACTCAAGTGACTTTTGTCACGCAATGTTTGTCCGTGTAGCGTAAACCTAGTATTAATCATACAAACAATATAAAGCCTATCAACTCTAACTAAGTCCTCCCCTACACCTAACTACACAAATCATCACAGTATACCTCACATCAAAACAAATGAAATACCGTATACAAAAAGGTTGTAGTTGGTCAATCAGACAATCCAATCCGCCAACTGAGAAAGGCCACAGAGAGGTGTAGTCCACGGACGCAAAGCGTGGATCCGATCCTGGGTAAACTCTATTAGGCTACAAAACAAACGGAATAGAGAAGCTTCGGAACTGAGGGGTGAACACATCCTCATTCACGTCTCCATCACAACTCCACTTTCTCGCAGCTGATGCTGGCTATTTAATTGGGAATTAAAGGGAAAGCGCCCTATTGGAAGGAGAAGCACTGAGACTGTTCAGAAAAATTCAGGGCGGTCACAACATACAGTTGATGTGTGGTGCATTGAAGTCCACAATCAAAGGGAAAAGGAGAGAGGAGATGAGCGATAGATGCGAGAAGGAATGTGATGTGGCAAGTATGAAAGTGAACTGTGTTAACATGTGATCAGGGGTGTGTATTCATTCGATTGTGTTGAAAAACGTTTCTTAAATGGAAACAAACGGAACAAAACAGCGATAATAGAAACTATCGTTTGCAACTGTTGGACTAATGATTACACCCTATATCAGCTAGATGCAGGCAAGAGTGTGCAATGCAGTATTGAATGCAACACTGTCTACCACCTCAACATTTTGTATCAACTTGTGTGCACCTACGTTGTAAACTTTCATTCATAGGCTAGGTTTTAGCAACTTCATGATGGCTATAGGGAATATTTGAGTATCATGTAGTAGCCTAAACCTAGCTTGTTATATTGTGCTGGAAAGAACATACTCCCTCATCTCAAACGGCACCAACCACCAATGATTAGATGTAGTGACACTTCTTAAAAATACATGAAGATTTACCAACTTGCTCACTAATTTTCTCCAAAATGTTTGCTGATGCTCATCCTCTGGCCAAGCTGGAGAGGGGTACAATCCCATCACCTGGTGATATTTGTAGGTGTACAATCCCATCACCTGGTGATATTTGTAGGTGTGTGGCTTAAGGCACATTCATTCACACACATCAAAAGGTGAGACAGCATTGTTTTGAGAAAGACTAATTAGATCAGTATATTTCAATGTAATAATAGAACAACTCATTATGTTTTAGTAACATTAAAATCTTATTAAAATCTATTCATACACACCCCGAGGAAGAATATGACACCTTTTTTTTTAACATTTTCTGGTCATTTTCATGTTGTCATAAATTCCTAGAATGCTTGAGAATGACGTATAGTAAGGCATTTGTGAAAATTCTATAGCAATATAGAGTGGGAAAGCAGCTGTGCGTTTGGACAATTAATAGCCACTGCAGCAAATAAAACCTAATAAAAACATCTGTCTTGTCCAGGACTGGAGTCTACACAGACCGGTGCGCCATAGCTAATCAGAGCTACATTAGGCCAATATGCAAATAAGCAATTTGCCACACGGGCCTGCCATCATTTACTTTGAACTGGACTGTGTGTTTACAGGCAGTAGCAACAGCGTGACCTTAGATAATTAGAACACATTCGCCAAAAGCCACAAAATACACCTGAATGGATATCTACAAATATTTAAATACCATGGGACTCCTCTTATGTTTGGGAAGTTTACAGTCCTATTTATCAAACAACCATGAAAAGGTAGGCTCTCTCTCCCTATATTGCCTATGCACATCAAACAAGATCAACAACTAATGCTAGCCAGAGCAAGATAAGCTCAAATCCAACACCAGGAGCATCAGATAAACCCTCTCAAACTTTTTAAGCTAGTTGGCCATAAAAAAAATTACATTGAAACAATGGGCAATAGTGGCCTGCTCATCCGTCTGCAGCTTGCCTGGCAATGCATGCTTGTCCCAACCTACGTTTTGACAACTGAATAGGAACTAACCGTGCATAACAGTCGTTCAAGTTCAGCATAGCTAGCTAGCTAGCTAGCTAGCAAGCAAAGTGATTAATATTTCTTGCTAGCTAACGAAATGACATCTCTAGCTTTAGCCACCGAAAAATTATATGAGTGTAAAAAGTTGGTCACTCACCCACTCTTCCAATGATAGGACATCCTCCCCGCAGCTAGCTAGCTAACATTAGGCTCTGTGTTTTTAGCTTTCTAAATAAATAGCTAGCTACATAAAAATGGTCATTAGCCTGAGGTGTCAAGCTCAATCAGCGCTCGGGCCATATTGAAAAAACAACTGTGACTGCACCCTTTATAATGTCCACTTCATAAAGGGTGCTGTATAGCATTTTAACATATTAAAACAAATAGATCAATTATATTTGTTCAGCATGTGCTGCTATGTTTGCAGATGTGCATAATATGCTGTGACCCTAACAAAAACACAACTAGGTTTGTTGTAACATTAAAATGTTTTTCATTTTTTTGCACTGCATAGATCTCCACTGTGGTTTTATGCAGCATTGCTGTATGGTGCACTGAATGTTTTGTAGTTGAGTAGCCAGCCTAGGCTACTGCTCAAATGTTGCTGTAATAGGTGTCAGTGTCTCCTGACCCCTCCTGTCTCAGCCTCCAGTATTTATGCTGCAGTAGTTTGTGTGTCGGGGGGCTAGAGTCAGTCTGTTATATCTGGAGTATTTTTTATTTTTATTTTTATTTTTATATAGCCATTTCTCCTGTCTTATCCGGTGTCCTGTGTGAATTTAAGTATGCTCTCTCTAATTCTCTCTTTCTTTCTTTCTTTCTTTCACTCTCCCGGAGGACCTGAGCCCTAGGACCATGCCTCAGGACTACCTGGCATGATGACTCCTTGCTGTCCCTAGTCCACCTGGCCGTGCTGCTGCTCCAGTTTCAACTGTTCTGCCTGCGGCTATGGAACCTTGACCTGTGCTACCTGTCCCAGACCTGCGGTTTTCAACTCTCTAGAGACAAGCAGGAGCGGTAGAGACAAGCAGGAGCGGTAGAGATACTATCAATGATCGGCTATGAAAAGCCAACTGACATTTACTCCTGAGGTGCTGACTTGTTGCACCCTCGACAACTACTGTGATTATTATTACTTGACCATGCTGGTCATTTATGAACATTTGAACATCTTGGCCATGTTCTGTTATAATCTCCACCCAGCACAGCCAGAAGAGGATTGGCAACCCTTCATAGCCTGGTTCCTCTCTAGGTTTCTTCCTAGGTTTTGGCCTTTCTAGGGAGTTTTTCCCAGCCACCGTGCTTCTACACCTGCATTGCTTGCTGTTTGTGGTTTTAGGCTGGGTTTCTGTACTGCACTTTGATATATCAGCTGATGTAAGAAGGGCTATAAAAATACATTTATTTGATAGGTCTACATGTTTCTCCTTTGCATGGTGTTTTGTTGCAGGTTTTGTTTTATAGTTCTTCATTGTCAAGCTTTGAAAACTGAAGCCAGACTGCAACATTTTAGTAGCCTAGCTAGGACTGTGACATGTACACTTTCCCTCGGCTGCACGCTGTAAACGGGACACACAAAAGCAGCACGATTTAAGGATAATTCACTGATGCAGGTGCATCAGGCTGTAATTTCATAAAGTAGATGACTCAACGGTTGACTCATTTATACTCATTTGTGTCCTATTCGGACTGCGGGCCTTGTGTTTGACCCATGTGCGCCAGCCTAATAGCCACGTTATGACTGCGTTATGACTGCGTTGTGATCATAGGCATTGTAGCCTAGTGGTTAGAGCGTTGGACTAGTAACTGGAAGGTTGCAAGTTCAAATCCCCGAGCTGATAAGGTACAAATCTGTCGTTCTGCCCCTGAACTGTTCCTAGGCCGTCATTGAAAATAAGAATTTGTTCTTAACTGACTTGCCTAGTTAAATAAAGGTTAAAAAAAATAATTTAAAATTGCCCTTGCTAGTTTGATTGTATTGACATTCCCAGCCTTAGCTGCAGTCATTTGTTTTTGTTCAAAATATTGATTAATTGAAACTGAAAAAGTGCATCCCAAATGGGTGGAAGCAGCAAACAATATACCAGATCTATAACACACATTTCTATGTGAATTAGGTCGAGTCGTCCAAAAGGTGACTTATTGCAGCTTTAAATCCATTTCAATCAGTGTAGATGAAGGGGAGGAGACAGGTTAAATAATGATTTTTAAGCCTTGAGACAATTGAGACGTGCCATTCAGAGGGTGAAAGGGTAAGACAAAATATTTAAGTGCCTTTGAACGGGGTATGGGAGTAGGTGCCGGGGGCACCGGTTTGAGTGTGTCAAGAACTGCAACGCTGCTGGGGTGTTCACACTCAACAGCTTCCCGTGTGTATCAAGAATGGTCCACCACCCAAAGGATATCCAGCCTGCTTGACACAACTGTGGGAAGCATTGGCGTCAACATGGGTCAGCATCCCTGGGGAATGCGTTGACACCTTGTAGTCCATGCCCTGACAAATGGAGTCTGATCAGAGGGCAAAAGGGGGTGCAACTCAATATTATTTTGGATATTTAACTGTTTTCTAAATATTTCTTGGGGGGTGGGACTGCAATTTGCAACACTTCTGCAGACTCACACATAACTGCAGCACAACAAGACATTTTCCTCTGCCACATCTACACTGGACAATATAGTATAGACTACACAGGAGGTTGGTGGCACCTTAATTGGGGAGGACGGGCTTGTGGTAATGACTGGGGCGGAATAAGTGAAATGTTTTCAAATACAGTACATCAAACACATGGTTTCCATCTGTTTGATGCCCCTCCATTAACTATGTTCCAGCCATTATTATGAGCCGTCCTCCCCTCAGCAGCCTCCTACCCTCCTGTAAGTTTTTCGCTCCAGCCCTAATATAGGGCACCTGATTCTAATAATTAGCGTGTTGATACGCTTAAATCGGTTAGTTAAAACTGTGGTTGGAGTGAAAACCTACAGGAGGGTAGCTCTCCAGGAACAGGGTTGGAGAGCCCTGGACTAGAGTGTTCCGTTCCTTTCAGTAGTGTTCCTTCCTTTCAGTAGGGATAGATAGAACGCCTTAAAGCAGGGAGGCTGCAGAAGACAGATGGTCTCGGGAGACTCACGCTGCAGTCTGTCATGCAAGCGATAGCAGCATAGCGCACTAAGGCCATGGATGGCTGACCCCGTCCTAACAGGAAATAGAAAAATAAATAGATCCGGATGGACAGGCTGAGTGTGTCAGAGCTACGTGTGGAAAGAAAAATACTGGGCCGTGACAAAGGCTAGAAAGATGTAAAGTTGCTGAGTTTAGACAGCCCATTGCTACAGTGTGTACTCTAAACAGGGGTGCACTTCTTTTAATGAGAAAGGAAGGTCCCTATTGGCCAAATAAACATTCATATTTCATGTTTGGCAAAGTGTGCTCTGACCTAAAGGACTAAGCCTAGGGCTATGACGATAGTGTGTATGGTTGCTAGGTACTGTAAGGACAAATTATGGACAGAACAAATTCCTTTCAAAGACAATGACAATTTGTCCTGTTGTCTTCCTTTCCAAGACAACAAGACAAATTCCTTTCCAAGACAACTCACAAAGTGCGTTGGACCTGAAAGTATACCGAACCAGCAAAAGTAGATGTGCTGGATGGGCTATATCCTACATGTTTTATTTTCCAAGGAATAGCGATGAAGTCAATATAAAATATAATTGTTATATGGTTATAGACCAAAAACTATAATGTTGTGCAAAGCAGAGTAATGTGCATAGCTTTTAGTAAACCTAACCCCTGGGAATAATTTAATTAAAGTTGACTGTAAATCAAATAAAATGTGATTCTTCACATACTTTGTAAACAACAGGTGAAATGCTTACTTACAAGCCCTTCACAAAGATGTAGAGAGAAAAATAGAAGAAAAAAATAACACAAGGACTAAATACACAATGAGTAACTGTCACATCCTGGCCTTAGTTCCTTTTTTATGTCTCTATTTTAGTTTGGTCAGGGTGTGAGTTGGGGTGGGCATTCTGTGTTGTTCTATGTTTTTGTATTTCTGTGTTTGGCCTGGTATTGTTCCCAATCAGAGGCAGCTGTTTATTGTTGGCTCTGATTGAGAACCATACTTAGGCAGCCTGTTTTCCCACTATGATTTGTGGGTAGTTGTTTTCTGTCTTTGTATTAGTTACCAGACGGAACTGTTTTGGTTGTTCTTTTTGTTTACTTTGTATTGTAGTGTTTAGTTCAGTTTAATAAAATGACGAACACTTACCACGCTGCATATTGGTCTGATCTGTCCAACTCCTCCTCAGAAGAGGAAAACCATTACAGTAACGATATTTTGGCTATATACCCGGGGTACAAGTACAGAGTCGATGTGCAGACAGGGGTATGAGGTAATTGAGGTAGATACAGTTGAAGTCAGAAGTTTACATACACCTTAGCCAAATACATTTAAATTCAGTTTCACAATTCCTGACATTTAATCCTAGTAAAAAGTCCCTGTCTTAGGTCAGTTAGGCTCACCACTTTATTTTAAGAATGTGAAATGTCAGAATAATAGTAGAGAGAATGATTGATTTCAGCTTTTAATTATTTCATCATATTCCCAGTGGGTCAGAAGTTTACATACACTGTATTTTGGCAGCATTGCCTTTAAATGGTTTAACTTCGGTCAAACGTTTCAGGTTAGCCTTCCACAAGCTTCCCACAATAAAGTGCGTGAATTTTGGCCCATTCCTCCTGGCAGAGCTGGTGTAACTGAGTCAGGTTTCTCGGCCTCCTTGCTCGCACACACTTTTTCAGTTCTGCCCCCAAATGTTCTATAGGATTGAAGTCAGGGCTTTGTGATGGCCACTTCAATACCTTGACTTGGTTGTCCTTAAACCATTTTGCCACAACTTTGAAAGTATACTTGGGGTCATTGTCCATTTGGAAGACTAATTTGCTACCAAGCTTTAACTTCCTGACTGATGTCTTGAGATGTTGCTTCAATATATCCATGTAATTTTCCATCTATTTTGTGAAGTGCACCCCCACAACATGATGCTGTCACACCTGTGCTTCACGTGGTGTTCTTCGGCTTGCAAGCGTCCCCCTTTTTCCTCCAAACATAGCGATGGTCATTATGGCCAAACAGTTCTATTTTTGTTTCATCAGACCAGAGGACATTTCTACAAAAAGTACGATCTTTGTCCCCATGTGTAGTTGCTCACCGTAGTCTGGATTTTTTAATGGTGGTTTTAGAGCAGTGGCTTCTTCCTTGCTGAGCAGCCTTTCAGGTTATGTCAATGTAGGAATCGTTTGACTGTGGATATAGATACTTTTGTACCTGTTTCTTCCAGCATCTTCACAAGGTCCTTTGCTGTTGTTCCGGGATTGATTTGCACTTTTCGCACCAAAGTACGTTCATCTCTAGGAGACAGAACGCGTCTCCTTCCTGAGCGATATGACGGCTGCGTGGTCCCATGGTGTTTATACTTGCGTACTATTGTTTGTACAGATGAACGTGGTACCTTCAGGCATTTGGAAATTGTTCCCAAGGATGAGCCAGACGTGTGGAGATCTACCATTTTTTTCTGAGATCTTGGCTGATTTCTTTTGATTTTCCCATGATGTTAACCTTTCTGATCTCCCCATCCCGGATCCGGGATCGTGAATACAGACTCAAGCTCATTACCATAACGCAACGTTAACTATTCATGAAAATCGCAAATGAAATGAAATAAATATGCTAGCTCTCAAGCTTAGCCTTTTGTTAACAACACTGTCATCTCAGATTTTCAAAATATGCTTCTCAACCATTGCAAAACAAGCATTTGTGTAACAGTATTGATGGCTAACGTAGCATTTAGCATTAGCATTCAGCTGGCAACATTTACACAAAAAAACAGAAAAGCATTCAAATAAAATCATTTACCTTTGAAGAACTTCAGATGTTTTCAATGAGGAGACTCCCAGATAGCAAATGTTCAGTTTTTCCTGAAAGATTATTTGTTTAGGACAAATCGCTCCGTTTTCTGCGTCACGTTTAGCTATGAAAAAACCCCTGTATCCAGGATTGTGTAAATCTATCAGCAAGCTCATTAGCATAACACAACGTTAACTATTTATGAAAATCGCAAATGAAATGAAATAA
Organism: Oncorhynchus mykiss; assembly: GCF_013265735.2. NCBI lineage: Eukaryota > Metazoa > Chordata > Actinopteri > Salmoniformes > Salmonidae > Oncorhynchus > Oncorhynchus mykiss. The sequence goes on from NC_048567.1 coordinate 43,689,534, forward strand.
ATATGCCATCTCTCAAGCTTAGCCTTTTGTAAACAACACTGTCATCTCAGATTTTCAAAATATGCTTCTCAACCATAGGAAAACAATCATTTGTGTAAAAGTAGCTAGCTAGCGTTAGCATTTCGCGTTAGCATTTAGCGTTAGCATTAGCGTTAGCATCCAGCACGCAACATTAACAAAAACATAAAAGCCTTCAAATAAAATCATTTACCTTTGAAGAACTTCTGATGTTTTCAATGAGGATACTCTCAGTTAGATAGCAGATGCTCAGTTTTTCCAAAAAGATTCCTTGTGTATTAGAAATAGCTTCGTTTTATACATCACATTTGGCTACCAAAAAAAATCCCAAAATTCAGTCCTCAAAACGCAAACTTTTTTCCAAATTAACTCCATAATATCGACTGAAAACATGGCAAACGTTGTTTAGAATCAATCATCAAGGTGTTTTTCACATATCTCTTCATTGATACATCGTTCTTGGACACATGCTTTCTCCCCTGAATCAAATGGTAAAGTAGAAGCAATTGCGCACCGAATTCGACGCAGGACACCAGGCGGACACTTGGAAAATGTAGTCTCTTATGGTCAATCTTCCAATGATATGCCTACAAATACGTCACAATGCTGCTAAGACCTTGGGCGAACGACAGAAAGTGTAGGCTCATTCGTTGCGCAATCACAGCCATATAAGGAGAGAATGGAAAACAGAGCTTCAGAAATTCTGCTAATTCCTGGGTGATGCATCATCTTGGTTTTGCCTGTAGAATGAGTTCTGGGGCACTTACAGACAAAATCTTTGCAGATTCTGAAACTTCAGAGTGTTTTCTTTCCAAAACTGTCAAGAATATGCATAGTCGAGCATCTTTTCGTGACAAAATATAATAAAATAAAATATAATATTTTTATCCAAAAATGAAATAGCGCCCCTAGAGCTCTAACAGGTTAAGCAAAGAGGCGCTAAGTTTGAATGTAGGCCTTGAAATACATCCACAGGTACACCTCCAATTGACTCAAATTATGTAAATTAGCCTATCAGAAGCTTCTAAAGCAATGACATAAAACATTCTAAAGTAATGACATCATTTTCTGTAATTTTCCAAGCTGGCACAGTCAACTTAGTATATGTAAACTTCTCACCCACTGGAATTGTGATACAGTGAATTATAAGTGAAATAATATGTCTGTAAACAATTGTTGGAAAAAATGACTTGTGTCATGCACAAAGTAGATGTGTCACACCCTGATCAGTTTCAACTGTCCTCGTTGTTGTCTCCACCCCCTCCAGGTGTCGCTTGTTTTCCCCAGTGTATTTATCCCTGTGTTCCCTGTTTCTTTATGCCAGTTCATCTTGTAAGTTAGTCAAGTCAACCAGCGTGGTTTTCCTGTACTCCCTTTGCTGTTCTCTTTTTGATAGTCCTCCCGGTTCTGACCCCTGCCTGACTCTGGACTTCTTTCCCTGCCTGATCATCCTGCCTGGCCTGACCTTGATTCTGCCTGCCCTTTGGTACCTTTTGACTCTTTTGCCTGTCCACGACCATTCTCTTGCCTTCCCCTATTGGATGAATAAATATTGATAGACTCCAACCATCTGCCTCCTGTGTCTCAAACCAGCTGTAGAACTTTTTGAGGATCTGAGGGCCCATGCCAAATCAATCTTTTCAGTCTCCTGTGGGGAAAGAGGTGTTGTCGTGTGTGGACCATTAATTCTTTAGTGATGTGGGCCGAGGAACAACTTGAAGCTCTCAACCCGCTCCACTACAGCCCCGCCGTTGTGGATGGGAGCATGCTCAGCCCTGCGTTTCCTGTAGTCCACAGTCAGCTCCTTTGTCTTGCTAACGTTTAGGGAGAGGTTGTTGTCCTGGCACCACACTGTCAAGTCACTGACCTCCTGGCTATAGGCTGTCTCATCGTCAGGTCGTCAGCAAACTTAATGATGGTCTGTTGGAGTCGTGCGCAGCCAAGCAGTCATTGGTGAACAGGGAGTACAGGAGGGGACTAAGTACTTAACCCTGAGGTGCCCCCGTGTTGAGTGTCAGCATAGCGGATGTGTTGTTGCCTACCCTTATAATCCTGGATCCTGGACTTGTCAGCAAGTTGCAGAGGGAGGTGTTCAGTCACAAGTTCATGACCTTATTAATGAGCTTGGAGGGCACTATGGTGTTGAACGCTGAGCTGTAGCTGAACGCTGAGCTGTCAATGAACAGCATTCTCACATAGGTGTTCCTCATGTCCAGGTGGGAGAGGGCAGTGTGGAGAGCAATAGAGATTGTGTCATCTGTTGGGGAGGTATGCGAATTGGAGTGGGTCCAGGGTGTCTGGGATTTACATTAGGATGTAAAGCTAAATCATTAGTGTACATTAAATAAATTAAAGCTCCATTTTTAATGTGTTCAATAATGATCAATTTTTTTCCCAGTTACAAAATGAACTTTACTTGGAAAGGCAGAATATTATAAAGATTATACATCTCTACTGTATATTTCCCCAGTGACATTTTTCAATCACAACCATAAGTGTGTTCAAGTAGTACTGTCCAGGCATGTTCAGCAAAACTCAGTCATGTATAGCTCAAGATGAAAACAGAGTACAACAACCAGCACTGTACTCTACTGCTTGCTTTATAGGATGCAAGACTCATTTCCCCCGAGGGAGATACAATCAAGGAAAACTAAAAAACTATGGGTAAGTGCCTTTCAATTCATCCTGCTTTCCTCCTTGTGAGCTTCCCTAGCCGCCCTCCCTCCTCCCCCCTATACAATGAATTGATCCACTTGTACTGCTTTCACATAGGATTCACGGTATATTGCCTGTAAAAACAATTGGGCGATGTTTCTTTCAGACAGCCCTATTTTTACCTCCTTTTTTTAAACCTCTTTACCTCATTTGCCTTTTATATAGCCATTGCTTTTGCCGGGAATGAGCAAGAGACTTTCAACTTTGACCCTGTCATGTCATGGTAACCTGACAGCTGCAGGTTAGGAATTCCTCTGTTTAAATTCAGACCTACCATTGCTTTCATTTCTTCACATTCACAATAGTAAGTTGGCAGCTTTCCTTAGCCTACTTGTAAATAATTACCTTGTATTGTCCTGTTATGGTGAATAAGAAGTTGGATACTCAAAAAGTCATTAATGTGTTTATGCACGTCTTAAGAAACATTATCAGACTAATACAATTTATTTTCAAAAGAATAGAATAGCATATTTGAGTTTAATTATGTTACTGCCCATGGCTGCGCCATGCAAATTAAATCAATAGTTGTTATTTTGTTCATTAAACAGAGAAGAGACGAGGGTTGTCCCTGACTAAAAAAGGTTGTCTGTTCTTTCAACCAATGGATTGGGTAAAATATTTATACGTTTATTTTTCCATATTTAGACACACCCTATGTGTTTTAATCAAATCAACTATATGCATTGAGCTTGTCTGATGCTTAAATCTTCTGGTTTGATAAAAGAAGACAAAGGAGCACCAGACATCTAGATAACCAGAAGAAAAAAACCTTAACCTGACATAACTATTTTCCTCCCGCTCCTGCTGGCTTTCGCAAATTCTGCCATTACTCTCCTGAAGTTGCAATAGGCTACACGAGGAGTCTGCAACTTTCTCATGTGGAATGCCAATTTATCTCCCAATCTGCATGCCGGTTATGCTTTTCATATGCACATTTTCATGAAACAGTCATTTAATTTATAATAACATCTTCATATCTCAAAACCATGTGGTTAATCAAAATGTTATCCAATTCTAAATGAAAATGATACAAACCTAAAAAAGTAACATCTATTGCCATTGCCAACTATGTAAAAATAGCCTACATAAAGCCAACAAATAAAAACATTGCAGCCTGCAGGTAAAAAAATATCCTGACAAAAAGAAATATCCAATAAATCACATTGGCTACACATGGCCTGTCTGCAATGAACTTGAAACATTTTATCAACTATTAACTCTGCCCAAAGCTTGCCCTAGCGAATTTGCAACATCGTATAAAATATGCTGGGCCCTCAGAGCTTCCTGAGCCAGTGAGCTTGGGACAGACACAGCTGTAGGCTATTTGCACAAGAGATAAGAGCAGTCCTTGACTTGGGCAGGAGCTCACCGGAGCTGAGTACCGGCACCTCAAATGTTCTACTGCTTGAGCTCCTGTTCCTCTTATAGAATATTATCTCAAAAGTATTGTGGAGCTCCTGCACCTATATAAACAGTACCAGCACCCAGAATGAGTACCGGAACCTATTTCAGTCCAAGTCAAGCACTGATAAGAAGTAATCAGGTAGGCCTATTTTATGAAGCTTCCATTGAGTCAGGGCATGACATTTTTCCCTTTCACACTGAGTGGTTATCGAAAGGGAGAGAGCTGGGAAGATTTTTCAAATACATTGAAGAACTATTGTAATCCTCAATGGATGTAAAAACACAGTTTATTTGCTTGATGTACGAGGTGAATAAAACATTACTTTGAGAAGCTCCATTAATGGTGGTGCGTTAAGCCAATCAGAAATACTATCAGATCCCCAAATGGGCACATTTATATGCCTACATTTGCGCGCAGGCCAGTAGCGCTCCAAACAAAAGACAATGACTAAATTGACAAAACACGTAAATGGAATGAAATAAACCAAAACGTGTTTCTCACAAGTTTAGCATAGCTTGTGCACTCTGCAAACAATGTGTCCACTCCGACAATGAGAACAGGAAGAGTGGAATAATAATTTGAATGCATTAAAATAAATGACTGTAAGTAACAAACATTGTAGATTAGAAATGATATGAATTTAACAGCAATATATGTCATGGGGAATTGATATACACTAACAATCAAACACAAGCAATTCACACAATGAAGTTATGAAACAATGAATGTCCACAAATTGGCAGGAGGGAGCGCATTCTGGAGAGAGAAGTGCATTGTGTATCTGAGCACATGGTCAATCCGACATCTGCATTGGCCATGCAGCATTTACAGTCATACAGTGTCAGCAGAAATCAGCGCATTCATACTTCTTGCGCTTTGTGGAGCAGTGCAGAACTGTTGTCAAGGAAGTGAGTTTGTGTTTTCCACAGGATGTACCGCCCCCATCTACCAATCATGTCCATGCGGAGCTACAGTATACAGAGCCCTCCGCATTGTTACAACATTTGGGAGGTGCATGGCGATGCGGTACAGAGCTCGATATGACCCGAGGAGCCTCCAACCACATTTTTGGATCAAGCATAAATGGGCTTCTAGTCTAGGCCTCTGCAATCGATTAGTTCACTGAGATGGGTGCAAGTGTGTATATATATATATATATATACATACACACACAGTGGGGCAAAAAAGTATTTAGTCAGCCACCAATTGTGAAAGTTCTCCCACTTAAAAAGATGAGAGAGGCCTGTAATTTTCATCATAGGTACACTTCAACTACGACACACAAAATGAAAAATCCAGAAAATCACATTGTACGATTTTTTATGAATTTATTTGCAAATTATGGTAGAAAATAAGTATTTGGTCAATAACAAACAAGCAAGATTTCTGGCTCTCACAGACCTGTAACTTCTTCTTTAAGAGGCTCCTCTGTCCTCCACTCGTTACCTGTATTAATGGCACCTGTTTGAACTTGTCAGTATAAAAGACACCTGTCCACAACCTCAAAACAGCCACACTCCAAACTCCTCTATGGCCAAGACCAAAGAGCTGTCAAAGGACACCAGAAACAAAGTTGTAGACCTGCACCAGGCTATATATCCTGTCAACCAACAGCCTAATGACCAAACAATTGACCAGTCGACTAATTGGGGTCAGCCCTACAAAAGACACAATTAGCCTACATTCCCCTGCACTGATCACAGTCAACACACAGAGGGCCTATATTTTATAGTAAGACTTATATATAATTGAACATAACAGAATGAAAGAGAAATAATATTTTCCACACACACACACGTCACGAACATGTGGAACCTATCATGAAACAGAGCCCATGTTCTAATTTTTGAGCCCATGTCCTGATTTACCATTAGAATCTGCTCTTTTTGATCATGTAAATAAATACAAAATCTGACCTGGATGAACCTCTTTAGGAGGATTTCAGAAGGTAGTTTCTTTATCCATGTTGGATGTGATCACACCTATCGACACGCTTTCTCTTCTTTCAAACTCCCCAACAGTTATTTTGGCTGAAGACAGATAGCCTACTAGCGATTTATAATTTAAGTTAAAAACATATGCATATTAACCCATAATTTATTAGCTAAATATAAGGGCCTTTAAATATTTGTCAAGAAAAAAATATTAAAATGGCAGTGTGCATTCCCTCAGGCTAAGTGCCAAAGCATTCCCGTGACAATAGACAAAAACAGCTACATATTTTTAAATGGAGAGAATAAATGCATTAAAAGCATTTCTGTGATGCTTTGTGATTGACAAATACAAGTTTGATATCGGACAACAATAGAGGTTTCATGATTTAATGCATTCCAAAGATGAGAGGTGATGTTTATACTGATAGGTGGGTGACAAAAAAATGGCAGAATGATAAAGTTGGCAGAAAAACGTATTGGTATGAAAGGTATATTGGTTTGGTATTCCCATCAAATTCTGGGATTAACATGATATGCATGGAGCCTATGTGAAGGAGCTTGAGAGAACTCTGGTCCTCTAGGGGATGGATGGATTGATAGATATGCTATCTCCAAAATGCAGCCTCTGATTTCTCTTTGCCCATCAGCTTAATAAGTACTTCAGTAAGTGATCTGAGATGGGAGGGAGAGCAACCTAAACTCCGGGGTAGATGTAACATAGTAAATGAAAATCCTGCACACTCAAATTAGTATGATATGTTATGTTTGGTATGGTATGTATTCATTTGTGGATGTCCATCATCCATTTCATATGATATGTTACGAATTACAATTTGTATGATATATTACAAATTATAATTCGCATGATATGTTACAAATTGCAATTCATACAATGTGTTATGAATTCCAATTCGATGTGGCTAACATTAGGTAAGTGGCTAGTGCTAGGTAGGTAATGTTAGCTCGGCTAGGGGTTTAGGGCTAGGGCTAATGTTCATATAAGGAAATCAGTCATTTTAAATATATTCATTAGGCCCTAATCTATTGATTTGACATGACTGGGCACGGGCACAGCCATGGGGTGGACCTGACAGGTCATAGGCCCACACACTTGGGGGCCTAGCCGATCAGAGTGTTCCCCCACAAAAGGACTTTATTTTTTTCAACCAACTTTCTGGTAGAGAATGCAATGATGAGCACTAAAATTGTAATAAAGAGCAGTGCGCTATGATAAACTGCATCTAACATATGTAATGAAGTGGCAGCTGCGTTCATATAGATGACGTCGCCATAGTCGAGGACCGATAGGAACGTCGACTGAATAATCTTCTTTCTATTATTTAGCGAGAGGCGGGACCTATTTCTATAGAAGAAGCCCATTTTTATTATCGCTTCTTAACTATCTCATCTTTGTTAGAAAGAATAATAGAATGCCCTTGATGGAGTGATGGTGAATGTAAAACATAACATCTAAACTCAGACTTCAGTTATGTCAGAGTGTCCCCTGGTGGTGAGAAAACACAATCACTCTTCTATCCATAGAATTAGAATGACTATAACAGGGAAAAAAAGTCCTTCCATTGACTTGAATGGGGATGTCTGTTCAATAGATTATATTTCTATACATCTATCCCCCATACCATACAGGAGTCTCACTCATCCCAGCAGGAAGACTGACAGTATGATTCATGAGCAGCACTTACTACCAGGGTTTGGCTCAATTCAGAATTTTGGAATTTCATTCATTGAATTGGCCACACCCCACAGGATGTAGAATTTAATTCAGTGCAATTCAAAGAAATTCCACTCAGTTATGGAAAATCAGAGTTTCATTAAATCTGACAGGTCACACTTCAATATAACAAATAATATATCACTTTTCTCTGGAAACAATTTACATATACCCTTGTAGCCCTTTGCTTAGAATAGTCAATTGCTGTATATTTCCACCCACCGTTTACAGTTGAAGTCGGAAGTTTACATACACTTAGATTGAAGTCATTAAAACTCGTTTCTCAACCACTCCACAAATTTCATGCAAACAAACTATTGTTTTGGCAAGTCGGTTAGGACATCTACTTGGTGCATGACACAAGTCTTTTTCCAACAATTGTTTACAGATTTTTTCACAGATTTTTTCACTTACAATTCACTGTTTCACAATTCCAGTGGGTCAGAAGTTTACATACATCAAGTTGACAGTGCCTTTAAACAGCTTGGAAGATTCCAGAAAATGATGTCATGGCTTTAGAAGCTTCTGATAGGCTAACCAACATAATTTAAGTCAATTGTAGGTGAACCTGTGGATGTATTTCAAGGCCTACCTTCAAACTCTTTGCACAACATCATGGAAAAATCCAAAGAAATCAGCCAAGACCTCAGAAAAAAATTATAGACCTCCACAAGTCTGGCTCATCCTTGGAAGCAATTTCCAAATGCCTGAAGGTTCCACGTTCATATGTACAAACAATAGTACGCAAGTATAAACACCATGGGGCCACACAGCCGTCATACCGCTCAGGAAGGAGACATGTTCTGTCTCCTAGAGATGAACGTACTTTGGTCCGAAAAGTGCAAATCAATCCCAGAACAAAAGCAAAGTACCTTGTGAAGATGCTGGAGGAAACAGGTACAAAAGTATCTATATCCACAGTAAAACAAGTCCTATATCGACATAACCTGAAAGCCACTGCTCCAAAACCACCATAAAAGAAGCCAGACTACGGTTTGCAAATGCACATGGGGACAAAGATTGTACTTTTTGGAGAAATATCCTCTAATCTGATGCAACAAAAATAGAACTGTTTGGCCATAATGACCATTGTTATGTTTGAAGGAAAAAGGGGGAGGCTTGCAAGCCGAAGAACACCATCCCAACCGTGAAGCACGGGGGTGGCAGCATCATGTTGTGGGGGTGCTTTGCTGCAGGAGGGACTGGTGCACTTCACAAAATAGATGGCATCATGAAATAGATGGAAAATTACATGGATATTTTGAAGCAACATCTCAAGACATCAGTCAGGAAGTTAAAGCTTGGTCGCAAATGGGTCTTCCAAATGGACAATGACCCCAAGCATACTTCCAAAGGTGTGGCAAAATGGCTGAAGGACAACAAAGTCAACGTATTGGAGTGGCCATCACAAACCCCTGAAAAAGCGTGTGCGAGCAAGGAGGCCTACAAACCTGACTCAGTTACACCAGCTCTGTCAGGAGGAATGGGCCAAAATTCACCCAACTTATTGTGGGAAGCTTGTGGAAGGCTACACAAAACATTTGACCCAAGTTAAACAATTTAAAGGCAATGCTACCAAATACTAATTGAGTGTATGTAAACGTCTGACCCACTGGGAATGTGATGAAAGAAATAAACACTAATTATCTCTAAATAACTTTTCCTAGGATTAAATGTCAGGAATTAAATGTCAGGATTAAATGTCAGGAAAAAACTGAGTTTACATGTATTTGGCCAAGGTGTATGTAAACTTCCGACTTCATCTGTAATTTGTTTGGCTTCTTTTTGAAGGCCTTAGGGTCAACTTGAGGGTTAAACGAATGCATTCTGGGGAATGTAGTATTAAAGAGTTTGTCCTAAATCAATTGTTTCAACACTATTATATATGCACGTATATAACAACATGTTTTATGTACACGATGTACAGGTAACTGCCAAAACAAAAGAAACACCAACATAAAGTGGCTTAATAGGGTGTTGGGTCGCCACGAGCCAGAACGGCTTCAATGCACCTTGGCATAGATTCTATTGGAGGGATGCAATTTTTTTTACCAGATATTCCATAATTTGGTGTTTTGTTGATGGTGGTCGAAAACACTGTCATAGGCGCTGCTCCAGAATCTCTCATTAGTGTTCAGTTGGGTTGAGATTTGTTGACTGAGAGGCCATGGCATATGATTTTCATGCTCATCAAACCATTCAGTGTCAGTGACCACTCGTGCCCTGTGGATTGGGGCATTGTCATTCGATGGAGGCATAGTCATGGAAGCCAAACTATTGGCCTGTCCAGCATTTTCATACATGACCCTAAGCATGATAGGATGTTAACTCAGAAACCACACCTGTGTGGAAGCACCTGCTTTCAATATATTTGTATCCCTCATTTACTTAAGTGTTTCCATTATTTTGGAAGTTACCTGTATATTTTTAGGCATTTAGGCATTTTTAGGCATTTGAATTTCACTGAAATGAATTCTATTTAATTTCTTTCACATTCAAGTGCAATTCTGTATCCTATTCATCACTTCAATTCAAATTCAAAAATTTAATTGAGAAGGCCTCATAAATTCCAATTAAATTGAAGTGGTAAACAGAAGCCAGAATTGCAACCCTGGCACTTACGCCACTGGCATAGGCATTAATCACAGCACTCATTTTCCCAGGGATAAAGTAACAAAGTGGCTATATATCTTGGCAAGAGTGCCTGCCTGTATTACAAACAGTTCAGATAGTCATAATCACACTTTGAGGGCACACCATGGATAGTTTATCAGCTGCCATTTGCAGCGTTTTAGAACGCATTAATTTAACGCATTAATTTTCGAAACGCATTAATAAAAAATTAAATAAATAAATTGGCCGATGCAGAGGAATGTGATGCGTTAGGCCCAATCACATATGAGCATCGAGAGACAATGGTGGGGTAATTCTGATAGGACTCCATTTGAAGGAAAAATCAAATAGATATGCATTAAGTTAGATCACAATCTTTTGGCATAATTTGATCAATGTTAGATTATTTTTAGTAAAGGGTTTTCTACAAAAGACTTGAGCTGCACAATACAAATGAGATCCTAGAAACACCACATGAGGGCAGTGTGTTTGTAAAGATACTATTTCAATTTCAGGAATCATATGGAAGTACAGTACAAACTCTGTCACAAAATTAGCTGTGTGTTTGTTTTGAATGTCTGTTTTTGCCATATTTGTGGTGTGTTTTTGCCATATTTGTGGTGTGTCTGTGGTGTACGTGCATCTGCCTACATACAGTCCTCACATGTGACTGTGTGTTTGTACTTGAGTGTGTGCTAACAAATCGCTAATTTTCTATGCCTGTATTATTTCCTGTTGTCACAATTCATGATTTACAATGTGCTGTGTTGACTACAAACACTACCAATCATCAAGGCAAGGCATGAAGCAAGCAGCTTTCTCTCTCTCTCTCTCTCTCTGTCTCTCTCTCTCTCACGCTTTCCCTTTATCCTTCTCTTTTCATCTCTATCTTTCCTCTCTTTTCACCCTCCTCCTCTCTCTCTTTCTGCACCCATCTCTCTCTCTCTCTTTCCCCCTAACTCACTCTTTCTCTCTCCCTACATGTCCCTTTATCCCTTATCTCCCCCTCTCACTCTCTTTCTCCAATTAAAGCCCTGATACGAATCCTTTCTCGCCAAAGGCTAAATCTACGTCGGTGCTCTACTTAGTGACCTCAAAAGGTCCAGAGCCATCCGATTGTCATAGATCCTTCAGGTATGTAATGGGCCCTTCATCTTACGACACATGGGATTTATAAACACTCTGGATCCACCGCCTGGCCCAATATCCTAATGGTGTTTTACTGCTTATTCTATTTGAAGCAAGTATGCGCACGTGTTCTACAGTATGTGCCATGTTGGAAGCTTAAAGGGACCAGGGTACGGTATGGATAAGATTTCCTGTGACATATAGGCGAATTCCCTGGTTGCATTTAAAAGGCTGTGATCATAACGGCAGATAAGCAGATACTTTGTGTGTGTTGCTTTAGAAGCTGTCTGACACTAGAGGCAATATGGTACTCTGGAAAATCATAAACATCTTTAGCTCTCTATTACAAACAATATGAGCGCATATGCTATGAATAAAGACACAATATTTAGCTCTTCATTGTATCTTATTCCCTTCTTTGTGATTAAATGATCAAATAAATAAAATGTTGTTGTGGTAGACTGAGTTAATAGGATGCTTAAGATATCCAGTGTCTTTATTATATTCACAATGCTGAACATATGGTTTTAATGCTCAAATTATTGAACTTCACAATTTCATTATAAAATATAAAGAAAAATAGAGGAATGAACATGAAGTACATTATGTTATTGATGCTGCTGCTTTTTCATACTCTGGAAGAATAATAACACTGCTGTGTGCGTGTATTCGCACATACACTCAGTGGCCAGTTTATTAGGTGCATCACCCCATTCACGAAAATGGTTCACTCCTACTGTCAGTGAGTCACGTGGCCATGGGTTGGTATATAAAGCAGGCAGACAGCATCGAGGAATTCAGTTACTATTCAAATTAACATTGAAATGGGCAAAACGGGCGACCTAAGCGACTTTGAGTGGTCTGACAAATTCCAGTACCCTGTTGCGTCACGCTGATGGCAGAGTCAGGATTTGGCGTCCGCTGCATGAGTCCATGGCCCCATCCTGCACGAAGCCAATGGTACAGGCTGGTGGCGGTGGTGCAATGGTGTGGGGAATGTTTTCCTGGCATACGTTAGGTCCCTTGATACCAATTGAGCAATGTTTCCATGCCTCTGAGAATTCAGGCTGTTCTGAGGCAAAGGGGGTCCGACCCAGTACTAGATGGTTGTATCTAATAAACTGGCCACTGAGTATATGTGTTTGTGGGACTGTGATAGAAGAGAATCGGACCCATTCCCAAATTGTTTCATGATCAGGAAATTACATACTAATTCATGCCTGAGCACAACACAGCTCAGATCAATTTAGTAGTCCTGCAGGCATACCCCTTCCAAATAGGGTTACCCTTTCCAAATAGGGTTACATTGATTTGACTAAATTTGTGCTAAACATTCCCAGAAGGCTGACCCTACCAATTTCATTGTAACACAGTAATCCAAAGTTGAATACGTATGATTTAACTTCAAGCTGGATTTCTCCAACAGAGGGCAGAATTTAATTAGTGATATCAGAGTTTAAATTATGTAGATTTGATGTAATCCAGATTAAAGTATTACCTTAGAGAAGAGTGGCCACTGAGAGGTCTCCATGTTGTCGGTCCTGTGATGTGTGTGTGTGTCTGTGTGTGTGGAATGGGGTTACATGACATACTGTATGAGCAGATTAGATGTTATGCAATGCCGGTTGATGAAAACACTCAACTAAATCTCCCTATTATTACTCCACCCTACAAGGCAATGTATGCATCCCAGCCAATGAGTGCATTAATCAATATTTTGTAAATAGTGGCATCATCAGTCCCCAACATAAAAGGATTTATGATGTTGAAAAGTCAATGACATGCCAGCACAGTTTTTTCTCAGAAGGAAAAGTAGAAAATAGTTTGTTTGAATGTGCACCCATACTTTCACCTACTGTATCACTGATGTACCAATGGGTATTGTATTGTATTCAGTGACTTTCCTTTTGGGAGTGTTTCTGCTTTAAGATGGTTAGGACTTCTATCCATGAGGTCACATTTTTGAGAACACAGGTCTTGATTGAATAGGACCCTGCTTCTTAGCGTACAGTAGTACTGGGGTTACCTGATTCCATGGGGTTGAGACATAAGGTAAGCCTGATATCTTGGGCTGTCTCACTTGGGGCTATGCAGTCAACATGAGCCTGCACTTCAGATAGGATTCAAGCAGTGAAACTCCAATCTCCCTCGACAGTACCACCCTTACATTCCACTCAAACACAGCCATCCAAGCATACACACACATATAGGCCCACTTACACACACATTGAGTGTCTCGGTCTTGTCTCCATGTCAGATGCATTTGTATTAGGTCTTGACTCGGTCTCGGACAGTCAGGACTCATCATTTCTTCCCGAAACCAGCCTAGTCCAGCTGAGACCAGCGGAGTCAAAAACTCATAATTATCATCTACCATTCAGTCAGCTCATAAAACAGCTTTGCCAGGCCAAATATATACACTACTTTCTTGAAACATTAATATCTTAACAGTCTTTAAATCTATTACAGACATGTTTGTGCAGTGGCGAACCTATAGGCCAGTGCGTGACAGGTTCGTGATTCTGAAAGGACAGCAACTCAATACCAGCGCAATCATGTAGGAGAGTGCACTTTTTGTAAAACACAAAGGGCCAGTGGTGTAGTGGAGGGTATACGCAGGTATACACTTTATACCCACTTTTATTTCAGTGGGCATTGCGTGTACTCACTTCTTAATCCCTACTGGTATCAAAGTAGTTTAGTGGAGGAATACGATTTATCAATTATGTAGTACAATGGGAAATCATGCACAAAGTAGCCTACACAATCGCAAAGCCCGTGAAATATATTCACATGCACAATGCACACATACGCTAGTTTCAGCGGAATATCGTCTGCAGGCAGCAAGAGTGTGAAGCTCTGAAATGGTTTTGGCATGGAGCAGCTCACAGAAGAATGACATCGGTAGCCAGCAGGGTAGGAAAGACGTTTCAACTTATGATATTTATCAGCAAATGCTAACTAGGGCTACAATGGGTATGCAAACCAGGTATTAAAAAGTTTAGTCTGAAGTGTTGGTGACTTTCACTCAAGTAGTATTCTACTGGGTGACGTTCACTTTTACATGAGTCATTTTCAATGAAGGTACCTTTACTTTTACTCAAGTATGACGATTGGGTACTTTTCCAACCGCGGAATTTATTTATCTGTTATTTTAAAAAGTGTCATTTTGAAAGTGAAAATCTGAAAAATCAAAAGACAAACTCATAAAACCTAGAATTTTGTTCCTTCTCCAAGCACCACTTCACTGAATAGGGATGATGGAAAGACAAGTCACACACAGCATGATGTTAAAGGATAGGCAGTCCATAAACATAATAAGCCAGTAGGTCCCAATCATAAGAATACAAAAACACTACCATAAAGCATTTCCCATTAAAAAATATATCAGAAAAATAGAAAATACATAATAATTAAAGAGCAACAATAAAATAACAGTAGCGAGGCTATATACAGGGGGTACCGGTACAGAGTCAATGTGCGGGGGTACAGGTTTGTCGAGGTAATTGAGGTAATATGTAATATGTGTATCATGGCACCAGAGAAGATGGCTGATGTTTAACGTGCTCCTAACCGAATGGGTTTTTTCGTTGTTGGTTTTTTTTCGTTGTTTTTAACTAACTTATTCTGTACATAATGTTGCTTATGAACGAAAATAACTTCTGGACTTCATAACAGCGATTACTCACCATGAACTGGCAGAAGCTTTTTTTTCCTTTAACAAGTCACTTGTCAGAAAATGTTTTAAAAGTGTCCTATTCTTACTAGGGGTGTAAATGAACAGACTTTTAAAAAATATTTCATGTAGCTAAAATGATGTCAGTTCCACTTTAAATGCAACAATGTTTCACACACATACGTTATTTGCAAAGAGATGACGAACAACGACAAGTGTGCTGCAATAAAAAACACAGTTCCACTCACCAGATAATTTGAAACATAACTTCTTCTTGAAAGGTATTCTTGAAAAGGGAGAAGCTAACAAATGATCAACAACATCCTCTTTGATAACACCTGCTGCAGCCGCTGAAAACTAGCCGACAACAAAAGCTAACTAGCTAGACCGTGGGAAAACTACTGCTCGCTTTTGCGCAGTGACCTGTTGGCCTTCAAGAAGGCAGAGGTTTCCATACGTTTTTTTTGTATAAAAACAGTCCCACCTATTAAGTCAAAATGTGATTGGTTGATTCCACTGTCACTCTTGCCCTAATACAGTTGAATGCCAGATGTCTTTATCTACTGTAGCTTCTGATGGCCTAGCCAATAGCTGACTTAGCTAGCTAGATTTACCTCCTTAGAGACCAGCAAAGAACAATCCTGATTGAATATTTTTTTATCTTCAGTGTTAACCCTTTCCAACACAAACTGAAGAGATTAAATCAGAACATCATTGAAAATAATAATATAATTATATTATTATAATAATTATTTTATAAATCCTTAGCCCTTCTCTGAAGGCGTAGAAGGTCCATTGTTCCCCACTGTGTTTGAGTTAGTAATAATTTGTAGAGTGGCTCTATTTTCCCTCTTTTCACTACTCTGAATGTCTAAAGAATCCATGTGTAGTTTTGAAATATGAACACAAAAATACTGGGTTTTGTTTTATTATGGAGATGATTTCACAAAATGTTCTGGTCTCGGTCTCGGACCACTTGTACCCCTCCCAGTCCCGGTCTTGACTCAGTCTTGCCACCCCTCCGGTCTTGGTCTTGACTCAGACTCATTTTGCTTCGGTCTTGTCTTGAATCGGTCTCGCTTTAGGTGGTCTCGAACACAACACTGATAAGTAGCCTACTATTTCTGTGGTAGCTTGAGGTCTTGCCAACAGAAGCGGATATCCCATGACCTGTGTCTGGCCAGACACTAAGGCCAGGGTTGCGTACTGAAAGACCAGTTGAAAAAATGTATAATGGTGACCTAGAGGGCACTTACTATATGGTGTGCTGCACAAGGTTTGCAATTTCAGAGGGTCACACGAACTGGAATTGATCAATCCACACTTTGCCACAACCACCAAACCTGAGCAAACGGTGTGCACCATTTGGGGAAATGTGCCATTCAGTACAAACCGTCACACATCGTAGCAAACGTTAAAGTGAAGTGAATGCACGCCTAATGCTAAACAGGGCTATTTAAAGGTTAGGCTACGCACTGGAACTCAACTTAAGCAAAAAAGGAACTACATTCACATGATTTATACAGTAGATCAGCATTGTGATGCATTGTGATGGAGCACCGCAGCTCATTCAGAGTTGTGCTAGACAGTGAAGAGAGCACAGTGCCTTCTTCAATGATTAATAGTCTGAGTCCCATGCTTTATCTGTCAGTTGATTCTCATTCCCATAGTACTGGGTGGTCGAGTCCCTCTGGCTGATTTGTGTGTCTAATTACGACGTCAGTGTTTGATTGATCATCTAATCGGGGACCTTTTAAGAGAGCTATCAGTCACATACCTTAACGGAGAAGTCATGTGACTGCAGTGGAATATTGGCCAATACAGCTGGCCATGAGAAATAAACGCTGAGAAATCTGGGTATCACTTGTTAAGGTCTATAGTGTGGTACAGGACCAAAGAAAATCACTTACAAAGATTGTCAAGATGATTGCTGTAGATATATCAAAGGGGCTGTCCCACTGTGCACAATCTGGTTAAATCTACGTTGTTTCAACGTATTGTGATGTGGAATCTACGTGGAAAATACATTGGATTGGAAAAAAGTCATCAACTGTTGTTTTGAGGGTGAAATGTATGTCATCATGGTAACCAATTTTCAACATAGACAAACCTTGTATAAAACATGTTTATTTGTAACGTCAAAAAACGTCATATCTTCAATGTAATATCCACTATAACAAAAAAAACAATAGGTTGGGTAGCACCTCCTACTGGAAAGTTGATCTACCTACAGCTGTGCCTTTGGTCTCTCATCCATGGTTTTCACAAAGACCAAGCTTGCTTAGCTGTGATATTTCTCACTGACCGTTACCAATGTGCAACCGTGACAATTATTGTTGAGAAATCTCCACTTAGATTCACTGTTGCTATTGAAGTCATTCCAAAGGATAAGTTTAACAGAGCAAATGAAATGTAACCACATTTTATCACTCATATATCATAAATTATGCTATTCAGGCCAATGTTGCATTTGGGAAGTCATCAAAAGCAATTTTTTTAATTGAACACAGGATTCAACAAAAATAGACAATACATATCTTCACTCTTAGAAAAAAGGTGCTTACTAGAACCTTAAAAGGGTTATTCTGCTATCCCCATAGGAGAACCCTTTTTGGTTGCAAGTAGAAACCTTTTGGTTCCAGGTAGAACCCTTTAGGGTTCCATGTAGAACCCTTTCTACAGAGGGTTCTACATGGAACCCAAAAGGGTTCTCCTATGGGGAGCCGAATAACCCTTTTGGAAACCTTTTTTCTTAGAGTGTAGGGTTTCAAGCTTTAATTTGATTTTAAATGGAATTAACATTTGTTAATAAAAACTTAGATTTTTGGTTTAAATGGAGATGTGATTCCAACATATCAGATATAAATGTGTAGACAAACTATAATTAAAGCCAGACTCAGTGGCACAGATGGAACTATCCAAGCAGAAAATACATATCCTTCAAATGTTAATACAGTATGCAGCGTTTACCGTGAATGCAGTCTCCACGACCGCATGAACATTGCCTTTAATTATCAACCGCACTATAAAGCGGATCTTCAACACTGCGGATTGAATAGAGCCCTAAGCTATCAGCGTATTCAAATAAAAAATCTACGCAAGGCAACTCTAAGTGATGCAAGCCCAAAATAGTCCCTCACATGTAAGCCAACCAGCCATTGCTCATTTAGAATCGACACAGTTGGAGAGGTGAATGAGTTTCACAATGGGTGCCACAGATGTCACTGAAATGTGGTCTAAGTTCTCCATATTTAGAGCAACTGCTAAAGTAGCTCCCTCTGGCCAAATACTGTTTAAAATGCAAGGCTGGTTGAATGGAAGGGTAAAAAAATAAAAATTGCATGCACACTTTTACACACTCACACACACATCCCTATGGCTTTGTTCCCTCGAGCATGCTCTGCTCTTCAAAGCTGTTTCAGAGACTGCGTGTGAATCCTTCAGAGAGCGTCTTTGGAGTGTGGGAGATTATTGTAATGAGGCAGATGGCTGTGCAACACAAAATGGATGGTTACTACAGCTTCTCCCCCTGCTGGATCTCACAGCTCAGATCTTGTCTTTGACTTCGGGGTAGGACGACTTCCAGTGCCTCCATGGCCCTCCCCATTGGTGGTCCAGTTGTCTTGGAAGATGAGAAGAAGCAAAAGGACAAGAACAAGACGAGCAGCATAAGGATTGAGATTGTCTGTACACTGTTGGGCTCTGTATAACATCTGCAACCAAGAAATGAGAGGGACTAGATCAAGATTGTCAGTAGAAGGGTGTGATGAAGGACCCCAGAGTGTTAATCCATAGAGGAGGTTTAGGGAATTGTTTGTATGTGAGGCGGAGACAGAGCTGTTCATGTTGTTAAATAAACTGGATCAATATTGTTTGCTAGAAGGTGAAACCAAGTGTGTGCGAAGAAGAGTGAAATAAACAGATGAGTATGGGCCAGCCCTGGCCTGTAAGAACCAGCCTGCAGTGAGTAAGCTGCGCGAGTGCCACACCGGAACAAACCTCTTCAGATCAGATTCCCAAGCAGTGGACTCAAACACCTGTCCATCGGTTTTCCCAGCAAAACATAGTGATGAACCTTCCTCTCCCCACCATGATACAAGTCTCACTTTTCAGTACAAGTGCCCAAAATATAGACAAAACCAAGGAAAATGCTTTTTTTCCCCCTTCTCTCAGCTCCCTCACCTCTTTTTAGAAGCCCCTCCGATTATGAGTTTCTATGGAAGCTAGCGGCCCCGTTCCACAATCGCACAAAGGGCCAGGATTCTGGGAAAGCATCAATGTCAGCACAATCACTATTTACAGGTGTTCAGAAAGCACCATCTGTGCTGCTTGAAGGCTTATTCTAATGTATCCATCACTGAACAAAATAGAATAATACAAAAGGAAGGAGTTGTCTTCGGAAATGACAAATGGCTCCTTTCTAGTCTGTATCCTGCCAGTGCATGTGATGTGATTTTGAGAGAGGGAGGGTTCACACTACACAATATCTGTGCCAACCCTGGATGGTTACGCAGTATGAAGATTGGATGCAAGAGAGGTATGCTACAGTAGAGGACACGGGAGATGTTTTAATATTTAGTTACGAGCTGCATGCCTTTAGATGTAGGGCATGAATGGGTTACTGAGAGACTTTGTTGTTAGCAGAAACTGCATCAACAGAGAATGATTTTTGACATTTGACCTTTGATTCTGCATCACGAACACTAAATATTTCACAAACGGGAAATGCAAAGCTAAGCCGTTCAATAGCACATAGCAAAAACCAAAGGGGTTTGAATTAAATTCTCTGTCTGTTAGCTGGCTTAAGTCCCATCTGCTTCTCCTAATGCATTGATCCTCACTTAATTTACTTAAATAGAGCTGCTGAATGGTTTATCTATGTTCTACCATTTGTGGCATGACCGAATATTAACTTCAAAAATGTGTGGATGATTACACAGAACAATTACAATTTAGGTCCTCTGGGATATAAACTCAGCAAAAAAGAAAAGTTCTCTCACTGTCAACTGCATTTATTTTCAGCAAACTTAGCACGTGTAAATATTTGTATGAACATAACAAGATTCAACAACTGAGAGACAACCTGAACAAGTTCCACTAACATAAATAGAATAATGTGTCCATGAACAAAGGGGGGTCACAATCAAAAGTAACAGTCAGTATCTGGTGTGGCCACCAGCTGCATTAAGTACTGCAGTGCATCTCCTCCTCATGGACTGCACCAGATTTGCCAGTTCTTCCTGCGGTTTTGTCTCACCAGGGGTGATGGTTGGATTCACGTTAATCCAGAGGTGCTCAATGGGATTGGTCCCAGACGTGCACAATGGGCTGAGATCTCGGCTCTTCGCTGGCCATGGCAGAACACTGACATTCCTGTCTTGCAGGAAATCACGCACAGAACGAGCAGTATGGCTGGTGGCATTGTCATGCTGGAGGGTCATGTCAGGATGAGCCTGCAGGAAGGGTACCACATGAGGGAGGAGGATGTCTTTCCTGTAACGCACAGCGTTGAGATTGCCTGCAATGACAACAAGCCCAGTCCGATGATGCTGTGACACACCGCCCCAGAGCATGACGGACCCTCCACCTCCAAATCGATCCCACTCTAGAGTACAGGCCTCGGTGTAACGCTCATTCCTTCGACGATTAACACGAATCCGACCATCACCCCTGGTGAGACAAAACTGTAACTCGTCTGTGAAGAGCACAGTCCTGTCTGGTCCAGCAATGGTGGGTTTGTGCCCATAGGCGATGTTGTTGCCGGTGATTTATGACGAGGACCTGCCTTACAACAGGCTTACAAGCCTCTCTCAGTCTATTGCGGACAGTCTGAGCACTGATGGAGGGATTGTGCATTCCTGGTGTAACTCGGGCAGTTGTTGTTGCCATCCTGTATCTGTCCCGCATGTGTAATGTTTGGATGTACCGATCCTGTGCAGGTGTTGTTACACATGGTCTGCCACTGCGAGGGCGATCAGCTGTCCATCCTGTCTCCCTGTAACGCTGTCTTAGGCATCTCACAGTACGGACATTTCAATTTATTGCCCTGGCCACATCTGCAGTCCTCATGCCTCCTTGCAGCATGCCTAAGGCACATTCATGCAGATGAGCATGGACCCTGGGCATCTTTCTTTTGGTGTTTTTCAGAGTCAGTAAGTAGAAAGGCCTCTTTTATGTCCTACATTTTCATAACTGTGACCTTAATTGCCTACTGTCTCTAAGCTGTTAGTGTCTTAATGACCTTTCCACGGTTGCATGCTCATTAATTGTTTATGGTTCATTGAATAAGTATGGGAAACTGTGTTTAAACCCTTTACAATGAAGATCTGTGAAGTTATTTGGATTGAGTTTAGGTTAAACACCTCACAGAAGAAATGTATGTTTTGTAAAAAACAAAACGGTCATTTTCATGAATTTAAATAATGCCTACCAATTTGAAAAATACATAGCAAAGTGTGCTTGATGCCCATGGTACTATCCAGTACAGCACTGACACATTTAAAAATGTAATGTAAATGGTTAAATGACAAAGTCTTTATTCTGATTGCCATTTCATTTCCATGTTGTGATAGCATGAATTGTGACAAAAACAAACATCTCTTTGGCTGTCAAAATTCAAATGATCAATAAAATTTGATAAATCAATCGCAATGCTTCGTTTTGCTATAGAGTGGTGAGGAGGAGGGACTCTACAGTGTCCGGAAACGACTTCAATCATTTTCTGTATTCAGGGTTCACTCAAACATAGTTTTAAGCTTTGTTTTATTGACAGTTACAGCTGATTTCTATTGACAGTTATATTGATCCCCTTTCCTTAAGTGTAAGTCATCTGATTTATTCGTTTCAGTCTCTGAATTGCTTAATCAAACATTTCACTCTTGATATCAGGGCATAAAAACGACAATCTGTTTCCTGAATTAGCCTAGTGCGCATGTGCGCCCATGCACACTAGGCCCAAGCTCGTTTCCCCCGGTTTTCTCTTGCTAATCTAGCTTGCTAGTTTATACTATGCTAGTTTTCATCCTCATTGCCAAACTTAATAACTTCACTACACTCTCAACTTCAAAATGTATTTGCCAGTTATACAGATATGTAACTAAGAAATTCACTGGAAAGAAACATAAAAATGATTTATAGTTTTATTGAATAGTCATGACTGGTTCGATATACTGTATCTGTTGTAATACGACGGTGGCAAAGGATATCATTGCTACCTAAAACAGATCCAAGTTCAGTTTTGAGATCCACCGGCGTCATTGGTGTATGGTTAGCTGGACGTTTCAGGCTGGTCTTGGAATTGTGAAAAAGGGTAGCCTCTCCTCGCTTGGCTCGATGGGATATGTAGGGATTTTGCCAACCCAGCCAGATATGTACACAGTCTTGTACCATTAACCTTTTTTAAACTGACTATAGTATTTTTTTATTAAATCAAACTTTCTTCATATAATGAGTAATCCAGGAATGTCATGAGTTAATTGACACGAGAAAACAGCAACTCTACAATGATTATAGTGAATGGCTAAATTACTTCTGGGACACAAAGATTCTAAGAAGTTCTTCCTCCTCACCACTCCATTTAGTTTCCTCATTGCTCCTTTACATTATAATTTTTTAAGTGTGTTAGACATGTCCATCAATTTAAAATGAATTAAATTGAGATTTTGTGTAACTGGCCTTGCTGAGTTGCGTCGTGATTCTCCTCCCTTCTCCCGAAGTGTACACTTGCATACTTGCATACGTAAAATGATGAGGAGATTGCCAGTGCACACCATAAGAGAAGGGTGGAGAATTGGGACGAATGACCTCATGTGCTCTCTCCACCAACTATACGCCTATTCCTGTAGCTGAGGGCTACAGTGATATTACAATGAGTGGATTCGATTAAGCTGGCCTGAGTGGACAGAGATTGTACCAGGTGAAAAGTGATTGTATTCGTTTTGAAACCGGGCTGCCTCCTGGGCGTGAGCTGAGTGCCCTGTTCAAAGCCCACGGCGAAGTCGTCTCAAAGGTAGTTTCATGTCATTTCAGAAAGCCATGACACCCACCATCTCAGATTGTTCTGAAACCATTTCTGTAGTTAGAAACAGATGAGATTAGCATTCCTGTAACATTATTTTGTTTAATTTTTTTTTTTTTTTTTAATCAAACAATGAGTAAGACATGAGGAATCAAAATAAATTGTAAAAAGCCCCCCCATGGACCCCCCACACCCCACACCAATCCTACCCCAATAACCAGTGCAGTATCAGTTCTCTATGTCTGACAAGTAGTATGGAGCTGCAGCTCGGAGTATTGTGTAATGTAATGTATGAATTTGGTCATGTTTTTTTCCCCAAGAGACAATAAAAATACTATTTACACACTTCATATGTATTAATATTCTGGTATACAATTATAGTTAAATGTTTAGAAAGATGTTTAAAGCTAAACTTGCTTTTTGCCTGAGTAACCTCTGATGGCAGAGCATTCCACGATGACATGGCTCCATACATAACTGAACGACTGACTGAATCTGTTTTTGGTTGGTGTACAGTGAAGAAACCCATAGTGGCATGTCTGGTGGGGTATGTCTGTTTGAAGTGTATGAAAACAGATTATACAAGTAGTTAGGCATTTTCAACACACAAATGTTTCTTAAAAAAGACTAGAAGAGAAGTAGTCAATTTCTCCTCAACCCTCAACCATGAAAGACTATCATTCATGTTCTTGGTGTTAGTTCTGTGTGTGCAGTGAAGACAAGGCGTGCTGCTTTGTTTTGAGCCAGTCACAGCTTTGCTAGGTCTTTCTTTGCTGGCCTTGGCCATATTACCGGACAGCAATCAAGATGGGACACGATCAGAGCCTGAACAACTTGTACTGTTGATCTTTGTGTCAAAAATGCAGAACATCTCATTACAACAGACATACCTCTCCCCATCTTCACTTCAACAATATGTGACCAGAATGATAAAAATCTTTTTTTGGCAGAAATGCCTTCTGGAACATGTTAACTTTCATGTGCCTTAATAACAAACGTGCATGCCATCTGTAAATATGAGTACAATTGTTCAATTACGAGCCTAGTTAGTTAAGCCACGGAAAAAAACAGGAATCTTCCCGTTAGCCATGATTGGCTGAGATAATGGATTCGCTGGACTTGCCAAGAGATGAATTTGGATTGGTCTGCCATGTAGCATTCTTCTGTCTATACTTCTGTCTACATGTTTGACGAGCAGGTGTCCACATAATTTTGATCAAGTAGTGTATGTCATAACCTGTCATAATATGGTCATAACACTGTGATGATAGATAGACCTTTTGTGACATATACTGCATTATTTTATGGCAGGTTATGACACCTCCATAAGAGTGTAAAACCCTACAGAACCTACCACAGTAGTCATTTTATGGCTGGTTATGACACCTACATAAGAGTGTCAAAACCCACAAAACCTACCACACAAGGTAACACAAGAAAATTCATTACACCATAGGCTATGTGTCAACCAGTGGCGGTTCTACCTTGTATGGCTCCCAGGGCGAACTGTACAAAGTTAGAGGTGCGCTATTTGATAGATTCCTCCGCTCCCCCTACCTCGGGCTTCCAATGGGGAGACCTAAGGTCAACCTATTCCCGCCCCATCTCATACTTCTGAGTGGGAGACCTTCCCAGGCAGTGGCCTGCCTAGCTCACAAACTAGAATTAGGGCGCCCACTCCGACATGGTTAATTGACCCACAGTCCTACACGGTGACATGATATCATTGACGTGACGTGAAAATGAGCAAAAGAAAACCGATCGCGCAAATGTCACCATTCGAAATATTATTATGTTTTATTTATTATAATTTTTTGTTTTTTTGTGTGGGCGCCCCATGCCATCCCTGGCAAGATGCCGCCCTGGGCGGCTGCCCATGTCGCCTATGCCTAAACCACTTTCCTGTCCTACTATGCATTCAAAATGTAACAAGTACTTTTGAGTGTCAGGGAAAATGTAAAAAGTAAAAAGTACATTTTATTTAGTAATGTAGTGACGTAAAAGTAAAAGTTGTCAAAAATAGAAATAGTAAAGTACAGATACCCCCCAAAACTACTTAAGTACTACTTTAAAGTATTTTAACTTATATGGTCAATTACTGGAAATTGACCATACTAAATTATCATTGTAATTATGCACACATTGACATCCGACATGCACCTCCCCCTATGCTCTGTTGGTGATAACTGGGATGAATGCAGAAGCAGATTTCAGGAGCAGGACAAGACTCCCTCTTTTTAACTGATGACTGATATAAGGGCAAGTATGTGATAGGCCTATATGGTTTATATGATTATGATGGTCATAATGCTTCTTGACAGTGTCATAAAGTGTACTTTCATAGTCCAAGTAAAGTTACACAGGTTGAGCATAATGCTTCATGACAGTTTCAAAGTGTATTTTCTAAAAGTTATTTAAAATATGATGAAGAAAACATGACTGTAAAGAATTCATTACAACAACAAAGGCTTTAAGAAACACATTTTCAAATGAAAGGAAACTTCTTGGCAGAGAAAAAACAGAAAATAAATTGGAGATTTGACATTCTTCTGTAGATGTCATAACCGGCCATAACAGGTGTAAATATGTGTAATGATGGTGTTATGAACATATTATGACAGGTTATGGCAAGTTATGTCAGCTGTTATGACATATTATGACATAGTTATGACCGTGTCATAACGTGTTATGACAGTTGGTGTCAAGTAAAGTGTTACCCAATATGGTAATACCTATGGCTTTAATAACAAACTCAGTGCCCTCAAGGTTAGTGTCCTCCCTGAAATTTGAAGGTTACACAGTTCGATCACTGGCCGAGTCATACCAAAGACTGTAAAAATGGGACCAGATGCGTCTCCACTTGGCACCCAGCATTAAGGAGATTGGGCCCAGGTAAGGCCCTGTACTTGCTGGGGGTAGGGATGTATTTATACGTCAAGCTGCCTCACACAACAGAAACTGTCTCACACTAGAGAAACAGGATCCTGCTCCTATGAGCCGTTCCGGCTCGCACAAGCCAAGGCTCGTGCAAAGCTACCCTTTCACTTACTTTGGCTTGCAGCTTTAAAATCAGCAGATGAAACAATAACAAAGCATTTTCCCTGCCCCTGTTTCGGTAAAAAGCTACGGGATGGGGCTGGAGAAAATTCATAGACAAAGCTATGGATGAAAGGACTACGCTATTTTAATAATAGTTTTACCCATGTTTTGAGGGTATAGAGAATTTATTTACATTTACTTTGTTTGCAAACAAGCTTATATTTTGGGTTCTGATGGGGTAAAAAAAAGTTGAATTAAGTTCATTAAGCATTTATAAACTATATTCTTCAAGATCAAAGGGTGCATATGAATTTATGAATCCAAAAATGGATGTACCAACTGCAGATTTCCCCTTTAACAGTATTGAGTCAAGGAACAGCTTTACTGCTCAAGAAAATGGTGTCACAGTACTTAAAGGGGCAGCAAAGGCTGGTGGGGTTCCAATCTCTTGTGAGGATACCGTGATGGTGCCATGACAGATATGACAACCAGCAGTTTTTGTAAATACTGTCCCTGTCACGCAGGGACACCTGTTCACCTGTTTTTGTGATTGTCTCCACCCACCTCCAGGTGTCACCTGTTTTCCTCATTAGCTCCTTGGTACTTATTCTTGTGTTCCCTGCTTGTCTGTTGCCAGTTCGTCTTGTCAAGTCAAGTCAACCAGCGTGTTTTTCCGTGCTCCTGTTTTTTCCCCCTTTTCTCTGTTTTTGCTAGTCCTCCCGGTTCTGACCCTTGCCTGCCTCTACTGACCATACTGCCTGTCTTGACCTCGAGCCTGCCTGCCACCCTGCACCTCCGGGACTCTGACCTTGTTATGATCTTTTGCCCGTCCACGACCATTCTCATGCCTGCCCTTTGGATTATAATAAATATCAGAGACTCGAACCACCCGTGTCTGCATCTGGGTCTTGCCCTGTGCCCTTATAGACCCACCAAGGGCTAACTCACAGACTAATGGCCAAAGCCAAAGGGGTCCTTCCCCCTCTCACACACACAGTCACTATGTCAATATACTGTATACAGTGCATTCCGAAAGTATTCAGACTCCTTGACTTTTTCCACACTTTGTTACGTTATAGCCATATTCTAAAATGTATTATTTTTTTTGTTTTTTTCTCATCAATTGACTCAAAATACCCCATAATGACAAAGAAAAAAATGGTTTTTAGATTTTTGGCAAAATTTATAAATAAAATAAAAAAATAAAAAATGTATTCAGACCCTTTACTCAGTACTTTGTTGAAGCACCTTTGGCAGCGATTACATCCTTAAGTCTTCTTGGGTATGATGCTACAAGCTTGGCACACCTGTATTTAGGGAGTTTCTCCCATTCTTCTCTGCAGATCCCCTCAAACACTGTCAGGTTGGATCGGGAGCGTCGCTGCACAGCTATTTTCATGTCTCTCCAGAGATGTTAGATCGGGTTCAAGTCTGGGCTCTGGGCCTCCCGAGGGCGCAGAGGTCTAAGGCACTGTATCGCAGTACTTGAAGGGTCACTACAGACCCGGGTACGATCCCAGGCTGTGTCACAGTCGGCCGTGACCAGGAGACAAATGAGGCGGCGCACAATTAGCCCAATGTTGTCTGGGTTAGGGAGGGTTTTACCGGCCGGGATTTCCTTGTACCATTTTGTCATGCCCTGACCTTAGTTATCTATGTTTTATGTATTATTTTGGTCAGGTCAGGGTGTGACGAGGGTGGGTATGTGTGTTTTTGTCCTGTCTAGGGTTTTTGTATATCTATGGGGTTTTTGTATGTCTAGGTAATGTAGGTCTATGGTGGCCTGAATTGGTTCCCAATCAGAGGCAGCTGTTTATCGTTGTCTCTGATTGGGGATCCTATTTAGGTTGCCATTTTCCATTTTGGTTTTGTGGGTTATTGTCTATGTGTAGTTGCATGTCAGCATTCGTTCCATATAGCGTCACGGTCGTTTTGTTGTTAGTTTGTTTAGTGTTCTTTCTTTATTAAAATAAGAATGTATTCATATCACGCTGTGCCTTGGTCTCCTCTATACGATGAACGTAACACATTTCATGTTTCACAACATGCTGCTAGTGGTTTCATTGTACTACCATGGTTAATTTTTGTCCCATGGTAACTACTACAATGAATAAAATATCATGTTTTTTTTTGTCACTACCATGGCAGGAAAATACCATGGTATTTTCATCAGTACCATGGTATTTTCCTGCCATGGTAGTGACCAAAAAAACATGATAATACCATGTTTTTTTTATTGTACTACCATGGTATATTTTTGTAAAGGCTTTGAGTGGTGGATCATACTTGATACACACGGGAAACTGTTGAGCGTGAAAAGAAACCTGCAGCGTTGCAGTTCTTGACACAAACCGGTGTGCCTGGCACCTACTAACATACCCCGTTCAAAGGCACTTAAATGTTTTGTCTTGACAAATCACACAATAAATGGCACACTTAAACAATCCATGTCTCAATAGTCTCAACACTTAAAAATACCCTCCCTTTCATCTACACTGATTTTAAGTGGATTTAACAAGTGACATCAATAAGGGATCATAGCTTGCACCTGGATTCACCTGGTCAGTCTATGTCATGGAAAGAGCAGGTGTTCTTAATGTTTTGAATACTCAGTTTATACTAGCCATCATATTAGCTGTAAGTAGCTTGCAGCAAGCACCATGCCTGATCTGTCTCCCCGTCTCTCCTCCCGTGAACTCCTTGCTCACCGGCTGTTGTTGCCAGCTTGCCAGCATAGCAAAGATTATCTATATAGTTTACAGAGTTATTCAGAATATAGTGCAGCTTCGCTTCTTCCTGTCTGGGCATGGCTAGCAAGCCCATGGAACCACTTCTGCCTCACGTTACTGAAA
This sequence comes from Oncorhynchus mykiss, assembly GCF_013265735.2. NCBI lineage: Eukaryota > Metazoa > Chordata > Actinopteri > Salmoniformes > Salmonidae > Oncorhynchus > Oncorhynchus mykiss. The sequence goes on from NC_048567.1 coordinate 43,718,663, forward strand.
CCACGCCCATATTGTTTGATTTTCAGGTGTGTCAAAAGTTTCAAAAAAGAGAGTTATAGCAGCTTAGCCAGCCCCGCACACAGGTTTGGAGTATGATTACTGCCTCACTGACAGAGCTTTGTTCCATTTTAATGCAGTCACTGCAAAGCGCTCCATTTCTCAACTTGACAAGCCCACTTTTTAGACTTTTTTAATGCCATCCCTCATTTTAAAAGAGTCCAATATCCTGTTAGTTTTTGCTACCTTTTAAGTGATGATAATGATCTCCACTCTCCTGCTTTCTGAGCTCTTCAACTATCTATAGCTGGCAGATTTGTGAAGAGGATGAGGGGAAGAGGAACACAGAAGAAGAATAAAGAGATGAATACTAAAATAACTAGAAAGTCAGTGACATATGCACATAGTTTCAAAAGAGCTTAGATTTCCAAATGAAAGCCACCGTATCTTCAGTCGTATTACGCTGATCTCAACTTCCGACTTGTGCTTGAAAGTCTTGTCAAGCCTTCAGAATTGACAAGCCTCGATCCCATGCAAGCAAAATGACCACTGTTGAAGTGTGACCATCCCCAAGTAGTCCAATTTTTTTCCCCATTCTTAATCTGGTGATTCAACTTGTTGTTTTTGACTCAACTGGGGGTGAGTTTGCAGAAGTCCTCACCTAGTGTTATTTCTCTCAACAACCCAGCCACAGAGCCACAATAGAGTAACGCGAAACATCTGTTTGACGGTCAATCTTCCATGCGTGAGTGATTTGAAATGTGTAAATGAAGCACTTTGCTTTTCGACAGGAGGTGTGATTCTAGGTTGGCAAGAGAAACATGCTACTTTAACAACGAAGGCTTTGGGAACCCCACCCTGACGGTTCCACGTAGTCTAAGTAACAGATACCGAGTTTGATCAAATCAAACTAGCACATAAAGCACTCTTGCTTCCCATTATGGGACAAAATTGGTATGACATGCAATTGTGCATCTTTACCGGGGCCTTTGGTGGAAGCTGAAAGTTTCACCCATTCCTAGCAAATAAGACAACCCCATCTTGCACTAAAGAGTCCATGTATTCCACATCTGAGATGAAAGAAATATGAGGACATTACTGAATGCAGCTGCGAGTTCATATTGAATCCCAATGAACATTCTGAGAAAGGAGATAATACTCTGCAGTTTCTTTCTGGTGATGATGTACACAGTGTACAAAACATTAGGAACACTTGCTCTTTCCATGAAATACACTCAAAAGGTTCTCCAGCAGCAACATCGAGAGCATTGGTTGCATCAATGCCTGGTACAGCCACCCCAGTCATAGACTGTTCTCTCTACTACCGCATGGCAAGCGGTACCGGAGTGCCAAGGCTAGGACAAAAAGGCTTTTCAACAGGTTTTACCCCCAAGCCATAAGACTCCTGAACAGGTAATCAAATGGATACCCGGACTATTTGCATTGTGTGCCCCCCCAACCCCTCTTTTTACGCTGCTGCTACTCTCTGTTTATCATATATGCATAGTCACTTTAACTATACATTCATGTACATACTACTTCAATTGGGCTGACCAACCAGTGCTCCCGCACATTGGCTAACCGGGCTATTGGCATTGTGTCCAGCCACTCACCACCCGCCAACCCCTCTTTTACACTACTACTACTCTCTGTTCATCATATATGCATATGCAAATGCCCCAGATTTTGAAGGCGCTGTGTTCCAATGTCTCCTTATATATTATATATTTAACCAGGTAGGCTAGTTGAGAACAAGTTCTCATTTACAATTGCGACCTGGCCAAGATAAAGCAAAGCAGTTTGACACATACAACAACACAGAGTGTTGGAGTAAAACAAACATACAGTCAATAATACAGTATGAACAAGTCTATATACGATGTGAGCAAATGAGGTGAGATAAGGGAGGTAAAGGCAAAAAAGGCCATGGTGGCAAAGTAAATACAACATAGCAAGTAAAACACTGGAATGGTAGATTTGCAATGGGAGAATGTACAAAGTAGAAATTAAAATAATGGGGTGCAAAGGAGAAAAATAAATAAATACATTAACCTCTTAGAGCTCTAGGGGCGCTATTTCATTTTTGGATAAAAAACGTTCCCGTTTTAAGCGCGATATTTTGTCACGAAAAGATGCTCGACTATGCATATTCTTGACAGTTTTGGAAAGAAAACACTCTGAAGTTTCAGAATCTGCAAAGATTTTGTCTGTAAGTGCCCCAGAACTCATTCTACAGGCGAAACCAAGATGATGCATCACCCAGGAATTAGCAGAATTTCTGAAGCTCTGTTTTCCATTCTCTCCTTATATGGCTGTGATTGCGCAACGAATGAGCCTACACTTTCTGTCGTTCGCCCAAGGTCTTAGCAGCATTGTGACGTATTTGTAGGCATATCATTGGAAGATTGACCATAAGAGACTACATTTCCCAAGTGTCCGCCTGGTGTCCTGCGTCGAATTCGGTGCGCAATTGCCAGCTGCTTCCACTTTACCATTTGATTCAGGGGAGAAAGCATGTGTCCAAGAACGATGTATCAATGAAGAGATATGTGAAAAACACCTTGATGATTGATTCTAAACAACGTTTGCCATGTTTTCAGTCGATATTATGGAGTTAATTTGGAAAAAAGTTTGCGTTTTGAGGACTGAATTTATGGATTTTTTTTGGTGGCCAAATGTGATGTATAAAACGGAGCTATTTCTAATACACAAGGAATCTTTTTGGAAAAACTGAGCATCTGCTATCTAACTGAGAGTATCCTCATTGAAAACATCAGAAGTTCTTCAAAGGTAAATGATTTTATTTGAAGGCTTTTATGTTTTTGTTAATGTTGCGTGCTGGATGCTAACGCTAATGCTAACGCTAAATGCTAACGCGAAATGCTAACTCTAGCTAGCTACTTTTACACAAATTATTGTTTTCCTATGGTTGAGAAGCATATTTTGAAAATCTGAGATGACAGTGTTGTTTACAAAAGGCTAAGCTTGAGAGATGGCATATTTATTTCATTTCATTTGCGATTTTCATAAATAGTTAACGTTGTGTTATGCTAATGAGCTTGCTGATAGATTTACACAATCCTGGATACAGGGTTTTTTTCATAGCTAAACGTGACGCAGAAAACGGAGCGATTTGTCCTAAACAAATAATCTTTCAGGAAAAACTGAACATTTGCTATCTGAGAGTCTCCTCATTGAAAACATCTGAAGTTCTTCAAAGGTAAATGATTTTTTTGAATGCTTTTCTGTTTTTTTGTGTAAATGTTGCCAGCTGAATGTTAATGCTAAATGCTACGTTAGCCATCAATACTGTTACACAAATGCTTGTTTTGCAATGGTTGAGAAGCATATTTTGAAAATCTGAGATGACAGTGTTGTTAACAAAAGGCTAAGCTTGAGAGCTAGCATATTTATTTCATTTCATTTGCGATTTTCATGAATAGTTAACGTTGCGTTATGGTAATGAGCTTGAGTCTGTATTCACGAACCCGGATCCGGGATGGGGAGATCAGAAAGGTTAAATACAGTAGGGAAAGAGGTAGTTGTTTGGGCTAAATTATAGGTGGGCTATGTACAGGTGCAGTAATCTGTGAGCTGCTCTGACAGTTGGTGCTTAAAGCTAGTGAGGGAGATAAGTGTTTCCAGTTTCAGAGATTTTTGTAGTTCGTTCCAGTCATTGGCAGCAGAGAACTGGAAGGAGAGGCGGCCAAAGAAAGAATTGGTTTTGGGGGTGACTAGAGAGATATACCTGCTGGAGCGTGTGCTACAGGTGGGAGATGCAATGGTGACCAGCGAGCTGAGGTAAGGGGGGACTTTACCTAGCAGGGTCTTGTAGATGACATGGAGCCAGTGGGTTTGGCGACGAGTATGAAGCGAGGGCCAGCCAACGAGAGCGTACAGGTCGCAATGGTGGGTAGTATATGGGGCTTTGGTGACAAAACGGATTGCACTGTGATAGACTGCATCCAATTTGTTGAGTAGGGTATTGGAGGCTATTTTGGAAATGACATCGCCGAGGATTGGTAGGATGGTCAGTTTTACAAGGGTATGTTAGGCAGCATGAGTGAAGGATGCTTTGTTGCGAAATAGGAAGCCAATTCTAGATTTAACTTTGGATTGGAGATGTTTGATATGGGTCTGGAAGGAGAGTTTACAATCTAACCAGACACCTAAGTATTTGTAGTTGTCCACGTATTCTAAGTCAGAGCCGTCCAGAGTAGTAATGTTGGACAGGCGGGTAGGTACAGGTAGCGATCGGTTGAAGAGCATGCATTTAGTTTTACTTGTATTTAAGAGCAATTGGAGGCCACGGAAGGAGAGTTGTATGGCATTGAAGCTTGCCTGGAGGGTTGTCAACACAGTGTCCAAAGAAGGGCCAGAAGTATACAGAATGGTGTCGTCTGCGTAGAGGTGGATCAGAGACTCACCAGCAGCAAGAGCGACCTCATTGATGTATACAGAGAAGAGAGTCGGTCCAAGAATTGAACCCTGTGGCACCCCCATAGAGACTGCCAGAGGTCCGGACAGCAGACCCTCCGATTTGACACACTGAACTCTATCAGAGAAGTAGTTGGTGAACCAGGCGAGGCAATCAGTTGAGAAACCAAGGCTGTCGAGTCTGCCGATGAGGATGTGGTGATTGACAGAGTCGAAAGCCTTGGCCAGATCAATGAATACGGCTGCACAGTAATGTTTCTTATCGATGGCGGTTAAGATATCATTTAGGACCTTGAGCGTGGCTGAGGTGCACCCATGACCAGCTCTGAAACCAGATTGCATAGCAGAGAAGGTATGGTGAGATTCGAAATGGTCGGTAATCTGTTTGTTGACTTGGCTTTCGAAGACCTTAGAAAGGCATGGTAGGATAGATATAGGTCTGTAGCAGTTTGGGTCAAGAGTGTCACCCCCTTTGAAGAGGGGGATGACTGCAGCTGCTTTCCAATCTTTGGGAATCTCAGACGACACGAAAGAGAGGTTGAACAGGCTAGTAATAGGGGTGGCAACAATTTCGGCAGATAATTTTAGAAAGAAAGGGTCCAGATTGTCTAGCCCGGCTGATTTGTAGGGGTCCAGATTTTGCAGCTCATTCAGAACATCAGCTGAGCAGATTTGGGAGAAGGAGAAATGGGGAAGGCTTGGGCGAGTTGTTTTGGGGGGTGCAGTGCTGTTGACCGGGGTAGGAGTAGCCAGGTGGAAAGCATGGCCAGCCGTAGAAAAATGCTTATTGAAATTCTCAATTATGGTGGATTTATCAGTGGTGACAGTGTTTCCTCTCTTCAGTGCAGTGGGCAGCTGGGAGGAGGTGTTCTTATTCTCCATGGACTTTACAGTGTCCCAGAACTTTTTTGAGTTAGTGTTGCAGGAAGCAAATTTCTGCTTGAAAAAGCTAGCCTTGGCTTTTCTAACTGCCTGTGTATAATGGTTTCTAGCTTCCCTGAACAGCTGCATATCACGGGGGCTGTTCGATGCTAATGCAGAACGCCATAGGATGTTTTTGTGTTGGTTAAGGGCAGTCAGGTCTGGGGAAAACCAAGGGCTATATCTGTTCCTGGTTCTAAATTTCTTGAATGGGGCATGTTTATTTAAGATGGTTAGGAAGGCATTTTTTAAAAATATCCAGGCATCCTCTACGGACGGGATGAGATCAATATCCTTCCAGGATACCCCGGCCAGGTCGATTAGAAAGGCCTGCTCGCTGAAGTGTTTCAGGGAGCGTTTTACAGTGATGAGTGGAGGTCGTTTGACCGCTGACCCATTACGGATGCAGGCAATGAGGCAGTGATCGCTGAGATCTTGGTTGAAAACAGCAGAGGTGTATTTAGAGGGCAAGTTGGTTAGGATGATATCTATGAGGGTGCCCGTGTTTAAGGCTTTGGGGAGGTATCTGGTAGGTTCATTGAAAATTTGTGTGAGGTTGAGGGCATTAAGTTTAGATTGTAGGATGGCTGGGGTGTTAAGCATGTTCCAGTTTAGGTCGCCTAGCAGCACGAGCTCTGAAGATAGATGGGGGGCAATCAGTTCACATATGGTGTCCAGAGCACAGCTGGGGGCAGAGGGTGGTCTATAGCAGGCGGCAACGGTGAGAGACTTGTTTTTAGAGAGGTGGATTTTTAAAAGTAGAAGTTCAAATTGTTTGGGTACAGACCTGGATAGTAGGACAGAACTCTGCAGGCTATCTTTGCAGTAGATTGCAACACCGCCCCCTTTGGCAGTTCTATCTTGTCTGAAAATGTTGTAGTTTGGAATTAAAATGTCTGAATTTTTGGTGGTCTTCCTAAGCCAGGATTCAGACACAGCTAGAACATCCGGGTTGGCAGAGTGTGCTAAAGCAGTGAATAAAACAAACTTAGGGAGGAGGCTTCTAATGTTAACATGCATGAAACCAAGGCTATTACGGTTACAGAAGTCGTCAAAAGAGATGGATTCACCTCTACATCGCCAGAGGAACAGAGTAGAAGTAGAATAAAGCCTACACTTTCTGTCGTTTCCCCAAGGTGTCTGCAGCATTGTGATGTATTTGTAGGCATATCATTGGAAGATTGACCATAAGAGACTACATTTACCAGGTGCTCGCTTGGTGTCCTCCGTTGCAATTATTGCGTAATCTCCAGCTGTGTGCATTTTTCCATTTGCTTCAGAGGAGAAACCCAACTGCCACGAATAACTTATCATCGAATAGATATGTGAAAAACACCATGAGGATTGATTCTAAACAACGTTTGCCATGTTTCTGTCGATATTATGGAGTTAATTTGGAAAAAAGTTTGACGTTGTAATGACTGAATTTTCGTTTTTTTTCTTAGCCAAACGTGATGAACAAAACGGAGCGATTTCTCCTACACAAATAATATTTTTGGAAAAACTGAACATTTGCTATCTAACTGAGAGTCTCCTCATTGAAAACATCCAAAGTTCTTCAAAGGTCAATTATTTTATTTGAATGCTTTTCTTGTTTTTGTGAAAATGTTGCCTGCTGAATGCTAGGCTTAATGCTATGCTAGCTATCAATACTCTTACACAAATGCTTGTGTAGCTATGGTTGAAAAACATATTTTGAAAATCTGAGATGACAGTGTTGTTAACAAAAGGCTAAGCTTGTGAGCCAATATATTTATTTCATTTCATTTGCGATTTTCATGAATAGTTAACGTTGCATTACGCTAATGAGCTTGAGGCTATGATTACGCTCCCGGATACGGGATTGCTCGACGCAAGAAGTTAACCCACTGTTCCTAGGCCGTCATTGAAAATAAGAATTTATTTTTAACTGACTTATATTATAAGTTCAACATTTGCAACTCTGAATATTCTTATAATGTTTGTCCAAAAGGAAAAGGCATGCTGTAGCAAAAGGTTAGCACTTACATTTTGCAACAGACACAGGGTTTCCGGATACTCCCGTAAAGACCAGCTCATTGGCTATCTAGATAGCTATGTTTGACCCTGATTGGTGCTTATTTGACAAAAATACAGTCAATCAAATGAAGACCGGCCGCGTTATCAGCATGCCATGAAGGCGTCGCTCTCTGACCAAATACAGTGCCTTGCGAAAGTATTCGGCCCCCTTGAACTTTGCGACCTTTTGCCACATTTCAGGCTTCAAACATAAAGATATAAAACTGTATTTTTTTGTGAAGAATCAACAACAAGTGGGACACAATTATGAAGTGGAACGACATTTATTGGATATTTCAAACTTTTTTAACAAATCAAAAACTGAAAAATTGGGCGTGCAAAATTATTCAGCCCCCTTAAGTTAATACTTTGTAGCGCCACCTTTTGCTGCGATTACAGCTGTAAGTTGCTTGGGGTATGTCTCTATCAGTTTTGCACATCGAGAGACTGACATTTTTTCCCATTCCTCCTTGCAAAACAGCTCGAGCTCAGTGAGGTTGGATGGAGAGCATTTGTGAACAGCAGTTTTCAGTTCTTTCCACAGATTCTCGATTGGATTCAGGTCTGGACTTTGACTTGGCCATTCTAACACCTGGATATGTTTATTTTTGAACCATTCCATTGTAGATTTTGCTTTATGTTTTGGATCATTGTCTTGTTGGAAGACAAATCTCCGTCCCAGTCTCAGGTCTTTTGCAGACTCCATCAGGTTTTCTTCCAGAATGGTCCTGTATTTGGCTCCATCCATCTTCCCATCAATTTTAACCATCTTCCCTGTCCCTGCTGAAGAAAAGCAGGCCCAAACCATGATGCTGCCACCACCATGTTTGACAGTGGGGATGGTGTGTTCAGTGTGATGAGCTGTGTTGCTTTTACGCCAAACATAACGTTTTGCATTGTTGCCAAAAAGTTCAATTTTGGTTTCATCTGACCAGAGCACCTTCTTCCACATGTTTGGTGTGTCTCCCAGGTGGCTTGTGGCAAACTTTAAACGACACTTTTTATGGATATCTTTAAGAAATGGCTTTCTTCTTGCCACTCTTCCAGAAAGGCCAGATTTGTGCAATATACAACTGATTGTTGTCCTATGGACAGAGTCTCCCACCTCAGCTGTAGATCTCTGCAGTTCATCCAGAGTGATCATGGGCCTCTTGGCTGCATCTCTGATCAGTCTTCTCCTTGTATGAGCTGAAAGTTTAGAGGGACGGCCAGGTCTTGGTAGATTTGCAGTGGTCTGATACTCCTTCCATTTCAATATTATCGCTTGCACAGTGCTCCTTGGGATGTTTAAAGCTTGGGAAATCTTTTTGTATCCAAATCCGGCTTTAAACTTCTTCACAACAGTATCTCGGCCCTGCCTGGTGTGTTTCTTGTTCTTCATGATGCTCTCTGCGCTTTTAACGGACCTCTGAGACTATCACAGTGCAGGTGCATTTATACGGAGACTTGATTACACACAGGTGGATTGTATTTATCATCATTAGTCATTTAGGTCAACATTGGATCATTCAGAGATCCTCACTGAACTTCTGGAGAGAGTTTGCTGCACTGAAAGTAAAGGGGCTGAATAATTTTGCACGCCCAATTTTTCAGTTTTTGATTTGTTAAAAAAGTTTGAAATATCCAATAAATGTCGTTCCACTTCATGATTGTGTCCATCTTGTTGTTGATTCTTCACAAAAAAATACAGTTTTATATCTTTATGTTTGATGCCTGAAATGTGGCAAAAGGTCGCAAAGTTCAAGGGGGCCGAATACTTTCGCAAGGCACTGTATGGTGTCCTATAGGATATACTACACCCCTAATGATATAGTGAAGTCTGGTTATGTTCTAGGATCTCTGATGAATACATACAAATGTGATTTGACCGGTTAAAACAACGTTTAGGGTTAGATTTTCACAGATTCCTTTCTTTGCAAATTGAACGAGTGGAAATACAATGCTATATGGACCTTTTTTAGGATATGAAAAAGGATTTTATCTAACAAAGCGACACTTCATGTTATCTCTGGGACGCTTTGGATGATAAATCAGAGCAAGATTTCAGAATGTGAATTTATCAAACCTGTCGCTGTGAAAAAAGTTAGGAGCCCTATTGCTGTTAGGAGCTCTCATCAAACAATAGCATGGCATTTCTTTCGCAGTAATAGTTACTGTAAATTGGACAGTGCAGTTATATTAACAATAATTTAAGCTTTCAGCCGATATAAGACACTTATATGTACTAACATTTGTTGTTTCTCTAAAATCTGCGATCTTGACACAAGGCGCTGCATGATTTACAACTGTTCCATTGACGGGAAGCCGATCCCTAAAAAGTTTTTCTCAGCCATTTTTTTCTGTTACTGCAAGTTATTGCTAGTTTGACCACCAGAGGGCATCTTTGAGAAGCATTTGATAGTATTCCACATTGGCATTACCAGAGAATTTAAAAACTTTTTTTGTAATAACATTGTATATGGGATTGATTTGAAGAAATTTGGCTTAATTCATTTGATTAATATTAGGGTGTTTCTATTCAGATAAAAGCAAAAACAAAACCCTCAAGGTTTCCATTAGGATGGAATGGAAAATATGGCGATGTACAACTTGACCGTCAGGAGTATTTTTCACCCTGCCAGCTTCTATTAGTTCTATTGAGCACTGCGGCACCAACTCGCCTTCTGAACGTTCTATTCCCAGCTTATTGTTCAACGTCATAATGCCTGCTTCGCTATTGTTGGCAATGAGACCTGCTCACGTTGTTTTATAGTTCAAATGTAAACAACAACAAAAATAAAATTGGAACTCTGCGGTCTACCCATTGTTTCCTATGGGGGAAATATAGGCATGTCTGTTTATTTCGCCAAATATCTCACTGTGTACATTTTGTTTTCTTCAATTAATTATGTAAGTCTGGGCAGCGAGTTCGTTTGTCATCGATCGCTAGACCATAAATAGTCAGAAGATTTTTTTCCCCCTACTTTCTCATTACGCAGACATAACAGTTGACACCATCGAGGTGTGGATGCTTACTTTCTACACAAGTAGTTTTTTCCAATTTCGTCTGACGAACAGATTGTAGTGGTAAAATAAAAAGGATACATTTTTTGGTGCCATTTAGGCGAAATGTAATTCTAAGCATCACTCCAGTCAAAACAGGCTCTGCGAATGTTTGATTCCATTAATTTGCTATGGGCTCGCACTAGGGTTCCAGCTTAGCCAACATTCTTAAGCCGTTTTTCAGCCTTGGGTGAATTTTGACTCATTCTATTGTCCAGCCTATAGATAGCCAAAGCGAATTTACGAAAGACCCCGAATGTCCATTGAGAACGCACAACGACTATACCATTTAGCTAAGCTAAGAATGACTGGAATAATCAAGTCAATAAACGTTGGGTAGTTAGATAGCCTACAGTTAATATACTGGAAAGGTAGCTAGGTAGCTAGCTAACATACCAATACATACTGCTGTAATGATATGCTATGTGGTTCGTAAGGACAGCGTAACTAACAAATTGCAGCCAACATAATGTGTAAGGTAACTTATTTGAAAAGTCATTACTTTATTACATTGAGTAGCAAGCTACCCCTTAGTCGTTAGGGCAGATCTGGTCTGTGATAGGTTTTTTTTCACATCTAGCTCAGCTTTTGGACAATTATTTAGTAAAGGTTGAATAGTCTATTGTTCAGCTATTAGCCCCCCTTCCCAACTTGCAACAAATTGTTGTTGTTCCCATCTCACGCCTTTCCCTCTATCCATCGGTCTCTCATCTGCAGGTATGTTTTAATGTGAGAGAGGATGCCAGTCCCATCATCGCCACCTCACCCACTCTTAAGATAACCTTCGGGCCAACTGGGGACCCATTGCTGGTTAGGAGACCGCAATTGTGATGAACTGAGAGAATATTAAGGTAGCACTGTAATTCATTAATCATATGCTGTCTGACGCTGTTCTTACCTCTTTCCCTTTCTGTCTCCTACACCTCTCTCCCCACCTCATCTTTCTTCCTTGTTTTATAATTCACACCATATGTGCATTGAAGTACAGATTGAACTTGTATTTAAAATATAATATTGCAATTATTATAATTATAATGCATGTATTGTGTATTTATAACACCTGGATAATGAACTTCTTTCAATAAAGCGTTTCACATTCTCCACTGGTTGAAAGTAAGTATCTCATTGAAATATTATCCTATGTCCTCAGATTAATGCAGATGAAGGGAGTTAAATATGCATAGGTTTTTTCTGTATATATGAATTACAAATCAATCATGTTTTTAGTCTATTGCATAGTTACAATGTGTAATCATTGATGTCCCAGGAGCAGGAGTGGTAAACACTGTTGAAGTGTATAATTGTAATACATACATGCAGACACAGCATCATTCAAATAATGGAGTTTGATATGACTGAAAAAGAATGTCTCAGAGATTTATACCTGAAACGCACCTTTATTTGCCAAGGAAGAGTACATGATCAGTGAATATATACAATGTACAGGCTACAATGTGGGAATCTCATTGGTAGTAATAACTACAGTACATGTATATAGAACATGGCACAATAAAGTTATTATATTCTACTCTATCCATAGGCTTGATTAATGCCATTCAAACTTGAAGTTGATACAACAACTATGATAGCTGAGGTTCATAGAAAGGTTCTGAACTAATATTCATACCAAACGTTTTAGGGTCCAGCCACAGATCGGCTACATACTGTAGCTAGCTACGCATCCATAGGCATAGTTATTTTTATCCTCCACTACACAATAAGCAAGTAAATACACTGCTCAAAAAAATAAAGGGAACACTAAATTAATAACACATCCTAGATCTGAATGAATGAAATATTCTTATGAAATACTTTTTTCTTTACATATTTGAATGTGCTGACAACAAAATCACACAAAAACTATCAATGGAAATCAAATTTATCAACCCATGGAGGTCTGGATTTGGAGTCAAACTCAAAATTAAAGTGGAAAAACACACTACAGGTTGATCCAACTTTGATGTAATGTCCTTAAAACAAGTCAAAATGAGGCTCAGTAGTGTGTGTGGCCCCCACGTGCCTGTATGACCTCCCTACAATGCCTGGGCCTGTTCCTGATGTGGTTGGCGGATTCTCCTGAGGGATCTCCTCCCAGACCTGGACTAAAGCATCCGCCAACTCCTGGACAGTCTGTGGTGCAACGTGGCGTTGGTGGATGGAGCGAGACATGATGTCCCAGATGTGCTCAGTTGGATTCAGGTCTGGGGAACAGGCGGGCCAGTCCATAGCATCAGAAAATCTTGCGTAAAGTACAGAGGTAGCCATTATTCCAATCACTTTTACTGAGAAACCAATTGTCCCGGTGGATATATTATCGAATAGATATTTGAAAAACACCTTGAGGATTGATTCTAAACAACGTATGCCATGTTTCTGTCGATATTATGGAGCTAACTTGGAATATTTTTCGGCGTTGTCGTGACTGCAATTTCCGGTCGATTTTTCAGCCAAACGTGAAGAACAAATGGAGCTATTTCGCCTACAAAAATAATATTTTGGGAAAAAATGAACTTTGGCTATCTACCTGGGGTCTCGTGAGTGAAAACATCCGAAGTTCATCAAAGGTAAACGATTTAATTTGATTGCTTTTCTGATTTTCGTGACAAGGTTGCCTGCTGCTAGCAAGGCATAATGCTATGCTAGGCTATCGATAAACTTACACAAATGCTTGTCTAGCTTGGGCTGTAAAGCATATTTTGAAAATCTGAGATGACAGGGTGATTAACAAAAGGTCTGTTCCAATATATTTCACTTGTGATTTTCATGAATAGGAATATTTTCTAGGAAGATTTATGTCCGTTGCGTTATGCTAATTAGTGTCAGATGATGACAACGGTCCCGTTCACGGGATGGGGTGTCACTAGAGGTTAAACAACACAAATTACAAATTCATTCTCCTAACACTAGCTAGCTAATGTTAGCTAGTCAGAGAACTTGCTAAATAGCAATTTTTGTAAATTAATTTATAACAAAAAAATATGCACAAAAGTGTATCTCTCCATTAACTAACATATTCCTCTCAATTGTACATTTTATGCTTGACACGTTATGACGTTATAACTACTTACATTTGGTTCCACCGTAATGTCTTGTCAGACATCTTTGTTGAAGAACGTCACCAGGGACGGGTGGCTTGCAACCAAATTGGTCATTGGAACCACTTGATATGATTGGTCATATAAAAACATTGGGACCCAAATGCATAATGAGTGCTCTAACTCCCCCTTGTGGTGGTCTGGAGATATGAAGCTGTGACGCTGGGTACCTCTAAGTTCTGCGGTGCTAGCTCGCAACTTTTAACCTGTTGAGTGTAGGGGGCAGTATTTTGATGTCTGGATGAAAAATGTACCCAAATGAAACTGCCTATTTCTCAGTCCCAGAATCTAGAATATGCATATAATTGTCAGATTAGGAGAGAAAACACTCTAAATTTTCCAAAACTGTCAAAATATTGTCAGGCAAAAACCTGAGGAAAATCCAACCAGGAAGTGCTGTTTTTCTGAAAGCTCTCTGTTCCATTGCCTGCCTTCGCTCCATTTAAATGGATATCAACCAGATTCCTTTTCCTATGGCTTCCCCATGGTGTGAACAGTCTGAAAAATGAGCAAGAAGATCACATCGCGTCATTGTATGGCTGGGTGCCAGCAGCGTTTTGCATGTGCAAAAGCTTGGAGCAGACATTTTCTCTCTCTCTCCTATTGAAGAAGCTACAGTCCCGGTTGAAATATTATCAATTATATATTGTAAAAACAACCTGAGGATTGATTATAAAAAACGTTTGACATGTTTCTACGAACTTTATGGATACTATTTGGAATTTTCGTCTGCCTGGTCGTGACCGCTCGAGCCTGTGGATTTCTGAACATAAGGCGCCAACCAAATGGAGGTATTTTGGATATAAAAATTATCTTTATGGAACAAAATTAACATTTATTGTGTAACTGGGAGTCTCGTGAGTGCAAACATCAGAAGATCATCAAAGGTAAACAATTCATTTGATTGCTTTTCTGACTTTCGTGAGCAATCTACTTGGCTGCTAGCTATTTGTAATGTTTTGTCTACTGAGAGATATGTCCTTACATAAACGCGTGGTATGCTTTCGCCGAAAAGCATTTTTTAAATCTGACATGCCAGGTGGATTAACTACAAGCTAAGCTGAGTTTTGCTATATTGCACTTGTGATTTCATGAAAATTAAATATTTTTAGTAATTTAATTTGAATTTGGCGTTCTGCAATTCAGCGGATGTTGACGAAAATCCCGGTAACGGGATGGGTGCATCAATAAGTTTTAAAGGAGGAACCACTGTATGTGTGCCATTCAAAAGGTGAATGGGCAAGATAAAATATTTAAATGCCTTTGATCAAGTTATGGTAGTAGGTGCCAGGCGCCCTGGTTTGAGTGTGTCAAGAACTGCACCGCTGCTGGGTTTTCACTCTCAACCATTTCCCATGTGAATTGTCCACCACCCAAAGGACATCCAGCCAACTTGACACAACATGGGAAGCATTGGAGTCAACATGGGCCAGCATTCCTGTGGAACGCTTTCTACACCTTGTAGTCCATGCCCCGACGAATTAAGCCTGTTATGAGGGCAAAAGAGGGTGCAACTCAATATTAGGGTGGAATTCCTAATATTTTGTACACTCAGTGTAGTCCAACTGTGAAACTGTGAAAGGACTTGATGCAAATTCTTAAGACACTTGATATATACAATGGGGCAAAAAAGTATTTAGTCAGCCACCAATTGTGCAAGTTCTCCCACTTAAAAAGATGAGAGAGGCCTGTACTTTTCACCATAGCTACACTTCAACTATGACAGACAAAATGAGAAAAAAAATCGAGAAAATCACATTGTAGGATTTTAATTTATTTATTTGCAAATTATGGTGGAAAATAAGTATTTGGTCACCTACAAACAAGCAAGATTTCTGGCTCTCACAGACCTGTAACTTCTTCTTTAAGAGGCTCCTCTGTCCTCCACTCGTTACCTGTATTAATGGCACCTGTTTGAACTTGTTATCAGTATAAAAGACACCTGTCCACAACCTCAAACAGTCACACTCCAAACTCCACTATGGCCAAGACCAAAGAGCTGTCAAAGGAAACCAGAAACAAAATTGTAGACCTGCACCAGGCTGGGAAGACTGAATCTGCCATAGGTAAGCAGCTTGGTTTGAAGAAATCAACTGTGGGAGCAATTATTAGGAAATGGAAGACATTCAAGACCACTGATAATCTCCCTCGATCTGGGGCTCCACGCAAGATCTCACCCCGTGGGGTCAAAATGATGACAAGAACGGTGAGCAAAAATCCCAGAACCACACGGGGGGACCTAGTGAATGACCTGCAGAGAGCTGGGACCAAAGTAACAAAGCCTACCATCAGTAACACACTACGCTGCCAGGGACTCAAATCCTGCAGTGCCAGACGTGTCCCCCTGCTTAAGCCAGTACATGTCCAGGCCCGTCTGAAGTTTGTTAGAGAGCATTTGGATGATCCAGAAGAAGATTGGGAGAATGTCATATGGTCAGATCAAACCAAAATATAACTTTTTGGTAAAAACTAATCTCGTCATGTTTGGAGGACAAATAATGCTGAGTTGCATCCAAAGAACACCATACCTACTGTGAAGTATGGGGGTGGAAACATCATGCTTTGGGGCTGTTTTTCTGCAAAGGGACCAGGACGACTTATCTGTGTAAAGGAAAGAATGAATGGGGCCATGTATCATGAGATTTTGAGTGAAAACCTCCTTCCATCAGTAAGGGCATTGAAGATGAAACGTGGCTGGGTCTTTCAGCATGACAATAATCCCAAACACACCGCCCGGGTAACGAAGGAGTGGCTTTGTAAGAAGCATTTCAAGGTCCTGAAGTGGCCTAGCCAGTCTCCAGATCTCAACCCCATAGAACATTTTTGGAGGGAGTTGAAAGTCTGTGTTGCCCAGCAACAACCCCAAAACATCACTGCTCTAGAGGAGATCTGCATGGAGGAATGGGCCAAAATACCAGCAACAGTGTGTGAAAACCTTGTGAAGACTTACAGAAAACGTTTGACCTCTGTCATTGCCAACAAAGGGTATATAACAAAGTATTGAGATAAACTTTTGATATTGACCAAATACTTATTTTCCACCATCATTTGCAAATAAATTCATTAAAAATCCTACAATGTGATTTTCTGGATTTCTTTTTCTCATTTTGGCTGTCATAGTTGAAGTGTACCTATGATGAAAATTACAGGCCTCTCTCATCTTTTTATGTGGGAGAACTTGCACAATTGGTGGCTGACTAAATACTTTTTTGCCCCACTGTATATGGACACAATTGCGTGATCCAGAACACGAAAGGCTCCCAGAGACCACATTTTTACAAGTCTGTTAGTTTCCATGTTTTTGCCCACACCCACCCATGAAGAAAACATTTTAGACACTTATGCTCTGATAAATCACACAACATATCTGAATGGCATGAATGTTCTCTCTTCTCTCCCTATCTGAATCATGGCCTCCACACGGCCATTTAGACAAACAGAGAAATGCTGCTGGGAAACTGAAATCGTAAACATCTGCTTCAGCGTAGAGATTGGGTCTCTCCAGCTGATCCCCTGCTTATGCCGCCCTTGTGTAGCATTGACACTGAAAGGGCACAGCAAAAAAAATATTGGGTAGCAAATAGAGAAAATGACAGTTTAAAAATGGGCGCAGTGAAAGGCGTGACACTGCACTTCAAACACACCTGCCTGTTTTGACAGTGGGGACAGCGGTGTAAAGTAACTAAGAAATACTTTGAAGTACTACTTAAGTCATTTTGGGGGGTATCTGTACTTCACTATTTATATTTTGTACAACTTTGACTTTTACTGCACTACATTCCTAAAGAAAATATGTACTTTTCACTCCCATACAGTTTCCCTGACACCCAAAAGTACTCATTACATTTTGAATGCAGGACAACAATATGGTCTAATTCATGAACCTATCAATATAACGTGTTGTCATCCCAACTGCCTCTGATCTGGTGCACTCACTAAACACAAATACTGCATTTGTAAATTATGTCTGAGTGTTGGAGTCTGCCCCTGCCTGTCTGTAAATAAATAAAAATACAAGAGTGACAGAGTGAAAAGAAGGAATACAAGAAAATCATGCCACCTATAATTTGATGTATAGCATTTACTTTAACTTTTAACTTTCAGTTAAAGTGTATTTTGTCCACCACTGTACTTAAGTACATTTAGTGGGGCGTGTTTTTTTCTCCTCAAAGACAACTGAAAGTGAAACAATTGGTTTGAGTTTGGTGTCGCTAAAGAGCAATTGTGGTGATGCACCAAGATGTGTGTTGCATGTTTTCTCTTGATCTCTACCAACATGGTGTCAGTAGATCATGATGGTGAGTCAGAGATTAGGAGATACTGCAGGAACTAAAAGTCTACTGAGAGCTAAATGCCTAAGACCTCCCTTATGAAAAATAGTTTGTAAATCTCATTCTACAGTAGGTATTGTTTCCATTTAGTTTTTGTTCAGTTGTCATGTTCGCTTGGTCATACATCTGGCACAGGTTACGTAACATAATGTCGACCCAAT
The DNA here is from genome assembly GCF_013265735.2 of Oncorhynchus mykiss. Taxonomy (NCBI): domain Eukaryota; kingdom Metazoa; phylum Chordata; class Actinopteri; order Salmoniformes; family Salmonidae; genus Oncorhynchus; species Oncorhynchus mykiss. The sequence goes on from NC_048567.1 coordinate 43,736,684, forward strand.
CTCAAGGATTTACAAATGTGTCTAGTGGCTGAACTCATGTGATTACACCTCAACTCTAAATTGTGTATATCATAATTAAAGAATGCCTATGTAATCCCAAAACACTGTAGATACACTGAGTGTACAAAACCTTTAGGAACACCTTCCTAATATTGAGTTGCACCCCCTCTTGCACTCAGAACAGCCTCAATTATTTGCGGCATGGACTACAAGATGTCGAAAGCGTTCCACAGGGATGCTGGACCATGTTGACTTCAATGCTTACCACAGTTTTGTCAAATTGGCTGGATGTACATTGGGTGGTGGACCATTCTTGATATACATGGGAAAAAGTTGAGTGTGAAAAACTCAGCAGCTTTGCAGTTCTTGACACACCCATACCGGTGCGCCTGGCACCAACTACCATACCTTGTTCAAAGGCACTTAAATCTTTTGTCTTGCCCATTCACCCTCTGAACGGCACACATACACAATCCATGTCTCAATTGTCTCAAGGCTTAAGATTTTTATTTAACCTGTCTCCCCCCTTCATCTACACTGACTGAAGTGGCTTTAACAAGTGACATCAATACAATATCATAGCTTTCCCCTGGATTCACCTGGTCAGTCTATGTCATGGAAAAAGCAGGTGTTCCTAATGTTTTGTACACTCAGTGTATATCATTATGAATCCATAGTGTCGGTAGTTTTTAGATGTCTATCTGGATTCGCTATGCACATTTAGGTCAACCACTTGGCAAACAAATTATTGGCAAACGTTATTGGCCAAAGCAGGGTTGTTTTGAGGAGGGTTTACTTTGAACAACATTTCTGTTATCCTCACTCTCGTGTCAACAACAAACATCAACAACACACAAACTGTTGACCTAGTAGCTCCTTGTCTATCAGGGCAGAGTGAATCATCATGGGAGTTAAGAGTTTAGTTTGAATGATTTTTCATATCTCTTTCCAACAACAACCCATGCAGTCCCTCTCTATCCAAAATAGAAAGCATTTTTCACCACATTTACTTTACATAACAAATTGCCCACCGGGGCATACAAACACATTGATACAATGGCCATCTACAACTCCTTAGGCTGAATGCATCTTCATGGTGCCAGACTCAAAGAGCATTGCACTGCACACCAAACATTAGCTACTGTATCTTAAGAGTTTTCTCTGTTTGAGATCTTGGTATTTACTGCCATTTGTCCCAAGATGAACACTGATGGCCAATGTTAACATGAGATAAGCAACTCATACTCAGAAAACTAAGTCAATCATCAGTGCAGTGGGAACAGGGAGAGCGCCTACAGAAACAAAAGGTGCTGTCTAAAACCTAAAAGGTTTCTTTGGCTGTCCCCATAGGAGAACCCTTTTTGGTACCAGATAGAACCATTTTTGGTTCCAGGTAAAAACCCTTTTGGTTCCAGGTAGAACGCTTTTGGATTCCACAGAGGGTTCTACATGGAACCCAAAAGGATTCTACTTGGAACCAAAAAGGGTTCCATCTGGAACCAAATAGGGTTCTCCAATGGGGACAGCTGAAGAACCCTTTTTTTCTAAGAGTGTAGAGAGCCATGGGATGTGGCTCTGTAGTGTGGCTCTGAATTACACTTACTGTATGTATATGTACATTGTTAATAGCACACTGGCCTGAGGCAAGTAAAAGCGTGTTGGGATAGGTAAGGGTGTGGGATTTGGGAGGTCATCCAACTTACCGTCTGGAAAACCCTTGGGTATAGACTGGTGGTCTTGTCAGGGTTGTGTTTTTTTGCCCAGTCAATATAGTTAGCACCTGCCATACTGCATGTTCATTACGTAAGTGTAAGGGTAGAATCGTTTTGGGGGGGTTTAAACTATTGTGTCAGCATCCATGATATTGTTCCAAGTGTGTCACTGCAGTAGATGCTTTGAAACTTGCAACGCTCAAGTCCACAGCAAAATATTGTCGCTAATAAGACAGCAAGCAAATGCAAAATTCAATAGCCCTGGGTGAGATGTGCACTTTGATTTATCTGTTTAAACTCCAGGGAGTCCATGCCCTAATTGTTTTTTGTGTTCCCAGGCTCGTTTTTTTTTTAGAACACTTACACACACATCATTTATCTCTCTTACATTTCGAACAGGAATGCACCACAAACACAAAGAAGTGAATGCATTAATGCATAGGTAGGCTAAACTATTATCCATTATATTGGCCAGATACTCGAGTGGCTGGTCTAACAATGAAAATACATTTCTTCAAAAATGGAAGACAGTCTGGCGGAGGCAAGATCAGGTGGGACCATTCGCGTCAATGGAATGTCATGTACGATTGTGACCAACAGGCACAACGGTTTCCACTAGTTACCCCAGCCACAAAGTCGAAATGGGCTATTATCGTAAAACTTCACAAAAACAGAAATTGTATTTTTGATCATATTTTAAGTTTAGGGTTAGACATACGATTGGCAGTGTTATTAAGGTTAATGTTAGGTTTAAAAGCACATTTAAGACGATCATTTGTAGGAATAGGTAGGGTTTATGACTTTGTGACTGTGGTAACTCGTGACGACTTGGCACAACTCCGATATCGTGTTTTTTCTCAAAGTTGCCGGGATGTCACATGCCCTACTTATTATGTCAGTAGACCCGTAACAATGTAATCATTACGAAACGTCTATTCGATCAAATAAGCCACACATAGAAAATAAGTAATTCATGTTTTAACCAAATTCTGCACGCTCATTGACCTCCATACAAAAACTCATCGCATGGTGAGCGAAGAAATATGAAAAAACGCCCTGTTATCCCTCTCGCTTCACCTCTTCCTCTCTGCCTTCCCCCATACCCACACGTACAAACTCTCTCTCTCTCTCTCTCTCTCTCTCTCTCTCTCTCACCTCCTCATTCAATAATGAGAGGTTTATTGACATGTGAAATAGATAATAATCACTCTCTCGCGCGCTCTTATACATACATATACGCACGTACAAACACGCACAAACCGATATTTCTGCGGTAGCCTAATTGAAAGAGATGCAGAACTTCAGAACCAAACTGCAAATTGTGTTACAGCGTCAATTTAAAATTTATTACATTTAGATTTTGTGTCACTGATCTATCTACACATGCCACAATGTCAAAGTGGAATTTTGTTTGTAGAAAAGTTTCTACATTTATTTAAAAAAATGTAAAGCTGAAATGTCTTGAGTCAATAGGTATCCAAAGCCTTTGTTATGGCAAGCCTATAATAACTCCAGGAGTAAACTTGTCCTAAACAAATCACATAATACACTTAATTGACTAATTTTGTGTTCAATAATAGTGGTTAACATTATTTTTTAAATGACTACCCCATCTCTGTACCCCACACATACCATTAGCTGTAAGATCCCTCAATCAAGTAGTGAATTTAAAGCACAGATTTAACCACAAAGACCAGGGAGGGTTTTCAATGCCTCACAAAGAAGTGCACCAATTGGTAGATGTGTAAAAAATAAAATTAAAAGCACACACTGACTGTATCCCTTTGAGCATGGTGAAGTTACTAATTAGGCTTTGGATGGTGTATCAATACACCCAGTCACTACAAAGAGACAGGTGTCATTCCTAATTCAGTTGCCGGAGAGGAAGAAAACTGCTCAGGGATTTCAACATGAGGCCAATTGTGATTTTAAAACAGTTAGAGTTTAATGGTTGTGATATGAGAAAACTGAGGATGGACCAACAACATTGTAGTTAATCCACAATACTAACCTAAATGAAAAGAAGGAAGCCTGTACATAATTCAAATATTCCAAAACATGCATCCTGTTTGCAACAAGGCACTTAAGTAATACTGCAACAACAACAAAAAAATAATAACATTTACAAGTCATTATGTTTGGGGCAAATCGAACACAACACATCACTGAGTACCACTATTTTCAAGCATGGTGGTGGCTGCATCCTGTTATGGGTATGCTTGTCATTGGCAAGAACTAGGGAGTTTTGGGGATAAAAATAAACGGAATACAGCTAAGCACAGGCAAAATCCTAGAGGAAAACATGTTTCAGTCTTCTTTCCAACAGACACTGGGAGATGAATTTACCTTTCAGCAGGTCATTAACCTAAAACACAAGGCCAAATCTATACTGGAGTTGCTTACCAAGATGACATTGAATGTTCGTAAGCGTCTTAGCTAGAGCTTAGAGTTTTTATATCAAATTGGCTTGAAAATCAAGAAAAAATGGCTTTCTAGCGATGATCAACAACCAACTTGACCAAGCTTGAATATTTAAAAAAAATTATAATGGGAAAATCCAGGTGTGCAAAGCTCTTAGAGATTTAACCAAATAGACTCACAGCTGTAAACAGTAAGGTATTTTTTAACATGTATTGTCTCAGGGATTAAATACTCAAGATATATTAGTCTTTTATTTTTCATATTTTTTTTTATAAATGTAACACTTTTTCTTCCACTTTGACATTACAGAGCATTCTGTGTAGAGCATTGACCAAAAATGAAAATTAAGTCCATTTTAATCCCATTTTGTAACCCAACAAAATGTGATAATTTTTTTTTTCAAGAGATGTGAATACTTTCTTAAAGCACTGTAAGTAATACAACCACCATACTCTTTGTGAGAAATTGGCAGATTTGAGCGCAATTTCGCACAATGATTGATAACAGTGTCATCTCTATCAGGTGTTCGTTAACTGTGCCTGCTAGGAGTCCCACAAACTCACGTTTATAGCCTAACCTAGTTGATCAAAGATAACAAAAACAGAAGGCTTCTCCCTACCTTGGAAACGTGTTTACTCAGTAGGCTACTGCTTGGGGATGGGGTCCCGAGTCAAAATGTAACCAATTCACAAACTTGCAAAGATAACACATCCGTGCATGCTAAATATCCGTCCATATGAAATAACAGCTCACTTTACATCGCTGCTTACCTTATCATCAGAAGAGTAACGACGAACATTTTGGGCTACTCCCGCACTTTGATTCATGTTTCAGCACCTTGGACCGCTCCAATGGTGGTAGAAATAAATACAAATCACCGTGCGCCTTTATGAATCCGCGTTCTCTTTGTATTGAGCAAGCAATGTTGTGTTGTTGATATATAGAGGGCAATTGACCGACAGGGGACTCGTTGGAACTAGTGATGGGTCGTTCGCGAACGAACGGCTCTTTTTGAATGGCTCTTTTTGGTGAACGGAATCGCATCTGTGAAAGAACCGTTCGTTTGGCTCCCTGGTTGGCATACTGTTACTTTTATTTAACCTTTATTTAACTAGTTAAATCCGTTAAGAACAAATTCTTATTTACAATGACGGCCTACCCCGGCCAAACCCTAACCAGGACGATGCTGGGCCAATTGTGCAACCTATGGGACTCCCAATCACGGCCGGTTGTAATACAGCCAGGAATCGAACCAGGGTCTGTAGTAACGCCTCTAGCACTGAGAAGCAATGCCTTAGACCCTTGCGCCACTCTATTAGTGCTTTTTGAGCTCCAGACAACTATTATCTGCATATAAGTTAGAAAAAAAGTATCTGAAGGTTGTAATTCCTTACAACAGGAACAATTGATAGTGAGGAGATATACTTTTTTCTGGTCCACACACATTTGTACAGTGCTTTTAAAAAACATACTTTTTTTCTGCAGGCCATTTAATAATTTGGTCAGGTAAAAATGAGAGAGACTCATTGAGATGGAGTCTAGAGGAGACCCAGAAGTTCTGACTGAATGGATGCACATTTGAGCACCCTAGGGCGGTCCATTTACTTTGTGCTGTTATAATTTATGCAATGAAATCATTCGATTTCATTGGGACAGTTCCCCCTCATAGATGGGTTAGATGACAACGTCACAAAAACAATGTGCACGCTTCAATGGGCAGAAGTCGGTGAGTTGTTGTGATTCTGGATGCCCAGATAAATACCAAACAATGACAAGAAACTGCCATGTGGGGAATCGTAAATGACTCGTTTCAGCAAGTTTCGTCTTGTTCTTGATACCATGTTTTGTTTGAAGTGTTTTGACGGATTTCATGTCATTGCTAATATGGCAAAGAATTTGCTAGCTAGCTAGCTAACCAACAACTGTAACAATGTATTTGAGAGACAATATTGTGCAAATATATTTATCCATGAATTATATAAATATATACTTTAAAATACAAATATTTGAACTTTGTTTTTTACCAATCACAAGTATTGTACTTTTTTTCAACAAGTGGGGTGCCGCCCTTAATCCCCAAATGGACAGGCCACCGCTGCCTAACCCTTGCCCTAATCTTAAGCATAACCCTTACCTAACCCCAGGGGTGCCACTTTGGTTTTAAAAGTGGGTGGGACAGTCGGATAAACACTCCAAACAGCCTACCCGACCTCTTGGAGGCGTCCACGAGGTCCTAAAGCACACCGTTGCCTTGTTTTGTATCACATTCCAATAATAAAACTGAGTGGGACAAAATTGCATTTTCAGAATGTGGTCTTGATGGGAAAGACAGACAGGACCATATTTGAAAATGCACCCCTCTGGAATTTCACACAAACCACAATGATGTTGTAGGCTACTCTCTCCTCTTTTTGAGGGCTTCTCCCTTAGACCCTCTGCTCACACCTCCACCGCCATAGAGCCATGGGCTACATTTAAGTTCTCAACCCTTCTCCCGAAGTGTGCACTAGTACACTTCCTGTCATGGATTTAAAAGGAATAGACTGGTTTGGGGAATATGTTGGTGGAAACTCCCTCCAGCCATACTTAACACCAATCCAACTGAGTGAACAAGCTCATCTTTCTGTAGCACGGTAGACAATCGGAACCCAGCCACCTGATGGCCCCCAAGGGACTTTGTAGAATCCACCTCTGAGCTTATTCTAAGCTGGTCCCCACATCAACCTCCTGCTCCAGGGCCCAGAGAGATTACATGACCCAGATTCTCATCCAGGGAGTGGGCATCTTCATAGACCTGTTGGGAGCTTGACTATCTCACTGTGTCATGCCCTGATCTGTTTCACGTGTCTTTGTGATTGTCTCCACCCACCTCCAAATGTCACCTGTTTTCCCCATTAGTTCCCGGTGTATATATCCCTGTGTTTCCTGTCTCTCTGTGCAAGTTCGTCTGGTTTTTGCCAAGTCAACCAGTGTTTCTCCTAGCTCCTATTTTTCCCAGTCTCTGTTTTTTCCTAGCCCTCCTGGTTGTGATCCTTGCCTGTCCTGACACCAAGTCCACCTGCCTGAACACTCTGCCTGTCCTGACCTCGAGCCTGCCTATCGCCTAGTACTGTTTGGACTCTGACCAGGTTTATGAACTCTCGCCTGTCCCCAACCTGCCCCTTTTGCCTGCCCCTTTTTGTATAATAAATATCGGAGCTCAGCCATCTGCCTCCTGTGTCTGCATTTGGGTGTCGCCTTGTGCCTTTATACACTGTCTGAATCAGTCAACCTGAATGAAGGAGCATGAGGTTGCCAGATTGGCCCCTAAGACCTGCTGGTTGCACTCAATGAGTATGAAGGGGTTTCCCCTGATAATCTGAAAACATGGATAGCTGATAAACTACAGCAGACTGGAGGCATTGTGATAGCTTGCCTACATGTCTCTCTCAACCGGTGTAATAGATTTGCGTAAAAGACAACATGAATATTACTTGCAAAAAAAATATCTTGCAAAAGACTGATCAATAACATATTATTGAACTACATAACAAATCACATTACAGAAAAATAATATACTGTTTCTCACTTTCATCTTATTTTTGTTCAACCAGTCACTACTGAAAGTAGTTCAGGTACTCTGACAACTGTGTTTGTGCCTGACAACTGTGTGACCAGATCTGGAAAAGAAAGTGTTTGTGCACATACAGTATATGGGATGACACGCGTTAACCTTCATGGCTCTATCATCTCTCCTAGAATGGACCCTGGGAATGAGTTTCCAACACACTGTAGTGATATGTCATTTGAATGTCATATGTTGAACAATGTTGAACATTATGTAGAATTGACCTTAACCAACTTTAGGTTTTCTCCACAAAAAATGCTTTCTCTACCTCCAAGACAATCTGACATAAAAATGGCTCTCGAAACCTAGGTGTGATACCATGTGACCTAGCAGGACCAGAAAAGTACTGTTCCCCTCTCTCTCACTCTCTTAACTCTGGACACAAAGGAGTGAGAAAGACGTCCATCTCCAGCAGGCCGAACACAGGTCCTGGACCTTTGCCTTTAATGGACAGAACTGGTAACTGATAAGTTAGGGAAAAAGTACATTTTAGGAAATAGTACCTGTAACCCAGTAGAAATTGGGACAAAAGTGCCCATGCACTAAACAGGCTCAGAAGAAGACATAAGACTTAATGTCTTTATTGCGCACACCTGTCACCATCATTACGCGCTTCAGCGCATTATGACACTCACCTGGACTCCATCACCTCCTTGATTACCTGCCCTATATATTGTATGTCACTCCCTTTGGTTCCTTTCCCAGGCGTCATTGTTTCTGTTTCATGTCTGTGCGTTGTTTGTGTTTCTTGTTTTGTATTATGTTTCATTTATTGATTAAATCACTCCCTCCCTGAACTTCCTTCCCGACTATCAGCGCGCTTGTTACAGAATGACGCCTCACCAAAGGGAAGCATCAGGGAGTGTTTTTTTAGTTTTGGAGGTGATGTCGGGTCAGGGTGTCAGAACCGGAGCTACCTGGGAGGCCTCAGCCGGTTTGTCGGATTCCCATGCCTTGACGGGTTCCCCTGCCTCAGCTGGCTTGACAGGCTGCCATGCCTCAGCGGGTTCGATTGGCTCTCATACCTCAGCTGGGTTAACAGGTTCCCGTGCCTCGACCGAGGCAACCAGGGAGGTCTCAGCCGGCTCATCAGGCTCTCACGCATCAGCCAGTTCGTCAGGTTTCTGCGCCTCAGCGGAGGCGACCGGTCCGCTCCTGATCCCGGGATCGTCCCTGTGGTTAGCGTCCTGCGGCTGGATCCGAACGCACCGGGGAGGGGGTACTGTCACGTATGCTCTCTCTCCGGTGCTCTAGGTCGTCATGCTCCCGCACCTCAGCTGGATCGAATGGTTCCCGTGCCTTAGCAGAGGTGACCGATCCGCTCCTGATCCCCGGGATTGTCATCTTGGTCGGCATCCTGCGGCTAGATCCGCCAGCCTCTGGGAGGGGGTACTGTCACTTGTGCTCCCTCTCCGGCCTCTAGGTCACCAGGCTGCTCGTTATGGTGCACACCTGTCACCATCGTTACGTGCATCAGCGCATTATGACACCTGGACTCCATCACCTCCTTGATTACCTGCCCTGTATATGTCAATCCTTTTGGTTCCTTCCCTAGGCATCATTGTTTCTGTTTCTTGTCTCTGCGTCGTTCAGGGTTACTTGTTTCGTTTATTGATTAAATCATTCACTCCCTGAACTTGCTTCCCGACTCTCAGCGCACTCGTTACACTTAAAATAACTAGTGTAGCCTGAATGAAACACTTGAACTAACCTTCTTCAAGGAAAGAAGAAGACAATTAGAGCACAGCCTCTGCAACCTAAGCAAGGAATTGACAGATAAGGACACCAACAGACCTTGATCACAGACGGAGTATAACATAATTTAATGATCAGGATCTCCAGGTCTTTACTTATCCTTCATTATATTTCCTATTTTGTGATCATTCTGGCAAATGTCACGCTCATCGTTGTAAATCATTTTATGAGTGTTTATTAAATGTCGATTGTGTAAATCAATTGTGTTTGTCTTGTTATTCTGGTAAAAAAAAAAGATTCTTAAAGAATTGATACCTTAAGATGAATCAATGTATCACTATTCTTCTAATTGTAGTTTTATAGAGTTATTACTTTAACTCATAGATCTGGTCTTCTTAGAATATTATATTGTCCAATAACTGGACTGGTGCCCTGCTAAATCATTTCATAGTAATAGGTGTACACACTACCTTACCACACTTTTAAGACTCACTCGTTTGGTCATCGCAGAGACAAGTGCCCCATTAATATTAACGCTACCTGCAGACTGTCCTCCCAAGCCTGTGACAGCAATTGACTTCACCCAGGGTTTGCTCACCGTGACATTTGAGGATTATTAGAGTGCTTCTTCACGAGGAACCTCATCCTCACAGCATTGGATGAAGGGGAAATGGCCAGCTATACGCACTTCAATGTCACTGTTCTGTTCCAACCTGGGCCACACAGAATAGTTGTTGTTTTTTCAAACTACTGACCCCAAATGAGCCTAGCCAAACCCGAGCTGTGCTGATTATAGTTGCTGGAAGCACACTGAGCGGACAATGTGAAAAGAAAAGTACAGCTTGGTTTGGGTTGGCAAGATATTGTGAAAGTTGTATGACAGCTACACCATGTACCGATCTGAAGACAAATACAAGAAACACAGCTTTGAGTAGGGGTGTCGCTGTAAAAGCTATCTACTCTACCTGTGTTTTCATTGTTAGTGTGCTAGAGTTTTCCCACCGCTCCACCCCCTCGGCTCACTCTCGAACCCCAGCATCAATAAGTAAAGTGTCTCATCTGTTTGGTTCTCACAGAGCTCTTTGAAGAGGATTGCTTCCCACAACTTGAAAGACATTTTCCACCGAGAGATACGCTGCCTTTTGAGCTGGTAAAGGTTGAGGTGGGAGAGTGAGGGGTCACTGTCTATCGATCAGCGTCCAAAATGTCACTGGTAACTATAAAGTCGGATGGAGATGGGCTCTGAAATGAAGCCCGTTGCAGGAGTCTTTAGACCGGTCTTCTCATCCCAAAGACTGTCCCTGCATATCTGTCACTAAGTGTCACATCGGTGGCTCGTTCGTGTGTGTGTGTGTGTTCACTGTGTGACCTCTGAGTATCTTCCGTTAGGAAAATGGAAAACAGATACTTTATCTGATTTTACATGGCTTTGTGATGCATTGGTCCACTAATTTCTGTGCAGTTTCCAATGTTGTATCTTTTTGGGCCGTTCTGCCTCACTGTGCATGTAACATAAATCTCATCCTCTCCTCCCCGTTTATCCTGACAATAACCTTTGCATTTAATCCTGTCCGATTTCCCACCAGTCTCTGGTGCCAAATACATGTCTGTAATCTCAGACTATTTTAATCTATCAAATCAACATGCATATGCCCTAACTACCAGCGAGCATAGATATTTTTTTCTATTTATAACTTGGCCATGATTTAATTCTCTATTGTATTCTGTAAACAACTCCCGGTGACAGGTATGAGCTCTAACGTGGGAATAAGGGTGAAGCTCTAGTGAGGCAGCCAATCATGATCAAGATGTTTCAGCCTGATCATGACAGCACAGTACAACCCAGATTTTATCCACTCAAACATTCTCTTTAATTTGTTTTATCTATAGCCCTAGCTCTAGTCTCTTCTCATTTGCAGGATTGATTCCTACGTACTCTTGGGGGGGGGGGGGGGGGGGGGGGGGGTGCTATCTAAAACCAAAAATGGTTCTTTGGCTGTCCCCATAGGAAAATCCTTTGAAGAACCCTTTTGAGTTCCATGTGTAACGCTTTACACAGAGGGTTATTTTTTTTCTAAGAGTGTGTCAATCACTCTCATCAAGCTTCTTTGATCTTTATGCAATAATTCATAACTCCTGAAACGTCAAAATGAGGAAGATTGTGAGTGTATAAGAGAGACGGACAGAGGAAGACAAAAAATAGAAGGGTGAGAAAGCCAGTGTCATCCCTTTTCTCCTTGGTTCTTGAGTTGATTGAGTCTTGAGTCTTGTCTTAGCTCAAGATTGATCATTTGGGACCTTAAACAACAGTCTATGATGCTTTTCTCTTCCCCTAATGTAAGGATTCATCAATCAAGCAATCAATCAATCAGTAATCAATCAACAAATCAGCTTGATGTCCCAGTGACCACTCTACAGTAACGAGAGTGTCGTCTCCTGTGCCTACCTTCAGCTAAGTCAGCTACACAACTTGCACTCCTAGCCTGTCAATCACTTTCCCTCCCTCTTTCCCCCCTCTCTCCCCAGAGAGAAAGATTTGAGTGTTTGTTTGATATAATGGTCCCCCTCCTGTTTAGTGCTCCGTTTCACTTTTAACATTTCAATCCCTGGTTGGAAGATTGCTATTTCCATGCTCTTCTGATGTTTTTCCTCTGTGCTAGACAGTGTTGTCTTCAATCCTCTCATAAAAAAGAACCACTGCTAGTGTGCTTTCTCTCTCCTATACCTATGCAACAGGGATTTTTTTAGATGGATGAGAAGGAGAAGTAATTTTCTTGCTTTGATGGATCCCAGACTTCCCAGGTGTTCACAAAGTTCCGTTATCGGAAGTTAATCTGCTGGTTTAAATGTATTTCCCTTAATGGAAAAATATTATATTCCCATAATGTAAAAATATTACCACAATTATTGTCCTCATACAAAAAGGAAAATGTTGTCCAAGCCCACTTTGTAGCCAAACCCCAACCTTTTAAGTAATGTGCATTCTCCAATGATTAGAGTATGCATTAATAACAAGAACAGTAATATGGAAATAGTAATCTCAGAGATTAAGAATGTGTTCTCTTCACGGTGCTTTATTTAATTAAACTCTTAGCTGACTTCATGTCATTTTTATTGTTTTAATGAAACTATAACTTGCTTTGACACAAAAATGTTGGCAAATGTCATGCTCATCATTGTATTCAAATTAGGTCTGCTGGATATTTCTGTTCCAAACAGCAAAGAAAACCTTCTTGGCATCGCAAATGAAACCTACAAAAGTCATCAAACAGAATTTAGATAAAATGTAATCCGGAAGCTGTATCCCCCATTGTTATAATCCAAGAAAGCCCAATCATTCAAAGGAATGGTTTAATAGGATTTCCATTTGCCATGTCACAACCAGAGAGAGCCAGAGAGGTCATGCTTCTGAGTGGACTCATCCACTTGTGTTTTTTTATCTTGGAAAATGAGGGAAAGTAGGCTAGCATCCACCCTCTCAATCCACACATATCTGATGAAAGGTGAAGTAGGCAGGTTGACCTTCTAGCCGCTAGCTGTGATTACCACTCAGGTTTCTATTAAGGCCAGCCAGGGCACACCCAATCAGCACCCACCAAGCATGTAGCAATGCATCGCTACACAGCTACGCTAGCACTTTCTCTCTCTCCCTTTCGTTTGCTTTCTTTTTTCCTATTTCATTTCATCACGCATATCGCTGAGTGTGTTCTCAACTGTGTTCTCCAGGGCCACTTTTTTCCTTGTCATATGTTGTCCATTAATTATAAATGAAAGACTGTGTCTCTGAAACATGTTGTTGGGGACATGGGTTGATGGTATGGGGCCAAGGTGAGAGGAGACCCTAGGGACTTCCTTCTACTTCATGAAAGAGAAAACCACACTCAGAAAGAGAGAGAGATAGATAGAGGGAAGGAAGAACAGAGGGAGGAGAGAAGCTTTACTGTACAGGACCCTGCAGGGTATGAAGAAGTGTATACAGTACCTAGGATGATGTGAACACCACCCAAACATACATGAAATGAAAGCATGGTGAGTTCCAAATATGTTGTTGTGGCTTTCATGAAAGAGTATTGTTTAGACTCTAGAGAGAGAGAGAGAGAGAGAGAAAGGGAGAGAAGCTTTACTGTACGGGACCCTGCAGGGTATGAAAAAATATATACAGTACCTGGGATGATGTAAGAACCACCCAAACATACATGACACTATAGCATCGTGAATAATGTCCAGAAAGCTGTTGAAATCGGTCAGTGCGGCCGATCCAAGATATGGGAACATAATTTTACCCGTTTCTCACAGCAAGAAAATACATTTGTTGGGGTTGATACATCGTTAGTTAGGGCAAATCAAGTCAAATATTTTGAAGTGGAATTTACAAACTTCAGAATACTTTTTTAATCTTGAATACACAGTAAGTTTACATTTCCTGCTGTGCAGGGCATTTCCAGCAACAACAGGGTAATCAAATTAAGATGCTACATCTGTTAATCTATCTACAAAGTATGGTTGTGTTGAAATGCCATGCAGAATTTATAACCCAAAGCCATAGATATACAGGTAGTGCAGTGGCGATTTCTGCATGTTTAATCTTGGTGCGGCCAAATTCCCACAACTGGGAACTCTGAAAGAAAAAATGAAGTCGATTCATGACGTCTGTCACGATTTCCACCGAAGGTGCCTCCTCTCCCTGTTCGGGCGGTGCCCGGGGGACGTCGTCGCCGGCCTACTAGCTGCCACTGATCCATTTTTCCTTTTCGTTTGTGTCTGTCTGTATTGTTTACACCTGTCTTGTTAGTTGATTTCGGTGGGTATATTTACCTCCGCTGCCTGCGAGTCTTTGTGCGGGAGTGTTTTCTGTGGTGACGTTATTTAGGGGTGCGTGTTCTTTTCTCTCGGCAGTTGTGCCGTTTTGGATTTGAGTTTAGTAGTAGAGGTTTCTCCTCCGTGTGTTTTAAGCTTTATTCCCTGTGTGTGTGGCAATCTCGTTTTGGCCGTGTTTTAGTCGCATGTTGTAGTTGTGTTGGGACTGCTCATTAAACTTTTGCCACTGGGATTTCTTTGCTCTCTTGCTCCTGATTCCTCTTGCTCCTGATACCTTCCTCTGTTAGGAGGCACCGTAACAATGTCAGTGATCTTCAGGCCAGAGGCCTGAGTTCCTGACTTGAAATTCCAAGTTGGATGAGTTTCCAGTTGTCTTGAACTCACTGAAGTCTGAAATTTCCCAGTTCCAAGTTTTCAGTTGTTTTGAACGTGGCAGAAGTCAGGCTGGATTGATGTATTCAACCTTTTCTGTCCCATAGCATGTGAATGTTTGTTCTTTTAAGCTTGGAAAAGAGACCCTTAAACCCAGACTTTGACCACACACCCACTCCACTGAATAGCAGGATAGTGATTTCATTGCCACGCTTACAGTTAGCCACTGATCCCTTCCAAACCACTCATTGTTGAATTTTCAATTCCCAACTTGTTGTGTAATGTTTATGTCCCATGGCCAATGAGCACTGATACGTTTTATCTGTAAATTCTCTTCATATGACAAGGATTGAAAAGGATTTGCCAGTAGAATGTTGGCATGATTCAGGATGATGACTGCTTGTCTAGCTTGCTAGCTAAGATTTTTAAAGTATGATGTTGGCATGATCAGGTCAATCAAAGCTACGGTAGATATAATGTGATTTTACGTCATTTTATCTGTGGCCAATGACCTTGAACCTTCTTGGATGGGCACTTCTATTCAACTCTATGGCACTTGAATTTTCGAGTGCTCCCCGTAGATTTTGCGGTGACGTAGTGTCCCCATGAGTGACAGAAGGCTGAGCCAATCACGGTGCAACTAAAGAACATTACTAACCCCTACTCTCCGTATTTACCACTGGCTGCCCAACCACCACAGAAAGCACTGAGCTAGGCTGAAGCACCTGCATTTTGGAGCTGCCTTACTCAAGAAAGCAAAAAAGAGACCATGTTTGTATGCAGCTTTATTAACTCAATTATATATTTTTTGACATTGTTTGCAAACTGCTTTGTGACACGTACTAATGCCATAATAACATGCAAAACAGTCAAAATTTTTTTTTTTTTTTTTTTTTTTTTTTTTACTAAACAGGGAAGGGCACTGAATGATGGTTTGCCACTGAGTAAGTGTATACTGTATATGTACAGTGGCGTGTCCAGCACATTTTGAAAGGGGTTGGCCAAGGTGGGGCACAGACCTAGTTTAGAGGGCCATAACATTTCAAACCTTAATCGATGCAAGGCGGATGTTTTTTGATGGTTCAACGCATTAAATACTTCAGCTTAGGTTTGGTACAATTCCCTGTTCAAATAAATCATAAAATAATTACAAAATAATTATGTGTTCGCATTCAAGGTCAGTAATTGAATATGAAGGTATGCTAATTACACCGTGACATTTGGGTGGGTCTGTATTTATTTTTTGGGGACCTCTTATGTCTGCACTCGCTTTATGGGCTTTATAGTAAAGACTTGTCATAGAACTGTAAAAATACCTTTTTAATGTGTCATGAACACAAGCAGTCATGACGTTTGGTTAAGTAGGTTAGCTGTGCACATTCATCTACTCCAAAATAAGTCCAGCATCCGAACAGTGCACTGCGCACCCGCCATTGGAATGGAAAGGGACATCTATTACAAACACCATACGTGTGATGACATTAAATCTACAAGGGGGCGTGTATTAATGGATGCCAAAATTGTAACAATAAAAAAGAAATGTAGAAAATTATTTCTCATTTGTGTCTATCCATGTTTCATAATTTTCCTTCAATTCGCAAGAGGCCGAATCTAAAATAAATGCAACATGCAACAATGCAACAGTTCATGTAAGAAAATCAGTCAATTGAAATAAATAAATTAGGTATAAGGGCACACCCAAATGCAGACACAGGAGGCAGATGGTTGAGCGCCAATATTTATTATAACAAAAGGTGTAGGTAAAAGGCAGGTCGGGGACAGGCGAGAGTTCATAAACCAGGTCAGTCCAAACAGTACCAGGCGATAGGCAGGCTCGAGGTCAGAACAAGCAGAGTGGTCAGGCAGGTGGATTCGGCGTCAGGACAGGCAAGGGTCAAAAACCAGGAGGGCTAGGAAAAAAAATAAAAGAGAGACCGGGAAAAATAGGAGCTAGGAAAACCGCTGGTTGACTTGGCAAAACAAGACGAACTGGCACAGAGAGACAGGAAACACAGGGATAAATACACCGGGGACTAATGGGGAAAACGGATGACACCTGGAGGTGGGTGGAAACAATCACAAAGACAGGTGAAACAGATCAGGGCGTGACATTAGGCCCTAATCTATGGATTTCACATGACAAGGAATACAGATATGCATCTGTTGATCACAGATACCTAAACAAAAGGTAGGGGCGTGGATATTGGCGGGAACTGGAAAACTCTGTTGTACACATCAGTCAAGAGCATCCCAAACATGCTCAATGGGTGACATGTCTGGTGAGTATGCAGGCCATGGAAGAACTTGGACATTTTCAGCTTCCAGAATTTGCGTACAGACTCTTGCGACATGAGGCAATGCATTATCATGCTGAAACATGAGGTGGTCTCAAACGATCCCGCATGTGAAGAAGCCGGATGTGGAGGTCCTAGACTGGCGTGGTTACACGTGGTCTGCGGTTGTAAGGCCAGTTAGACATTCTGCTAAATTCTCTAAAACAATGTTGGTGGCGGCTTATGGTAGAGAAATTAACATGAAATTATCTGGCAACAGCTCTAATGGACATTCCTGCAGTCAGCATGCCAATTGCATGCTCTCTCAAAACTTGAGACATCTGTGGTATTGTGTTGTGTGACAAAACTGTAAATTTCAGAGTGTTCTTTTTAATGTTCCCAGAACAAGGTGCACCTGTGCAATGATCATGCTGTTTAATCATCATCTTGATATGCCACACCTGTCAAGTGGATGGATTATCTTGGTAAATCTGAGAGAAATAAGCTGGGGTATACATACTAAGACAGAGAGGTGCTGTTTCACTCGCTCGGATGCTTTCTCCAGTGAGATTGATGAGTCTTGCTGTCTGTGCACATCTTGGTCGAAATTATCTATATATTCAGAGATGACCTATCAGATCTCAGAATTGGGTTGGCCAATTAAATTTCAGCAGGGGCCGTGGCCAACCCTGGGCCACCCCATGAACAAGCCACTGCAAATGTAGGTCCCTGGCATGGGTACAGCAGATCCAAAATAAGTGTAGAACATAAAAAGAAGATAGCTCAGGGAGTATGAGCTGGTTTGAAATAAGGGCACCTTTCCTTCAGGTAAATGCCTTATGTTGTGTGTGTGCATAACAGATGTTCAGAAATAGCCAGAAGAGAGGAAATTGAAAGACTAGCCTACTCTATGGCAGCAAAGCCATCGACATATGTGATCAATAAATTATGCTGGAATAATGATGATAACTAAGAACTGTGTCAAAGAATATAGGCTACATGTCACGATCGCCGTTGTAATCACACTCAGACCAAAGCGCAGCGTGGAATCGGTTCGACATCTTTTTATTTTAAGGAGACCAGAACAACAAAACAATAAAGAATAAACGATACGTGATGTTCTTTAGAGCTCACAGGCATCAACACAAAAACAAGATCCCACAAAAACCCAGTGGGAAAAGTCTGCCTAAATATGCTCCCCAATCAGAGACAATGGTAGACAGCTGCCTCTGATTGGGAACCATACCAGGCCAACATAGAAATACAAAAACAAGAGTACCCACCCTAGTCACACCCCGACGTAACCAAATTAGAGAATAAAAGGCATTCTAAGGTCAGGGCGTGACACTACACTGTAACGTGAGCCATTGGTATTTCAACATACTTGACTGTCTGGATTCAAGCTGTGTGTATTCTGCCTTTCTTTCTTCCTTGAAACAATTAGAAACTTAATCACTATGTAGATACACATGGCTTACGTAGCCGCACATGGCTTGGTAAGTGTGGATTCACCTTGAACCCCAATTACTCTAACAAGTAGAGATTCACACGGCTAACTGTGTGCTTTGTAGAGCGTCAAGTGGAGATTATCCCAGGCATTTGGGACCTCCACTGGCACACCTCACAGTATGGGTGTAAGCCTGACGGAATAATAATTAATGCGTTGGAGCTATTTAAGACTTTTTGCAATTAAGAAGAGAAAGAGTGAGAATAGCTGAACAGAGAGAATAACCTGAGAGTGGGAACGTTTCTGTTGAACAGAGACATAGTGACACAAAGTGCAGCATAAATCATATTTGAAATGGTTTCAGTGTTATGGTGCCAACAGTAGCGGGCCAGATTTGCATTTAAGAGGGAATAAAACAAGAAAGATGGAACAAAAGGTAGAAAGATGATTAGGCAAGGGACAAAGTATAAATAAAGACTGTTTGTGGTGTAAGCTTTGTTTTTGTCTTTAATTCCAAAAATAATAGATGCAAACCTTTACTGGTACAAATGCTTCCTAAATCACTTCCAAACAGCTCATTCACAAAGTTGTTACAGCGACGTTCGAGAAAAATCACGAAAGACAATAGCGAGTAGGCCATTTTACATCGGTTTTCAATCCCCTATCTCTTTGGTAGACCACAACCGGAGAGCCATGTAATGCTCAGTGGTTATTGACATCTACACTCTTAGAAAAAAAGGTGCTACCTACTACCTAAAAGGGTTATCCAGCTGTCCCCATAGGATAACCCTTTTAAGAACCCTTTTTCGTTCCAGGTAGAACCCTTTTGGGTTCCATGTAGGACCCTTTCTACAGAGGGTTGTACGTGGAACCAAAAAGGGATCTCTTATGGGGAAAGCCAAAGAACCCTTTTGGAAACTTTTTTTTTTTTAAGTGTGTACCCATCAGCAACCCATCCAACATATGGTTTGGGAGTAGCAAAATCCCACGAGAATGCATGGACACAAGCGGATAACAGCAGGAAGCATTATCAAATGGTCTCTCCCCATGAACACTGGGAGCCCAAGAAGCTAGGAAACACCTACGTTCAACAGAGCTAGCTTGTATGTCCTACTATGAGCACCGTACACCACATCTGTGACATACCCAGAGAACATACTAGTGGGAGTGTTGCACACCAAGGGAGACGGCTGTGTGAAAACTATCCTACTGGAAACACCACATAATTTCAACATGGATAAATTGTTTAATATTTGGTTGAGACGTTGATTAATGAGATTAAAACCTATATTCACCAACTCAAAAATAGTAACGTTAGTTGAATTTCCAATGTGTTATCACTGCGCTTCCAACAGCAAAGTTAAAATGGGAATACAATGTCAGATATTTTGTTTATTTATACAACAGATTAATGTGTTATGACTGTGCTTCATCTAATAGCAGAACGAAATGACCTGGATTGCAGTTGAGATTAAATTAAGAGCACATGGTGCAATTGATCAATGCCCGTTCGAGATTATTCACAGGTTATTACAGCAATTGTGAAGATCTCCACAGACATGCAAGGAACTATGCATGTTATCTTGGAAATGCACACTTAATATGATTATATAAGAATAAATGTATAGTCACAGTAACATCAATGTGACATTTTTTCTTATGTAATCATAAAAAGTGTGCATGTTCAAGATAACATGCATAATTCGTTGCAGGTCGGTGGAGATCTTCACAATAGCTGTAATAATCAGTGGATAATCTCGAACGACATTGATCACTAAATATCATTACATATGAAATCAACCTGAGCTTGAAACCCTAAGCCTATTGTATTGAAACATTAGCTGTTGATGACTGCAAATTCTATATAGGCCTAAATAGCAGCACTGATGATATATGAGTGATAAAGAATGGTCACATTTCATTTACTGTGTTAAACCTTTCTTGTGGAATGACTTTGATAGCAACGGTGACTCTATTTCGTTTTTAAAGGTGCACTCTCAAACTTTTGCACAATAACCTGCAGGTCCTCACACAACTTTTTTCATTGAACTTTTTCCCCCCGGACGCTTTATCTGGACATAGATCTGCAGGACCTCCTCCAGCCGAAAAAGCTAAGTAACATTATGCCTTCTCATTGCAGTCGCTGTACTCAGAATATACAGAAGAACTATCGCCTTATGGTGAGGATAGCCGAGTTGCAAGCCAGGCTTCAGTCAAAATCGTTAGGTAAGGGAAATGTAAATGTAGGAAAGGATGATACAGCGATTCCACCATTAAATACAGGTAGTAGTGTTTATATATGTGTATATATATATATATGCTCTATAAACTCTATTTATTTATTTATTTTTGTTGTGTTTTTATTTTTTCATTGGCACATCCATCACCTCCCTCTTTGTTTCTACAGCTTTTTTGCTACATACTGTATACATTGCACACATGAGGAACACCTTCCTAATATTGAAAGACACAGTCATTTCTTGATGTACAGTACCAGTCAAAAGTTTGGGCACACCTTTTTCTTTATTTTTTTACTATTTTCTACATTGTAGAATAATAGTGAAGACATCAAAACTATGAAATAACACACATGGGATCATGTAGTAAGCAAAAAAAGTGTTAAACAAAGTAGCCACACTTCAAAGTCGCCACCCTTTACCTTGTTGACAGCTTTGCACACTCTTGGCATTCTCTCAACCAGCTTCATGAGGTAGTCACCTGGAATGCAATTCAATTAACAGGTGTGCCTTGTTAAAAGTACATTTGTGGATTTTCTTTCCTTCTTAATGCATTTGAGCCAATCAGTTGTGTTGTGACAAGGTAGGGTGGGTATACAGAAAGCCCTATTTGGAAAAAGACCAAGTCCATATTATGGCAAGAACACCTCAAATAAGCTAAGCGAAATGACAGTCCGCCATTACATTAAGACATGAAGTTCAGTCAATGCGGAAAATGTAAAGAACTTTGAAAGTTTCTTCAAGTGCATTCGTAAAAACCATCAAGCGTTATGATGAAACTGGCTCTCATGAGGACTGCCACAGGAAAGGAAGACGCAGAGTTACCTCTGCTGCAGAGGATAAGTTCATCAGAGTTACCAGCCTCAGAAATTGCAGCCCAAATAAAAGCTTCACAGAGTTCAAGTAACAGACACATTTCAACATCAACTGTTCAGAGGAGACTGCATGAATCAGGCCTTCATGGTCGATTGCTAAAAAGAAACCACAACTAAAGCACACCAATAAGAAAAACAAACTTGCTTGGGTGAAGAAACAAGAGCAATGGACATTAGACCGGTAGAAATATGTCCTTTCGTCTGATGAGTCCAAATTTGAGATGTTTTGTTCCAACTGCGGTGTCTTTGTGAGACGCAGAGTTGGTGAACAGATGATCTCTGCATGTGTAGTTCCCACCGTGAAGCATGGAGGAGGAGGTGTGAAGGTGTGGGTGTGCTTTGCTGGTGAAACTGTCAGTGATTTATTTAGATTTCAAGGCACACTTAACCAGCATGGCTACCACAGCATTCTGCAGAGATACGGCATCACATCTGGTTAGAGCTTAGTGGGACTATGATTTGTTTTTCAACAGGACAATGACCCAACACACCTCCAGGCTGTGTAAGACACACCTTGACTCTCCGACCAACACGGAGAGTGATGGAGTGCTGCATCAGATGACCTGGCCTCCACAATCACCCGACCTCAACCCAAATGAGATAGTTGGAGATGAGTTGGACCACAGAGTGAAGGAAAAGCAGCCAACAAGAGCTCAGCATACATGGGAACTCCTTCAAGACTGTTGGAAAAGCATTCCAGGTGAAGCTGGTTGAGAGAATGCCAAGAGTGTGCAAAGCTGTCATCAAGGCAAACTGTGTCTACTTTGAAGAATCTAAAATATAAAGTATATTTTGATTTGTTTTACACTTTTTTGGTTACTAAATTATTCTATATGTTATTTCAGAGTTTTGATGTCTTCACTATTATGCTACAATGTTGAAAATAATACAAATAAAGCAAAACCCTTGAATTAGTAGGTGTGTCCAAACCTTTGACTGGTACTGTATATATACAGTTGAAGTCGGAAGTTTACATACACTTGGGTTGGAGTTATTAAAACTCGTTTTTCAACCACTCCACAAAATTCTTGTTAACAATCTATAGTTTTGGCAAGTCGGTTAGAACATCTACTTTGTGCAGGCCATTTTTCGAACAATTCTTTACAGACAGATTATTTCACTTATCATTCACTGTATCACAATTCCAGTGGGTTAAAAGTTTACATACACGAAGTTGACTGTGCCTTTAAACAGATTGGAACATTTCAGAAAATGATGTTATGGCATTAGAAGCTTCTGATAGGCTAATTGACATAATTTGAGTCAATTGGAGGAGTACATGTGGATGTATTTCAAGGCCTACCTTCAAACTCAGTGCCTCTTTGCTCACATCAAAAGAAAAGAAATCAGCCAAGACCTCAGAAAAACATTGTAGACCTCCACAAGTCTGGTTCATCCTTGGGAGCAATTTCCAAATGGCTGAAGGTACCACGTTCATCTGTACTAACAATAGTATGCAAGTATAAACACCATGGGACCACGCATCCATCATACCGCTCAGGAAGGAGACGCGTTCTGTCTCTTAGAGAGGAACGAACAGTGGGGAAAAAAAGTATTTAGTCAGCCACCAATTGTGCAAGTTCTCCCACTTAAAAAGATGAGAGAGGCCTGTAATTTTCATCATAGGTACACTTCAACTATGACAGACAAAATGAGAAAAAAAATCCAGAAAATCACAATGTAGGATTTTGAATGAATTTATTTGCAAATTATGGTGGAAATAAGTATTGGTCTGATGAAACCAAAATTGAACTCTTCGACCATAATGGAAAAAGGGTGCCCTTGCAAGCCGAAGAACACCATCCTAACCGTGAAGCATGTTGGTGGCAGCATCATGTTGTGGGGGTGCTTGCTGCAGGAGAGACTGGTGCATTTTACAAAATGATGGCATCATGAGGAAGGGAAATTATGTGAATATATTAAAGCAACATCTCAAGACATCAGTTAAAGTTAAAGCTTGATCGGAAATGTGTCTTCTAAATGGACAAGCAAACTTACAAAGTTTTGTCAAATTGGCTTAAGGACAACAAAATCAATGTATTGCAGTTGCCATCACAAGCCCTGACCTCAATCCTATAGAAAATGTGTGGGCAGAACAGAAAAAGCGTGTGTGAGCAAGGAGGCCAACAAACCTGACTCAGGTACACCAGCTCTGTCAGGAGGAGTGGGCCAAAATTCACCCAACTTTTGGTGGGAAGCTTGTGGAAGGCTACCCGAAACGTTTGACCCAAGTTAAACAATTTAAAGACAATGCTACCAAATACTAATTGAGTGTATGTAAACTTCTGACCCACTGGGAATGTGATGAAATAATAAAAGCTGAAATAAATAATTCTCTCTACTATTATTCTGACATTTTGTCATGTACTGTCATGTTGTCTTGTCTCTGTCCTTTCCCTTCACCCTGTCTCCCTCTGCTGGTCGTGTTAGGTTACCTTTTCTCCCCCGCTTTCCCCCAGCTGTCCCTTGTCTCCTCTAACTACCCATTCACCCCGTTCCCCACCTGTTCCCTTTTTCCCTCTGATTAGGTCCCTATATCTCTCTCTGTTTCTGCTCCTGTCCTTGTCGGATTCTTGTTTGTTTGTGTCATTCATGCCTGAACCAGACTGCCGTCATGTTTGCTGTAACCTTGTCCTGTCCTGTCGGAATCTGCCGGTCCATCTGAGCCTACCTATGTTTGGTAATTAAAGAAGCTCTGTTTAAGTTGATTCGCTTTTGGGTCCTCATTCACGCACCGTAACAGAAGAATCCGACCAAGAATGGACCCAGCGACTTCGGATCCTCTCCACTCAGCCGTCGAGATCCAGGGAGCGATGCTAGGCAGACACGAGCAGGAATTGTCTGCTGCTCGACATGCCGTTGAGACCCTGGCCACCCAAGTCTCCAACCTCACAGAACAGGTTCACCATCTCCGCCTCGATCCACCGGCCACTTCCAGGGCTTTCGAATCTCCGGAGCCCAGAATCAATAACCCGCCGTGTTACTCTGGGGAGCCCACTGAATGCCGCTCGTTCCTCACCCAGTGTGATATTGTGTTTTCTCTCCAGCCCAACACTTACTCCAGGAGCACTGCTCGTGTCGCCTACGTCATATCTCTCCTTATTGGACGGGCTCGTGAGTGGGGCACGGCAATCTGGGAGGCAAGGGCTGAGTGTACTAACCAGTATCAAGACTTTAAGGAGGAGATGATACGGGTTTTTGATCGATCTGTTTTTGGGGAGGAGGCTTCCAGGGCCCTGTCTTCCCTATGTCAAGGCAATCGATCCATAACAGACTACTCTATTGAGTTTCGCACTCTTGCTGTCTCCAGTGGCTGGAACGAGCCGGCCTTGCTCGCTCGTCTTCTGGAGGGTTTCCGCGCAGAGGTAAAGGATGAGATTCTCTCCCGGGAGGTTCCCTCCAGCGTGGATTCCTTGATTGAACTCGCTATTCGCATTGAGCGACGGGTTGATCTTCGTCACCGAGCTCGTGGAAAGGAGCTCGCGCTCTCCGTCGCCTCCCTCTCCGCATCACTACCATCTTCCTCTGCCGGCTCGGGTGCTGAGCCCATGCAGCTGGGAGGTATCCGCATCTCGACTAAGGAGAGGGAACGGAGAATCACCAACCGCCTCTGTCTCTATTGCGGTTCCGCCGGTCATTTTGTCACTTCATGTCCAGTAAAAGGCCAGAGCTCGTCAGTAAGCGGAGGGCTACTGGTGAGCGCTACTACTCCTGTCTCTCCTTCAAGATCCTGCACTACCTTGTCGGTCCATCTACGCTGGACCGGTTCGTCAGCTTCCTGCAGTGCCTTAATAGACTCTGGGGCGGAGGGCTGTTTTATGGACGAGACCTGGGCTCGGGAACATGACATTCCTCTCAGACAGTTAAAGGAGCCCACGGCCTTGTTCGCCCTGGATGGTAGTCCTCTCCCCAGGATTCAGCGTGAGACGCTACCTTTAACCCTCACTGTTTCTGGTAATCATAGTGAAACCATTTCTTTTTTAATTTTTCGTTCACCTTTTACACCTGTTGTTTTGGGCCATCCCTGGCTAGTTTGTCATAATCCTTCCATTAATTGGTCTAGTAATTCTATCCTCTCCTGGAACGTCTCTTGTCATGTGAAATGTTTAATGTCTGCTATCCCTCCTGTTTCCTCTGTCTCTTCTTCACAGGAGGAGCCTGGTGATTTGACAGGGGTGCCGGAGGAATATCACGATCTGCGCACGGTGTTCAGTCGGTCCAGGGCCACCTCTCTTCCTCCACACCGGTCGTATGATTGTAGTATTGATCTCCTTCCGGGAACCACCCCCCCCCGGGGTAGACTATACTCTCTGTCGGCTCCCGAACGTAAGGCTCTCGAAGATTATTTGTCTGTAGCTCTTGACGCCGGTACCATAGTCCCCTCCTCCTCTCCCGCCGGAGCGGGGTTTTTTTTTGTCAAGAAGAAGGACGGGTCTCTGCGCCCCTGCATAGATTATCGAGGGCTGAATGACATAACAGTGAAGAATCGTTATCCGCTTCCTCTTATGTCTTCAGCCTTCGAGATCCTGCAGGGAGCCAGGTTTTTCACTAAGTTGGACCTTCGTAACGCTTACCATCTCGTGCGCATCAGGGAGGGGGACGAGTGGAAGACGGCGTTTAACACTCCGTTAGGGCACTTTGAATACCGGGTTCTTCCTTTCGGCCTCGCTAACGCTCCAGCTGTCTTTCAGGCATTAGTCAATGATGTCCTGAGAGACATGCTGAACATCTTTGTTTTCGTTTACCTTGACGATATCCTGATTTTTTCACCGTCACTCCAGATTCATGTTCAGCACGTTCGACGTGTCCTCCAGCGCCTTTTAGAGAATTGTCTTTTTGTGAAGGCTGAGAAGTGCACTTTTCATGCCTCCTCCGTCACATTTCTCGGTTCTGTTATTTCCGCTGAAGGCATTAAGATGGATCCCGCTAAGGTCCAAGCTGTCATTGATTGGCCCGTCCCTAAGTCACGCGTCGAGCTGCAGCGCTTTCTCGGCTTCGCGAACTTCTATCGTTGTTTCATCCGTAATTTCGGTCAGGTGGCAGCTCCTCTCACAGCCCTTACTTCTGTCAAGACGTGCTTTAAGTGGTCCGTTTCCGCCCAGGGAGCTTTTGATCTCCTCAAGAATCGTTTTACATCCGCTCCTATCCTTGTTACACCTGACGTCTCTAGACAGTTCGTTGTCGAGGTTGACGCGTCAGAGGTGGGAGTGGGAGCCATCCTTTCTCAGCGCTCCCTCTCTGACGACAAGGTCCACCCATGCGCGTATTTTTCTCATCGCCTGTCGCCGTCGGAACGTAACTATGATGTGGGTAACCGCGAACTGCTCGCCATCCGGTTAGCCCTAGGCGAATGGCGACAGTGGTTGGAGGGGGCGACCGTTCCTTTTGTCGTTTGGACTGACCATAGGAACCTTGAGTACATCCGTTCTGCCAAACGACTTAATGCGCGTCAGGCGCGTTGGGCGCTGTTTTTCGCTCGTTTCGAGTTCGTGATTTCTTATCGTCCGGGCTCTAAGAACACCAAGCCTGATGCTTTGTCTCGTCTCTTCAGTTCTTCAGTAGCCTCCACTGACCCCGAGGGGATTCTCCCTGAGGGGCGTGTTGTCGGGTTGACTGTCTGGGGAATTGAGAGGCAGGTAAAGCAAGCACTCACTCAAACTCCGTCGCCGCGCGCTTGTCCTAGGAACCTTCTTTTCGTTCCCGTTCCTACTCGTCTGGCCGTTCTTCAGTGGGCTCACTCTGCCAAGTTAGCCGGCCACCCTGGCGTTCGGGGTACGCTTGCTTCCATTCGCCAGCGTTTCTGGTGGCCCACCCGGGAGCATGACACGCGTCGTTTCGTGGCTGCTTGTTCGGTCTGCGCGCAGACTAAGTCCGGTAACTCTCCTCCTGCCGGCCGTCTCAGGCCGCTTCCTATTCCCTCTCGACCGTGGTCTCACATCGCCTTAGATTTTGTCACCGGACTGCCTTCGTCAGCGGGGAAGACTGTTATTCTTACGGTTGTCGATAGGTTCTCTAAGGCGGCTCATTTCATTCCCCTTGCTAAGCTTCCTTCTGCTAAAGAGACGGCACAAATCATCATCAAGAATGTTTTCAGAATTCATGGCCTTCCGTCAGACGTCGTTTCGGACAGAGGTCCGCAATTCACGTCTCAATTTTGGAGGGAGTTTTGCCGTTTGATTGGGGCTTCCGTCAGTCTCTCTTCCGGCTTTCACCCCCAGTCTAACGGTCAAGCAGAACGGGCCAATCAGACTATTGGTCGCATCTTACGCAGTCTTTCTTTTCGCAACCCTGCGTCTTGGTCAGAACAGCTCCCCTGGGCAGAATACGCCCACAACTCGCTTCCTTCGTCTGCGACCGGGCTATCTCCTTTTCAGAGTAGCCTCGGGTACCAGCCTCCGTTGTTCTCATCTCAGTTCGCCGAGTCCAGCGTCCCCTCCGCTCAGGCTTTTGTCCAACGTTGCGAGCGCACCTGGAAGAGGGTCAGGTCTGCACTTTGCCGTTATAGGGCGCAGACTGTGAGAGCTGCCAATAAGCGTAGAACGAAGAGCCCTAGATATTGTCGCGGTCAGAGAGTTTGGCTCTCCACTCAGAACCTTCCCCTTAAGACGGCTTCTCGCAAGTTGACCCCGCGGTTCATTGGTCCATTCCGTATCTCTCAGGTCATTAATCCTGTCGCAGTGCGACTTCTTCTTCCGCGATATCTTCGTCGCGTCCACCCGGTCTTCCATGTCTCCTGTGTTAAGCCCGTTCTTCGCGCCCCCGCTCGTCTTCCCCCCCCCCCCCCCCCCATCCTTGTCGAGGGCGCACCTATCTACAGGGTCCGTAAAATCTTGGACATGCGTCCTCGGGGCCGTGGTCATCAGTACCTAGTTGACTGGGAGGGGTACGGTCCTGAGGAGAGGAGTTGGGTTCCCTCTCGGGACGTGCTGGACCGTGCGCTGATTGATGATTTCCTCCGTTGCCGCCAGGTTTCCTCCTCGAGTGCGCCAGGAGGCGCTCGGTGAGTGGGGGGGTACTGTCATGTACTGTCATGTTGTCTTGTCTCTGTCCTTTCCCTTCACCCTGTCTCCCTCTGCTGGTCGTGTTAGGTTACCTTTTCTCCCCCGCTTTCCCCCAGCTGTCCCTTGTCTCCTCTAACTACCCATTCACCCCGTTCCCCACCTGTTCCCTTTTTCCCTCTGATTAGGTCCCTATATCTCTCTCTGTTTCTGCTCCTGTCCTTGTCGGATTCTTGTTTGTTTGTGTCATTCATGCCTGAACCAGACTGCCGTCATGTTTGCTGTAACCTTGTCCTGTCCTGTCGGAATCTGCCGGTCCATCTGAGCCTACCTATGTTTGGTAATTAAAGAAGCTCTGTTTAAGTTGATTCGCTTTTGGGTCCTCATTCACGCACCGTAACACATTTCACATTCTTAAAATAAAGTGGTGATCCTACCTGACCTAAAACAGGGAATTTTTGCTAGGATTAAATGTCAGGAATTGTGAAAAACTGAGTTTAAATCTATTTGGCTAAGGTGTATTTAAACTTCCAACTTCAACTGTAGTAGACACATAACATGTAAATAATTAGTACTCAGACTCATCCGGTATACATTATATATAGTGTTTTGAGTTATATTTATTAGCTTTTTAATCCTACCGCTCAGCTACACTTCGTAGACCACCCTCTTCCATATGTGGGGCGGCAGGTAGCCTCGTGATTAGAACAGTAACAGAAAGGTTGCTAGATCGAATCCCCGAACTGACAATGTAAACATCTATCATTCTTCCCCTGAACAAGGCAGTTAACCTACTGTTCCTAGGCCATCATTGTAAATAAGAATTTGTTCTTAACTGACTTGCCTAGTTAAATAAAGGTTAAATAAATAAAATAACATTTTGATTTCCATGTGCCATATATCTTTCTACTGTGCTGTGATGTCTGACATACATTTTGTACCTTTCTAATTGCAAAGTATCCATAGATTATGAGTTAAAGATTTAAAAAATAATACTTTGAGTATTGTTATATTATTGACAGATTGACTATGTCCTTCCAAATTGCCTAATACTGCTGTTTGCGGGATTCATGTTAAATTAATTTAGTGATTTTTTTCGGCCATTTCTGAACCTGTGACCAGAAATAAGACATTGTACATGAAGGCAATACCAAAATAAATGATCTAATGATTATGTCTCTTCGCAACTAAATCTGCAGAGCTGAGAATGTTGAATGTCCCATATATTGTATATAAAATTCTGTTGGTGGCAAGAATTGTGTATAATAATTTAAATAACAAAACTTGAATTGTTGAATCCAGTTCATACACCATGTACATTGAAAATCTCTTCCCAGCTATTTTGCAACCTGTATGGCGCAGCGTCAACATTTCTGTCCCCAAATGAAATTGGTATATTTTTCAATCCATGCCAATTTTTTTCAGCCAATTTTGGTCTTTAATATATGGCAGACAGACAAATCCCCTACCTTCTCCCCCTCCCACTTGCCTCGTCCATTTTTGCAATATGGCTGAAATGTTGGTTTTATCTTTGGATTGAGCAAACATTCCCATATATTTCCGATAGCTGCATGTATGACATAATTCCACCAATTCTATTCATAATATCATTAATAAATATAATACCATAAAAATGACTATTATCAATCGGTATGTTGTAATATTTGTTCTGTCTTTTCTGGAGCATGACATTTAAATTGTAACCAGCGTTGTATGGCTTGTTTAAGAAAGGGTCTTACTCTACTTTGAACAAAGTTTCATTTTCAATTAACCAAAAATTTACATTTGTAATCAAATTGAATTGGTCACATACACATGGTTAGCAGATGTTAATGTGAGTCTAGCGAAATGCTTGTGCTTCTAGATCTGACATTGTTTTAATATCTAACAAGTGCATTGCGGAAGTTACAGTAGAGTAGTAGTGATCGAGTGTAATGCCTGTGTGAGTGCTGCAATCAATATGCTGATAGAATTTAGGTAGCCTTGTTCTCACATTTGCTTTCTTAAAATCCCCAGATACAATAAATGCAGCCTCTGGATATATGGTTTCCAGTTTACATAGAGTCCAGTGAAGTTCCTTGAGGGCCATCATGGGGTCTGCTTGAGGGGGTATATACACAGCTGTGATGAAAACTGACAATAATTATTTTGGAAGATAATATGGCCGGCATTTGATTGTAAGGAAATATAGGTTGGGTGAGCAGAAGGACTTGAGTTCCTGTATGTTGTTATGATTACACCATGAGTCGTTAATCATGAAGCATACACCCCAGCCTTTCTTCTTCCCAGCGAGGTTTTCATCTCTGTCAGCGCGATGCATGAAGAAGCCCGGTGGCTAAACTGACTCTGACAACGTATCTGAGAGAGCCATGTTTCCATGAAACAGAGAATGTTAAAATCTCTGAAATCTCTCTGGAAGGCAACCCTTGCACTAATTTTGTCTACCTTGTTGTCAAGAGACTGGCCATTGGCGAGTAGTATACTCGGAAGCGGTGGGCGGTGTGCACGCCTACGGAGCCTGACCAGGAGGCCGCTCCATCTGCCTCTTCTGCGGCGATGTTGTTTTGGGTTGACTTCTGGGATTAGATCCACTGTGTTCTCTGGGGGTGGTGGCCCGAACAAAGGATCTGCTTTGGGAAAGTCGTATTCCTGGTTGTAATGTTGTTAAGTTGACATCGCTCTTATATCCAATAGTTCTTCCCGGCTGTATGCAATAACACTTAAGATTTTCTGTGCTAACAATGTAAGAAATAATACATTTCAAAAACGAAATGTTGCATAGTCTCCTAAGGACTCGAAACGAGGCGACCATCTCTGTCGGCGGCATCTTGCTCAGTATAAAAGCAAAAGTTACATTTTTTATTGACAAAGGATGAGCTTTCTTAGTAATCTACTGGAGAACCCATTTGGGTTTAAGTATAACTTGTATATGAGTGAGGCTTTTAGTCAGAGGTTCAATGCTTTAATATTTAATCATTTAATTCATGAAACTTACATTCATTATACTGTATAAACAGGCACGTTTAATTTTGTCTGACTTAGCATTCCAAATAAAGCAAAATATTTCTTGCTGATATGATTTTAAAAATGATTTGTTTGGAGTAGGAAGCGCCGTAAGTAAACTGTGATAGGATGAAAGAGTGATTTTTCCATAAATAGATCTCCATGTTTGCAGGAGTTAGTGTATTTTTGCTAACTTTCAATTTAAATTTGTTTTGGTAAGTTAATTTATGATTAATTTATGATTTAATCTATTCAGTGTTTGTTAGGAAGGTAAAGGTTCAATATTTTCTTTGGTGTTCACTGGGGAGATAAATCTAGATAGCTAAGTCAGCCATTTGCTAGGCTATCAGAAGCTTGATATAAGACATCTGCCATTCAACTGTATTAGATGAGTGGAACTCTGTTTTTTTATAGCAGCTCGCATACTGTTGTTAGCCATCTCTTTGAAAATAACTTGTGTTTGAAACATTGTTGCATTTAAACTTACGATCACTGGTTATTTGTGTGCTAAATGTGACTCACCACCTGGATCTTATGTAGCAAGATTTGAAATTGTGTTTTTTTACATTGGATAAAGGTAGAGACTCAGAGCTACAAAATGCTATGTCATACACTGCATTTGAGGAACAATGGGAAAGTAATTCTGCATTGAAAGTTGATCAACTTGTAAACTCAATTTTGAGAAAATGGCCTTTGACTGTTATCTTGCTATGAGTTCTTCTTTGTCTACACCCATTCAGCGTCGTTCACACCCTGTTTCGCTCTCGGAGAGCACACTTGACGCTCTGGCAGATGATTTGTTTACCTATGGATAACACGAACACAGCCTAACCAGCTCTGCTGGCAACAATTTCATTATGCTTTTTTTGCAGACATTTACTGACAGCCATATTCAACGTGGTGTTGTACACACGAATAATAACGTCAGCTTGGGAGTCAGCCAGCTAACGTTAGCTAGCTAACAGTACACTTTAGCTTAAGACATGTAGCTGGCTAGCTAGCTAAACAATGAACCTTGCTAGGTAAACAAAGTGTAAGATCACAAATGTCACAGCTAACTTTAGCTAGCTAACTAACAGTACACTTTAGCTTGAAATGAAACCACTTTCTGTCAAAATTAGAAACGTAATATCCTCTTGAAACTAGGGGGCACTATTTTTATTTTTGGAAAAATAACGTTCCCAAAGTTAACCATCTATTTCTCAGGACCAGATGCTAGAATATGCATATAACTGACAGCTTAGGATAGAAAACACTCTAAAGTTTCCAAAACTGTCAAAATATTGTCTGTGAGTATAACAGAACTGATATTGCAGGCGAAACCCTGAGGAAAATAGAATCAGGAAGTGCCTCTTATTTTGAAACTGTTGTGTTCCTCTGCACCCCTATTGGCCATTGACAGGGATATCAACCAGATTCCATTTTCTACGTATTCCCTAGGGTGTCTACAGCATTTTGACGTAGTTTCACGCCTTTATGTTGAAGAATGAGCGTAAACGACTACATTGCGTAAGTGACCAGCTGAGGGCTCTCAGAGTGATTATTGCGTAAAAGACAGAGGTAGTCATTTTTCCTCTCGCTTCTACTGAAAAGCCAATTGTCCCGGTTTATATATTATCGAATAGATATTTGAAAAACACCTTGAGGATTGATTATAAAAAACTTTGCCATGTTTCTGTTGAGATTATGGATATAATTTGGATTTTTTTTCGGCGTTGTCGTGACCGCTATAACCGGTGGATTTCTGAACATAACGTGACCAACAAACGGAGGTATTTTGGGTATAAAAATAATCTTAATGGAACAAAAGGAACATTTGCTGTCTAACTGGGAGTCTCGTGAGTGAAAACATCCGAAGCTCATCAAAGGTAAACGGTTACTTTGATTGCTTTTCTGATTTTCGTGACCATGCTGCCTGCTGCTAGCTGGACATAATGCTATGCTAGGCTATCGATAAACTTACACAAACACTTGTCTTGCTTAGGCTGTAAAGCATAATTTCAAAATCTGAGATGACAGGGTGATTAACAAAAGGCTAACCTGTGTTTCACTATATTTCACTTGTGATTTCATGAATATGAATATTCTCTAGTAATATTTTTTGACCGTTGCGCTATGCTAATTAGTGTAGTTGATGACAATTCTCCCGGATCCGGGATGGGTAGTTCCAAAAGGATATCTGAAGATGTAGATAGCTATCTTATATACATCATCATGCATGATGGACGAATCTCCCTGTCAGGAATGCCATACCACCTTTACCCTTAGTTTGAAGATGTAATCTGGAGACAGGTGTTTTCTTTAGCTAACATGCTCTAGTTCCACTGATTTCAAAACTTGATCCTCCAGAAAGTGGAAAGCAACACTTATGCACCTCCACTACACAATACATTTGTTTTTAAAGAAGCCTTCTATATGGCAGACCAATCCGAACTCCTCTCTCGGCTTGTCCAGCCTATTCATTATCTCAGCCAATCATGGCTGGTGGGAAGGTTTCAGACTTTTTCTGTGGCTTAATTAACCAACAAGGCTCCTAATTTAACAATTGTATTCGAATTTACAGATGGCATACACGTTTGTTATTAAGGCACATGAAAGTTCACATGTCCGAGAAGGCATTTCTGCCAAAAAAAACGCATTTTCAAGTTCAAACGGCTCTCCTGTGAAGTCCTGACTTGTGACATACACCTAGTTTCCTGAATCGGGTCACAAATCTGAAATGTTTTTTTGCTATAGGAAGTAATAGTTGTACATTGCTTATCCTAATGGATGTATATTTGTACTGGCTTATTACGTCCGAGGGAATGGACTGCTGTCTGTCCATCGGCTCTATGTAGTGGTGTAGTGGTGCCTGGGGAAGTGGGTCCAGTGTGAAGGAAAGGCATCCTGTGTGAAAAAAATTATATGTTTTCCAATAGCTTTTTAAGATTTTCACTTTCAAAATCACACTTAAAAATAAAATTAAAAATATGAAGAAAAAAAGTCCACAACAATGCTTTAACCATATCAGGAGACCATTATTAATGGTCCACTGGGTGTTAGTTAATATTACTGTTTCTTATTGGTCCACTGGGTGTTAGTTAATATTACTGTTTCTTATTGGTCCACTGGGTGTTAGTTAATATTACTGTTTCTTATTGGTCCACTGGGTGTTAGTTAATATTACTGTTTCTTAATGGTCCACTGGGTGTTAGTTAATATTACTGTTTCTTAATGGTCCACTGGGTGTTAGTATTACTGTTTCTTATTGGTCCACTGGGTGTTAGTTAATATTACTGTTTCTTAATGGTCCACTGGGTGTTAGTATTACTGTTTCTTATTGGTCCACTGGGTGTTAATATTACTGTTTCTTAATGGTCCAATGGGTGTTAGTTAATATTACTGTTTCTTATTGGTCCACTGGGTGTTAGTTAAGGTCTGGGAAAAATCCAGGGTGTAGTTGCTCTTTAATTCAATTGAGTCAAACAAATTCCCTCCCCACTGACACAAATCAGCATTATATCATTCTGACAGGTTGGCCTACATTGAAGTCAACATTTAGTTGGGATGTTTATTTGGGAAAACCTTCATGCAAACAGTGCATGATGATCGCAAATAGCCTGCTAACCAATACTAAGGACAATACATTTTTAATACCTGATTTGCATACCCATTGTTGCCTTAGTTAGCATTTACTGGTAAATATCATAAGTTGAAACATCCTTCCTATCTACTGGCTACCGATGTCATTCCTCCGTGAGCTGTTCCATGCGACAACCAGTTTAGAGCTGCCTGCTCTTGCTCTCTGTAAATTATATTCAGCTGAAACTAGGCTATGCATGCTGCGAGCATGTGAATTTATTTCACGTGCTTTGCGATTGTGTAGGCTACTTTGTGCATGATTTCTCTATTGTACTACATAATTAATTAGTTGTATACCTCCACTACAATACTTTGATATGCAACAGAAGGGATTATTAAGAAGTACAGCGCATTCAGAAAATATTCAGACCAATCAGGCCTTTATGGTAGAGTGGCCAGACAGAAGCCACTCCTCAGTAAAAGGCACTCCTCAGTAAAAGGGCACATGACAGCCGCTTGGAGTTGACCAAAAGGCACCTAAAGGACTCTCAGACCATGAGAAACAAGATTCTGTGGTCTGATGAAACTAAAATGAACTTTTGAAGGCCAAGCGTTGCGTCTGGAGGAAACATGGCACCATCTCTACGGTGAAGGACGGTGGTGGCAGCATTATGCTGTGGGGAGGTTTTTCAGCGGCAGGGACTGGGAGACTAGTCAGGATCGAAGGAAAGATCAAGCAAAGTACAGAGATATCCTTGATGAAAACCTGCTCCAGAGTGCTCAGGTCCTTCAGACTGGGGCGAAGGTTCACCTTCCAACAGAACAACGACCCTATGCACACAGCCAAGACAACGCAGGCGTGGGGCAGCAGGGTAGCCTAGTGGTTAGAGTGTTGGACTAGTAACCGGAAGGTTGCAAGTTCAAACCCCCGAGCTGACAAGGTACAAATCTGTCGTTCTGCCCCTGAACAGGCAGTTAACCCACTGTTCCTAGGCCATCATTGAAAATAAGAATTTGTTCTTAACTGACTTGCCTAGTTAAATAAAGGTAAAAAAAAACTTCAGGACAATGTCCTTGAGTGGCTCAGCCAGAGCCTGGACTTGAGCCGATCTAACATCTCTGGAGAGACCTGAAAATAGCTGTGCAAAGACGCTCCCCATTCAACCTGACAGAGCTTAAAAGGATCTGCAGAGAAGAATGGGAGAAACTCCCCAAATACAGGTGTGCCAAGCTTGGAGCGTAATACCCAATAAGACTTGAGGCTGTAATTGCTGCCAAAGTAATACAACAAAGTAATGAGTAAAGGATCTGAATACTTATGTAAATGTGATATTTCAGTTTGAACTTTTAACCTTTTTGGGGCAGCATTTTCACTTTTGGATGAATAGCGTGCCCAGACTGAACTACCTCCTACTCTGTCCCAGATGCTAATATATGCATATTATTATTAGTTTTGGAAGAAAAACACTCTGAAGTTTCTAAAACTGTTTGAATGATGTCTGTGAGTATAACAGAACTCATATGGCAGGCAAAAACCTGAGAAAGAATCCAATCAGGAAGTGAGAAATCTATTTTCAAAACAGTGCCTATTGAAATTCCAGTGAGATATGAATGAGGATGCACTTCCTAGAGCTTCCACTAGATATCACCGTCTTTAGAAACTGGTTTGAGGATTCTACTATAATGGAGGGGCTCATAATAGCTCTTTGAGTGAGTGGTCTGGCAGAGAGCCTCAGTCTCATGACGCGTGCTCCCGACAGAGTTTGCTCTCGTTCCAATGCTTTTCTTCAGACAATGAAATTCTCCGGTTGGAACCTTATTGATGATTTATGTTAAAAACATTCTAAAGATTGATTGCATACATCATTTGACTTGTTTCTACGAACTGTAATGGAACTTTTCGAGTTTTTGTCTGGAGGAAGTGCTCGCGCCTCATGAAGATGGATTACTGGGCTGAACACGCTAACAACAAGTGGCTAAATGATGGGCTTTATGGAACTTTATGGAACAAATCAGTCATTTATTGTCGAACTGGGTTTCCTGGGAGTGCCTTCTGATTAAGATCATCAAAGGTAAGTGAATATTTATAGTGATTTTCTAGCTTCTGTTGATGCCAAAATGGCGGATATTCCTCTGGCTGTTTTGTGTTCTGAGCGCCCTTCTCAGATTCTGCATTTTTTATTTTTTTATTTAAATCTGACACAGAGGTTGAATAGGGGATAAGTCTATCTCTAATTCTGTGAATAAAACTTGCATATTTTATGAATGTTTATTATGAGTATTTCTGCAAAATCACCGTATGTTTTGGAATCAAAACATTACTGCACGTAACGAGCCAATGTAAACTGAGATTTTTGGATATAAATATGCACATTATCGAACAAAACATACATCTATTGTGTAACAAGATGTCCTATGAGTGTCATCTGATGAAGATCATCAAAGGTTAGTGATTCATTTTATCTATATTTCTGCTTTTTGTGACTCCTATCTTTGGCTGGAAAATGGCTGTGTGTGTTTTTGTGACTTGACTCTGACCTAACATAATCATATGTTGTGCTTTAGCTGTAAAGCATTTTTTGAAATCGGACACGATGGGTAGATTAACAAGATGTTTATCTTTCATTTGCTGTATTGGACCTGTTAATGTGTGAAAGTTACATATTTCTAAAAAATATTTTTGAATTTCGCGCACTGCATACAGTTGCATAGGCCTGCATGATGCGAACATGCATGAAGCAAGCTCAGCCTTGTGAGTTCTATTGTATATAATTTGTGTCTCTGTGTCTGGATAGAGGAAATCTCCCTCTTAATCTAGTCTAAATACAATTAACATGAACAAGTATAAGGTTGCTGTAGTTTGACAGGGTTTTCATCCCCCCTACCTCCAGGGCCAGGAGTTTTTTTCCTGTTTTTTAAAACCGTGTGACCTGATTAGGAAAAACAGGTCCCATCATAGCCCTTATAAAACCTTTTTACAACTGATTAATCACTGTCATACCTTATAGGGTCCAGAGTCTCCTTAACAGATAAAGAACAACTCTGGGCCCCAAGGGGTAAAAATTGCCTGATTTAAGAAGTGTTGACCACTCCACTCCACTACCATTGTCAACTCTCTCCTGACATGAACTGAAGCCACGTCTCATGTGCCCGTTCATCCCCTGGCACATTGAATGTTTCCTCTCTCATTATTGTATGTGGACTCAATCACGTACGCAAACAATCCCATTATTACACATCAATGATTTTACTCCTTTCTTGTACTAATTCATTCTTAGCTCTTTTGTCTAACTGTGTAGTGTGTTGTGTTATTGTTTTTTGTCTTCTCTGTCAAATCCTGTCACGCACTGAACACTTCAACTCATGCTTCATTCAATCACAAAGTAGCCCTCTCATTCCCATTCCCCATAATATTCTACTATAAATCTTTATTAAATGCTGTTGGTTAAGATAATAAAACATTTTGAAACACACTTTGACGTCTCTGGGCGTTCCGCACCTATACTGTGGGTCTCCCATCCTCCTCAACTTTTCAAGTCACCAGCCTCCACTGGCACCAACAATGTTAGGATGAAACAGTCAGAGGTTACCAAGAGCAACATAACTTTCGCATGTAACTTAGCTAGAAAGATGTGTTGGCATCGAGTAACTCACTCTGGGAGTGTTTGAGCTCTGCAGCAGACTCGCACAACTCAATCACTGGTTGAAAACTGTTTCCTGCCCCTCCCAAAAGATAGAATTTGTAGACAACTAGCCCTCTTTCTGGGACTCCCCCACAAAAAGGACTAAGACTGGCCTGCTGAGGAGTGACGGACTCCTCAGCATAGACTATCAACATAGACAGGGCTCTAACTCCTCTAGCTCCACAATGAGATATGGTACAGGCCAGGCAGCAGGCTGTTAGGGCAGCCTGCCAGCTTAGTGGAGTCTGCCCCTAGCACAGTCAGTGTAGTCAGCTCAGTTTTTCCCATTGGAACTGTGTCTATGCCTCGATCTAGGTCGGGCAAAACTAAACATGGCAGTGTTCGCCTTAGAAATCTCACTGGAATAAAGACTGTCATTATTCCTGTCACGTACGCTATAGTCACAAGATGCAGGCCTCCTAATTGTCCCTAGAATTTCTAAGCAAACAGCTGGAGGCAGGGCTTTCTCCTATAGAGCTCCATTTTTATGGAATGGTCTGCTTACCCATGTGAGAGAAGCAGACTCGGTCTCAACCTTTAAGTCTTTAGTGGGTCATATGATTGAGTGTAGTCTGGCCCAGGTGTGTGAAGGTGAACGGAAAGGCTCTGAGGCAACAAACCGCCCTTGCTGTCTCTGCCTGCCCGGTTCCCCTCTCTCGACTGGGATTCTCTGCACCTAACCCTGAGTCACTGGCTTACTGGTCCTCTTCCATGCCGTCCCTAGGAGGGGTGCGTCACTTGAGTGGGTTGAGTCACCGATGTGATCTTCCTGTCTGGGTTGGTACTCCCCCTTTGGGTTTTGCTTTGGCGGAGATCTTTGTGGCCTATACTCGGCCTTGTCTCAGGGTAGTACGTTGGTGGTTGAAGATATCCCTCTAGTGGTGTGGGGTCTGTGCTTTGGCAAAGTGGGTGAGGTTATATCCTGCCTGGTTGGCCCTGTCCGGGTGTATCGTCGGACGGGGCCACAGTGTCTCCTGACCCCTCCTGTCTCAGCCTCCAGTATTTATGCTGCAATAGTTTATGTGTCGGGGGGGCTAGGGTCAGTCTGTTATGTCTGGAGTAATTCTCCTGTCTTATCTGGTGTCATGTGTGAATCTAAGTAATTATCTCTCTCTCCCTCTCCCTCCCCTCCCAGAGGACCTGAGCCCTGGGACCATGCCTCAGGACTACCTGGCCTGATGTGTCCTTGCTGTCCACAGTCTACCTGGTCGTGCTGCTGCTCCAGTTTCAACTGTTCTGCCTGCGGCTATGGAACCCTGACCTGTTCACCGGATGTGCTATATTGTCCCGGACCTGCTGTTTTCAACTCTCTCTCTACCGTACCTGATGTCTCTAACTCTGAGTGCTCGGCTATGAAAATCCAACGGACATTTACTCCTGAGGTGCTGACCTGTTTCACCCTCTACAACCACGTTGATTATTAATATTTTTTGAGCCTGCTGGTCATCTATGAACATTTGAACATCTTGGCCATGTACTGTTATAATCTCCACCTGGCGCAGCCAGAAGATGACTGGCAAACCCTCAGAGCCTGGTTCCTCTCTTGGTTTCTTTCTAGGTTCCTGCCTTTCTAGGGAGCTTTTCCTAGCCACCGTGCTTCTACATCTGCATGGCTTGCTGTTTGGGGTTTTAGGCTGAGTTTCTGGATAGCACTTTGTGACATTGGCTTTATAGATACATTTGATTGATTGATTGATTGATTGATTGAATCCCGTGGGCCACTAAAGCAGCTGTAACTTATTCACAGCTAAAGTTATTTCTATTCTGATTTCATATTTTCAGGAAGACTCAATCGTTCTCAATCTTCATTAGAATGTTGTGTAAATGGCAGTTGTTAGGGGGAAAAGCAGAAGATTTTTGTATAAGATACACCACATTTTGTGTTTATTTTTCTTGACGGATTACAATTTGATTGATGGGGTGCTAATGTATGTCATATCATTCGAAATAGCTCTTTCGCAGCTTTCAAATATGTATCATGTTTTCAATTACAGTTTGACATGCAAATTATACTAAGTAATGCACGCAGATGTCATGATCCAGCAAAATATGAAAAATTCTGCTTAGGCAGAAAAGGGCTGGAGACGACATTCTACAAAGGTGCAATAACCATTGGTAGGAACTGTACTTTTCAATTGGTCCATGCAATTGACCAATCATATATGTACAGTAATTTACCAGGCCAATCAGATCTCAAAACCAATTTACCTTTGTCCAGCAAGAACCATTGGAGCGAGAAGCATATCCTTAATTTCTACCATTAAACAGGACTCCAGTTAGTCTGGGTACCAGTCTTTTTAGCTGCCAGGAGAGGCAAGGAGTGGAATGCAACAGCTGAACAGAGACTAGGCTAGCCTACAGTAGTGACCATATTGTCAACAAAATATAGTTTTTTCAATGCCAGGGCTGCTTTCCAAATGGCACCCGATTCCACAGGTGGGGCATCAGTGTAGACATCATTGATAGCTGCCTTTACTAGTGCCTATTTCCTCAATGATTCACACTCACTGGAGTACTACAACCTAAAACAATTTCAGTCCCTTACTATGCATAACCGATTGTCCTCGCATTCAGGTGCTACGCATACATACCACCTCATACTTTTCTTGTAACAATGCCAACAATTTCTAGAGTAGTCATCCAGTACATCGAAGCTTCACTTTTTCTGTTCTGACAATCAGACAAATGTAAGTGTTTTGGGACTGGTGCAGCAGATAATAGTTCCTGTAACATAGCATAAATGATGAAACAGGAGAACGTGGCTTCTCTTTCAAAGGTTCTCTCAATTATTTTATTCAACATTCCCTCAAGTGCAAATCATCTTTTTAGGTCTCTCATTGTATTTCATTGTATGTCAGTAGGTGGAGTAGCATCAACTGGACTAGCTGTGACTTCATGAGCTATTTCAGTCGGTTGAGGATTTGTTCATGTGTTGCATGGCTCAATATTATCGCTTGGGTCAAACAGTGGTGTTACATTATGAGTCTGTATAACAGCATAAACATTATCTTTCAAAACCAACAATTCAACCATACCCCCATCCTCTGACTCAAGTAAAGACTTATTGTACATAAAGGCGATGTACTCAAAGCAGCCTTCATGATCACCCTCGTCGAGCTCCCAGGGGTACGCGCAATGCTGTCGGGGTTACGCCAAATAAAAATGTGAATCACATTTTTTAAAATATACATATATATATATATATATATAAACATATATTTTATTTATATTTTTTTATTCACATTTTCAAGCAGTGCACTTATATTTTCCAACGGGGCTATACATTTGGGAGAGGTTTTTTTCTCGCCTGAGTAGCCTCATTTCACTGCCAATAATAAAATTAAACCATCTAGTGTTCAGCGAAATAACAACACAATGTCAAATACAGGTAGCCTAGTCAAATAATTAACATCCTGTCACGCCCTGACCATAGAGAGCCCTTGGTTCTCTATGGTCTTACGGTCAGAGCGTGACTAGGGGGTATTCTAGTGTTCATATTTCTAGGTTGGTGTGCTTGATATGGTTCCCAATTAGAGGCAGCTGGTTATTATTGTCTCTAATTGGGGATCATATTTAGGTAGTCTTTTTTCCACCTGTGTTTTGTAGGATATTGTTTATGTGTAGTGTCATGTTAGCACTCCATTGTTGTCACGTTTAGTTTATTTCTTTGTTGTTTTGTTTTGTATGTTTCTCTATTAAATATGTGGAAACCATATCGCGCTGCACCTTGGTCCGATGATTATTCCAGCAAACGTGACACATCCTATCACATGAACCGTTATTCTCTCGCGGGAAACCTTAACTCTCGCACAGCCACGGGAGTTTTTTGAGCGAGAATAGAGACAACTTTCGAGAAGTAAGGCATGTATAAAAGCAACAGATACCATTAATAAGAAGGGGCCAGAAGCGTCTTATATGTTGAGTTACCGAGTGGCTAGGACAGGCAACCCCATACTATTGTGGAGGACTTAATTCTTCCTGTTGTCACAGATATGGCTGGGACAATGTTGGGGGAAAAGGCCCCAAAAAACTATACAGACAATGCCTCCATCAAACAACACTGTTTCACGACTCATCAGTGACATGGCAGGAGATCTTCTTGAACAATTACTGCTTTGCATACAAGCCAGTGAATTATATGCGTTACAGCTGGATGAGTCAACAGACGTGGCAGGCCTGACACAGCTCCTGGCATATGTCCATTACGTTTATGGGGGGTCAATTAAGGAAGACATAGTCTTCTGGAAACCAGGACAACACGAGAGGATATTTCTAATGTACTTGACAGCTTTGTGACATCAAATGGACTTTGGTGGTCAAGATGTGTTGGTATCTTTACTGATGGCGCAAAAGCCATTACAGGGCTTAACTTTGTTAAAGCAAGGCCCTTGAACTCTCGTGTATTTCCTGTATTATGCAATGATATGGGCAGCGACCATGTAACGCTTTTACAACATACAGAAGTGCGCTGGTTATCAAGGGGCAAAGTATTGACACGTTTTTTGGAATTGAGAGACAAGCTTTAAGTTGTTCGCCTAAATGATCTGAATCTAGGATTACAGGGACTCTCCGCAATTATATTTATTGTGCGGGACATAATTGGAGCTATTTTCTGTCTGCATTAAAAAGGACAACACACAGGTCTTTCCATCATTGTATGATTCTTTGTGTGCAAATGAACTCAAGCTTACGGACAATGTCAAATTTGATATAGCGAAGCACCTGAGTGAGTTGGGTGCGCAATTACGCAGGTACTTTCCCGAAATGGACGATACAAACAATTGGATTCATTATCCCCTTCATGCCCTGCCTCCAGTCTACTTACCAATATCTGAACAACAGAGCCTCATCGAAATTGCAACAAGCGGTTCTGTGAAAATTGAATTTAATCAGAAGCCACTGCCAGATTTCTGGATAGGGCTGCACTCAGAGTTTCTTGCCTTTGCAAATCACGCTGTTAAGACACTGATGCCCTTTAAAACCATGTACCGACGTGAGAGTGGATTCTCGGCCCTCACTAGCATGAAAACTAAATACAGGCGCAGACTGTGTGTGGAAAATGATTTAAGACTGAAACTCTCCAATACAACCCAACATTGCAGAGTTATGTGCATCTTTTCAAGCTCACCCTTCTCATTAACCTGTGGTGAGTAGCCTAGTGGTTAGAGCATTGGACTAGTAACCAAAAAGTTGCAAAATCGAATCCCTGAGCTGACAAGGTAGAAATCTGTCGTTCAGCCCCTAAACAAGGCAGTTACCCACTGTTCCTTGGCCGTCATTGAAAATAGGAATTTGTTCTTAACTGACTTGCCTAGTTATTTAAATAAATTAAAAATTAAAAATTATGAACAAATAAAGTTTCAATGTAAGATGGCTAAATAAAGAGTAAAACTATTGATTATTATTATATTATTATTTGTGCCCTAGTCGTATAAGAGCTCTTTGTCACTTCCCACGAGCCAAGCTGTGACAAAAACTCACACTCATTCTCATGTTTAATAAAGGTATCGTATAGTGTGTGTGTGGCAGGCTTACAATGATGGCAATCAACAACATTTGAGAGTGCACTGACCCTGGTGCTAGAGGGGGTACGCAGCTGGAGGTTGAATGTTTGAATGGGTACGGGACTATAAAAGGTTTGGGATCCACTGGTCTGACACATGTAATGACTTACTGTACATAAAGGCGCTGATGTACTCAAAGCAACCTTCATGATCACCCTCGTCGAGCTCTGACTGGTCTTTGTCTTGCACTTGACCCACGGTATTGGCAATATGAGAAAGTTCCTTTACTGACAGGCTGAGCAGGCTCTTCCTGATGTCCCACACCAGGTATCTTCCTCCCCTGTCCGTCATTGTAACTTCTTCCTTTTTCTCATGAACGGTCAACACAGTCCAGAATCAACAATCAGTCTGCTCATATCAGTCTGTCCATGACAAGGATTTCAGCCGCAGCTCCGTCTTGGACCCAGATGTTATCTATCACTGCATAAGCTCCCGACCAACAGGTGGCGCCGATCCCGGACAAGCACCCAAAAATTGGTTAGAGGTTACAGTTTTGGGACTGGTGCTGCAGATAATAGTTCCTATAACACAGGATAAATGATGAAGCAGAAGAATGGGGCTTCTCTTACAAAGTTTCTCTCAATTATTTTATTCAACATTCTCTCAAGCACAAATCGTATTTTTCTATCTTTTCAGTGTATTTAATAATTTGTCTCATAAATCCCCAAAATATTTTTACATAAACACGTTTAATCTTTACATTCATAC
Organism: Oncorhynchus mykiss; assembly: GCF_013265735.2. Classification (NCBI taxonomy): domain Eukaryota; kingdom Metazoa; phylum Chordata; class Actinopteri; order Salmoniformes; family Salmonidae; genus Oncorhynchus; species Oncorhynchus mykiss. The sequence goes on from NC_048567.1 coordinate 43,781,658, forward strand.
CCCAAACACATTTACTCTTAATTCGCCAGTTTAAATTATAATTATGTAGTTAACTGTTGCCCACTATAGCCCCATAGGAGACTCTAAAACATGAAAGCCTTTATAGACTGGTATAACTCATTAGAAGTTACTTTATACCCTTCCCCAAAATACATTCACCCAGTGTAAGAAGGGCTAATAGAAAGACAAGACTATTGCAAATGATATTAAGGCAAATTATTGGGAAATTACTGAACAAGCTAGCATAGCGCTAACCGAAGCCAAAAGCTAGCCGAAGCTAGCTAATAGCTAACCAGAGCTAGCTCTAAGCTAGCAGCTTTTCTAACATTTACAGTACAACAATTCCAAAGTTCTTAAACTTCACAGTTACAACACTAAATTCTCTAAACCCCTGAGGATATTGTCAGGAGTGTCTTTAAAAAAATTATAATGTTCAGGAGTTAACAACTGTTTTTTTTCTAGATCAAAGGATTGCACCACCATCATTTCATTTTACACTCCACATGCATTTTATGTCTAGTACGAAGTTATACTGTTACTATGTTGTTCAAAACCATTACATTCACTTCAACAGGCAAGTTACAAAACTATATTGTGGTATTTAGTGTATTTTTGCACAACTGACCTGTAACACAGGACAAATGATGAAACAGGAGAACGAGGCTTGTCTTTCAAAGGTTCTCTCAATTATGAGAAATCACAGATGGAGGATCGCATATAGTCCCAGTGCGAAGCGAACACGTCTCACTGTCCCCTACTGGCCAACAGTAGTATAAATGCATAGCAATGGCGAAACCTTGGATGACTGATGTGATACAAAAATTTCACAAGAAAAATTTCCTAACTCTATCTGGATTTCAATAGGAATTACACATCACTTTGCAAGCCAGCATAAGGTGACTTGCAGGCTTGATGTGGCCCATAAACCAGGAGTTTCCTAACACCCCTGTGTTAGTGAATAACTAGACCCTCAAAGAAAGGGCTTGTGATATATGCAATTTTGTGAAACATAATTTAATTTGAAAGGCTAACAAGGCTGGTGGAACCGTTCATAGATGGTTCTAGGAAGAATCCTCCAAAGATAAAATGGTTCTGGGGTAGAACCCTTCATAGAGGATTCTAGGTAGAACTACTGTATATACAGGGGCTTCTTTGAAGAATCCTACATAGAGCCAAAAAGCATTCCCCTATGGTGACAAACCAAAGAATCCTATATGGTTCTAGTTATCACCTTTCTTTCTAACAGTGTGCCAGTCAATGTTAACCTGCATGTCCTGTGTGTGTGTGTGTGTGTGTGTGTGTGTGTGTGTGTGTGTGTGTGTGTGTGTGTGTGTGTGTGTGTGTGTGTGTGTGTGTGTGTGTGTGTGTGTGTGTGTGTGTGTGTGTGTGTCCTGTTACCCTGGCCTAATGTATTATGCTCACCTGGACTGTGAGTGGGTGTCCTGTGAGGTCTGGTTGTCACTCAGCCCTGTCTGCAGCCTCAGCAGCATGTTCTCCAGTCTATCCAGTCTTTGTCTGTACATGTCATTGTAGGGACAGCTTCTATTGATTACCTGGTGCACAACTGACATGTCTACAGTGTCCTCCTCACGACGGTCGACCACACTGTCCTACAGAGAGTGCGAGAAAGATGAGGGTATTTAAAAACACAGACATAATATATACACATATATCCACACTACCAGTCAAAAGTTTTAGAACACCTACTCATTCAAGGGTTTTTATTTTTACTTTATTTTCTATATTATAGAATAATAGTGAAGACATCAAAACTATGGATTAACATATATGGAAACGGAATAATGTAGTAACCAAATAAGTGTTAAACAATGTTTTTTTGTTTTTTTATTTTATTTGAGATTCTTCAAAGTAGCCACCCTTTGCCTTGATGACATCTTTGCACACTCTTGGTATTCTCTAAATCAGCTTTACCTGGAAGGCTTTTCCAACAATCTTGAAGGAGTTCCCACATATGCTGAGCATAGTGCTTTTTCTTCACGACTCATCCCAAACCATCTCAATTTGGTTGAGATCGGGTGATTGTGGAGGCAAGGTCATCTGATGCAGCACTCCATCACTCTCCTTCTTGGTAAAATAGACCTTACATAGCTTGGAGGTGTGTTGGGTCATTGTCCTGTTAGACAAATGATAGTCCCACGAAGCGCAAACCAGATGGGATGGCGTATCACTGCAGAATGCTGTGATAGCCATGCTGGTTAAATCACAGACAGTGTCACCAGCGCTTGATGGTTTTTGCGACTGCACTTGAAGAAACTTTCAAAGTTCTTGAAATGCTGCAAAGAAACCACTACTAAAGGAAACCAATAATAAGAAGAGACTTTAGACCGGTGGAAAATTGTCCAATTTGTAATTGCTGAATTTACGAACACTCAACACCGATTGAATATGGCCGGTGTCAGTAAACATTGTCAAAAAAGCGTTACAGTCACCAATGCTCTGGATAACATGAAAACAGCCTAACCAGCTCTGCTAGGATGAATAAAATGGTCAGAATGGGGTGTTCTCTCATTTGTGTATGGAAGTAGCTAGCAAGCTTGTCAATGTTAGCCAGTTAGCTTGGGTGCTTGACTGCCATTGAATCTAAAATATATGTTTATTTTTAACACTTTTTTTGGTTACTACATGATTGCATATGTGTTATTTCATAGTTTTGATTTCTTCACTATTATTCTACAATGTAGAAAATAGTCAAAAATAAAGAAAAACCCTTGAATGAGTAGGTGTGTCCAAACTTTTGACTGGTACTGTATATACAGTTGAAGTTGGAAGTTATTTATATATCTATATATATATGTATGTGCTCAGTGGCCAGCTTATTAGGTACACTCATCTTTTAATGGGTCGGACTCCCCTTTGCCTTCAGAATAGCCTGAATTCTTCACGGTCATGGCAACGTTGCTCAGTTAGTATCATTTGGACCTAATCTGTGTCAGGACAACATTCCTCACCATTACACCATCGCCACCAGCCTGTACCGTTGACAACAGTCATGATGGGGCCATGGACTCATGCTGAGATACTGGAACTACTGGCACCGACGAGCATACCACCCTCAAAGCTGCTTAGATCACTCGTTTTGTATATAGTTCTAATTAACTGATAGTTACCTTCCAAGTAATATGACCCGCAGCTCATCAGCTGTCAGTGTCTTCCTCTTGTTTAATCAAGAACACACACACACACGCACACGCATACGCACACACACACGTGTGACTTAAATCATAAGTAATATAACCTTTCTGTGTCAACCCAGTAAACTGTATGTGTAGTGTGTGTGTCTTTTTAACATCAGTACAGATGTGTGTGTCTGGGGATCTGTAGAAAATGGCCCTCATGTTGAACTCTTGGTTTCCATCCTTCTTGAACGCAGCTGTTCTTGGGGTGTCGTCCTCACATTGGATCACAGAATACAAATCAGGTGCTCTCTCCCTCTCATACTAGCTACTCCTCTCTCTCTCTCTCTCTCTCTCTCTCTCTCTCTCTCTCTCTCTCTCTCTCTCTCTCTCTCTCTCTCTCTCTCTCACACACACACACAATGATTGCTTCAACTTAACAAGCTTAGGAAACATAATTCGGTGGGTTAACATTAGCCCTTTTTGCTATGTGTTGTTTGCTATGTAGCTAGCTAGCTTAGCTAGAAAAGCGAAGTGGCCCATCTGGTCTGCATCTAAAACAGCTAGCTAGCTAGTTACAGTAAGCTAACTCAACTACATGATTTATGACAGACTTTAGTTCAGCTTGGCTAGCTAGCTAATGTTAGTGAGAGACTAGCTAGCTAGTTTAACTAACTGTTGTTCGCATATACCTAGCTACAGTTAGTTTGTTAGCTAGTGTTATGTATACAGGTATCCTGTGTCTGTGTGTGTATGTATCCTGTGTTGTTTTCTCTCCTTCTCCCCTCACAGGTGAAAATCATCACTCCCCAATCAGTCGCCAATCCAATCAACAACCAGAAGACACACCTCCTCCTGTTTCCTACCCTATCACAGTTCCTTTCCCTTGGTTTAAAAACCCCATCAGTTGTTTGCTCTAGAGCTCAATCTTTCTGTAAATGCCATGTCTGTAGGTCTCTGTGTTTCACTCTCTCTTTTTGTATTAACCTCTCTTTTGTTTTAGCACCTCCATAGCACTTTGTCATCCCCTGTGAGTATTGTTTTGGTTATGGTGTTTGTTTGTTGCTGGTGGGAAAAGGGGGAAACAAGACAAGTCGCCCATGGGCATACACTACCCGTAGGTAAACTTTGTTAAATACACTAGTTAGAACTGGGCGGACCACCCACTGTATTTTTGGTTAGTTAGTTAGCTGTTGTTAAAGTAGGCTAGTCTAGTTTAGGGGTGTTTTTGAATACTTATTGTTTCTTTCCTTGGGTCCAGCTCAGCCCCTTTTCCTGCTCCCCCCATTACCGTGTGTTTACAAATAAACCTTGAGTTTGACGGTAGATTTCAGTTGTCGTAGTTATTTCGTTCTCACTTTTACTTTGTCACTATAATTTGCATGAGTTATGTTACGGGTCTCATTACGGGATCTCCGCATGTGTATTTCCCACCATAAAGCATGGAGGAGGAGGTGTTATGGTGTGGGGGTGCTTTGCTGGTGACACTGTCTGTGATTTATTTAGAATTCAAGGCACACTTAACCAGCATGGCTACCACAGCATTCTGCAGCGATACGCCATCCCATCTAATCATAGTTACACACCTCATGTAGCCTAGCCTACAGGCCAATATGTTTTGATAAGGTTTGTATCACAACTTGTGGTCAAATAACTTCTTAGAAATAAGCACATTAATTACGTTTTGGGAAGATCATTTTCACCATAAAAATGCACCTTTACAATAAAAGCATTACATGCATGTTTGCGGTCACTCTTGATAATGGTGTTTCCCACTAAAGGAACATTTGTGCTTATAGCCTACCAAAGATGGGCTTATAACGTGAAGAAATAGCCCAATAGTTTATCAACATTTTAAGCTAAATGTTTTGATCTGTTGCGTCAGCCTCATTGCATAAAAACATATATTTTTTTTGTGCTAATGGGATCTATCGCATCCCACAACTCTCCCAGACTGTTTGGAATATTTATTTCTCGCACAGAATAGGTCAACTTTTGTACTATGGGGGATAGTAGATTGACATGAATAGCAAAAGCACTAGCCTGTTAGGCCTGCTTAGCTGATGAAAAGTAAAGGTGGACAGTTCTTCCATTATCTTCAATATGAACCTCAGTTGTGTCCCCGGTGTGTCTGTCTTCACTGTCTTCACCCATGTGAATGAGAAGTGCTTCGGAGCACGAAGCACTCAGGGAGATGGGAATTCTAACTAATTATATTCAGCGCCCATTGGCCACAAAAGGCATGTTTTTTTAGGGGACATTAAAGTCACAAAGAGGATGGCGCCGGGAAATTCGAGGAATTATCAAGTGCTTTTCAAATTGTGAATGAGAGACTGATGAAGTGTGTGTAGCCTGTGCAAAAAAAACAAAGCAGAGCTCATTCCTTTCATGCAACTTCTCAAATCATTAGATTCACATCATGCAGTCTTACAATGTATTAAAACTCTAAACATATAGCCCAACATTTATAACAACTAAAGTTACTTTAATAACTCTACATTTGTGACGGTTTTCTTGTGAAGGAGAGGCGGACCAAAACGCAGCGTGGTTTCTATTCATGGTTCTTTAATAAAGCACTTCACATGAATAGACTAACAAGAAACGTGAAAACCTAAAACAGCCCTATCTGGTGCAAACACGGAGACAGGAACAATCACCCACAAACACACAGTGAAACCCAGGCTACCTAAGTATGATTCTCAATCAGAGACAACTAATGACACCTGCCTCTGATTACCATACTAGGCCGAAACATAGAAATACCCAAATCATAGAAAAACAGACTGCCCACCCAACTCACGCCCTGACCATACTAAATAAATACAAAACAAAGGAAATAAAGGTCAGAACGTGACAGTACCCACCCCCCCCCCCCCCCCCCCCAAAGGTGCGGACTCCGGACGCAAAACCTTGACCTATAGGGGAGGGTCTGGGTGGGCGTCTGTCCGCGGTGGCGGCTCTGGCGGGGGACGCGGACCCCACTTCATTGTCTTAGTCCGCCTCATTGTCCGCCTCCGTGGCTCTCTAACCATGGCAACCCTTCTCAATGACCCCACTGGACAGAGGGGCAGCTCGGGACAGAGGTGCGGCTGCTCGGGACAGAGGTGCGGCTGCTCGGGACAGAGGTGCGGCTGCTCGGGACAGAGGGGCTCTGGCGCCTCTGGGCTGAGGGGCTCTGGCGCCTCTGGGCTGGGGGGCTCTGGCGCCTCTGGGCTGGGGGGCTCTGGCGCCTCTGGGCTGGGGGGCTCTGGCGCCTCTGGGCTGGGGGGCTCTGGTGCCTCTGGGCTGACTGGCGGCCCCTGGCGGCACTGGCGGCCTCTGGCTGACTGACGGCCCCTGGCGGCACTGGCGGCCCCTGGCTGACTGGCGGCACTGGCGGCCCCTGGCTGACTGGCGGCACTGGGGGCCCCTGGCAGACTGGCGGCCCCTGGCAGACTGGCGGCACTGGCGGCCCCTGGCAGACTGGCGGCACTGGGCAGACGGGTGGCTCAGGCGGCCCCTGGCAGACTGGCGGCACTGGCGGCGCTGGGCAGACGGGTGGCTCAGGCGGCGCTGGGCAGACGGGTGGCTCAGGCGGCGCTGGGCAGACGGGTGGCTCAGGCGGCGCTGGGCAGACGGGTGGCTCAGGCGGCGCTGGGCAGACGGGTGGCTCAGGCGGCGCTGGGCAGACGGGTGGCTCAGGCGGCGCTGGGCAGACGGGTGGCTCAGGCGGCGCTGGGCAGACGGGTGGCTCAGGCGGCGCTGGGCAGACGGGTGGCTCAGGCGGCGCTGGGCAGACGGGTGGCTCAGGCGGCGCTGGGCAGACGGGTGGCTCAGGCGGCGCTGGGCAGACGGGTGGCTCAGGCGGCGCTGGGCAGACGGGTGGCTCAGGCGGCGCTGGGCAGACGAGTGGCTCAGACGGCGCTGGGCAGACGGGAAGCTCCGGCAACGCTGGAGAGGAAGGCTCTGGCAGCGCTGGACTGAGTAGCTCTGGCGCCTCGAATGAGGGGCTCTAGCGCCTCTGGAATGAGGGGCGGGAGCTCTGGTAGCGCCGAACAGGCGGGAGACTCCGGCTGCGCTGGAGAGGAGGAAGGCTCTAGCAGCGCCGGAGAGGCGGGAGACTCCGGCAGCGCTGGAGAGGAGGAAGGCTCCGGCAGCGCTGGACAGGCGGGAGCCCCTGTAAGGATGAGCCGGAGAGACAGCCTGGTGCGGGGGGCTGCCACCGGAGGGCTGGTGCGTGGAGGTGGTGACAGATAGACCGGACCATGCAGGCGCACTGGGGCTCTTGAGCACCGAGCCTGCCCAACCCTACCTGGTTGCATGCTCCCGGTCGCCCTGCCAGTGCAGCGAGGTGGAATAGCCCGCACTGGGTTATGCAGGCGAACCGGGGACACCATGCGCAAGGCTGGTGCCATGTAAGCCGGCCCAAGGAGACGCACTGGAGACCAGCTGCGTAGAGCCGGCTTCATGGCACTTGGCTCAATGCTCACTCTAGCCCGGCCGATACGCGGAGCTGGAAGGTACCGCACCGGGCTATGCACCCGCACTGGCTCTCTCTAGCCCCCCGGTAAGCACAGGAAGTTGGCGCAGGTCTCCTACCTGGCTTCGCCACACTTCCTGTGTGCCTCCCCCCAAGACATTTTTGGGGCTGACTCTCGGGCTTCCTTCCGCGCCGCCGTGCTTGTCTCTCCAACTCCATTCTCCTATACCCCTCTTCGCACTGCTCCAGCGAATCCCAGGCGGGCTCAGGCACTCTCCCTGGGTCGAACGCCCACCTGTCTATCTCCTCCCAAGTAGTATAGTCCATACTCTTGCCGTCCAAAACGTCCTCCCATGTCCATTCCTCTTTTCGCTGCTGTTGCTGTTGCCCGTTACCACGCCGCTTGGTCCTGTTGTGGTGGGTGATTCTGTAACGGTTTTCCTGTGGTGATGGAGAGGCGGACCAAAACGCAGCGTGGTTTCTATTCATGGTTCTTTAATAAAGCACTTCACATGAATAGACTAACAAGAAACGTGAAAACCTAAAACAGCCCTATCTGGTGCAAACACGGAGACAGGAACAATCACCCACAAACAAACAGTGAAACGCAGGCTACCTAAGTGTGATTCTCAATCAGAGACAACTAATGACACCTGCCTCTGATTGAGAACCATACTAGGCCGAAACATAGAAATACCCAAATCATAGAAAAACAAACATAGACTGCCCACCCAACTCACGCCCTGACCATACTAAATAAATACAAAACAAAGGAAATAAAGGTCAGAACGTGACAAAATTAAGCATATAGGAGTGCCTATTGCTTTGTTAACCGCTCAACACAGAATAGCCACATGTGCGCACTCTCTCAAATTGCTTGGAGTAAATATAATGTATATTTTATTCAGCTTTGTTCAATTGTATTCTTCATACTATAAAATAATATAAAATAATGACATGGAATTCTAAGCTAATTTTGTCTGCTAAATGAACTAGTGTAGGCCATAGCCATATATAGGTCCTGTTCGGTTTGCTGTTTGCTGATATCAACATTGTGAATGGAGTGCCCAATGGTAGCGGTGGGTTTATGGTATTTGCAGGCATAAGCTACGGACAACAAACACAATTGTCTTTATTGATGGCAATTTGAATGCACAGAGATACAGTGACGAGATCATGAGGCCCATTGTCGTAACATCTCTCCGCCGCCATCACCTCATGTTTCAGCATGTTACTGCACAGCCCCATGTCGCAAGGATCTGCACACAATTCCTGGAAGCTGAAAATGTCCCAATTCTTCCATACTCACCAGACATGTGACCCATTGAGCATGTTTGGCATGTTCTGGATTGACGTGTACGACAGCGTGTTCTAGTTCCCGCCAATATCCATCACAATCAACAGCCTGATCAACTCTATGTGACAGAGATGTGTTGCGCTGCATGAGGCAAATGGTGGTAACACCAGATACTGACTGGTTTTCTGATCCACCTTTTTAATATATATGTGACCAACCAATCTGTATTTCCATTCATGTGATATTCCTAGATTTGGTTCTAATGAATGTATTTAAATTTTTGAAATTGTTTCATTTTGCATTGATATTTTGGTTCAGGCTGTATGTATTTTTAGATATAGGCCTATTGTAAATGTGTATTATTGCTTCATCATTATATTTTTTACTAAAATAAATACAAGTACAAAAATAACTTTAAGCTACATACTATTTTGACCGAGGTAATGAACTGTCCATTGATAACTGAAAAAAAAGGACCATGTTTGAAACTATCAGAACTCAGCATAAGACCCAGATGCAGACAGCTAGAGTCACAGATGTTTATTGACCCAATCAGGGGGCAGGCAAAAGACAGGTTCAAGGCAGGCATAGGTCCGTAATCCAGGGCAAAGTCAATAAGGTACCGAACAGCAGGCATGCTTGGGGTCAGGACAGGCTGAGGTTCGTAAACAGGCCAGAGTCATGCAGGTACAGAATGGCAGGCAGGCTCTGAGTCAGGGCAGGCAGAAACTAGGAAACAGAACATGAGAAAGCAGGGAGACGGGAAAACACGCTGGTAAGACCTGACAACACAAGGCAAACTGGCAACAGTCAAACAGAGAACACAGGTATAACTACACTTGGGATAATGACGAACATGGGCGAGTCTGATGGTCTTTTAAGTATAAAAGCACAACTTGCTATCATTAAAAAAAATTTAAAGCATGAAAAGGTATGGTAATGGCATAATGTCTTACTATGGGGTGTGACAAATCCCATACTTTACCTTTTATCTGGTACAAATCACATTATTGTGGAAGCACCTCCTCTAAGAGTATGAATTAGGCTGTTTCAGAAGGCTGAATCCTAAGCAACCTTCCTCTACATAGTTTGAAGTGCAATACCGACATAGCTACTGCAGTAGGTCAAAGCTGTATGCTGAAAAACCTTGGTTGAGCATGGGTGGAATAGGCATTATGGTGTTCATGTAAATTTCCCCTATCCTTTTTGGCTTCAGACCTCAACGCCTATTTCTCACTTAAAACATCGTTTTTTTGTTTTTAATACAGGTTTTTAATACAAGTTGTCAACATTAGCAAAACATTCACATTACAACTTTTCCTCAAGTTCTTGCAACCAACAGTTGTTTCACAACAGTTTTTGTGAATAAAATGTTAGATATATTTCCATTCATATGTTTTAGGCTATTTTGAGACTTAAACAAGCATCAGGTACTACTGGAATGTCTACCAATGGCATTTCCATATTTTTGTGCGAAATGACATTGGTCACTCCAAAAAAAAAGTGTAAATAGCCCACACTTTAGATGGGGCCACTCAACAAAACTTAGTTTATGATTAGAAAATGGTTCATAAGGACCTATATTAATCTTCTCACGAATGAATTAATGATTAATAAATTATGAATAAACTATTTTCTAATCCATTATACATGCTTTACCTGGAGTTATTATAAAGTGCTATCCTGAAATCTTGATATTTTAAGAGTAAAATTTTATTTCTAACAATTAAGTCCCGTATTCTATTCTAATCCGATGGATTTGAACAGTGAACTCCTGCCAAGGTCACTAAAGAAAATTGCTTTTGTAATCTGTTGGCTGACACCATATGTGAGGATGCAGTGCAGTTGCGTAATAGTTCTTATTTTTATAAAGAAATAAGAAAAAACAAACAGCATTATGGCCTCTCTCTGTGCCATATGAAATGCTCTCCTAATCTCTGTCTTTAGGACTGGGGACACATTTTAGTCTAGCCCAGAAACAAAATGAAGGTTTGTGGCATGTACCATGCACAGACAATTTGTAATCGTGTCTAGCAGGGTTTGGGTCAATTCCATTTAAATTCCAGTCAATTCTGGAAGTACACTGACATTCCAATTATTTTCAATGCTTTACAATTAGGAAAATGGGGAATTGGAATTTGGTTTACTTTCTGACTAGAATTTAAATGGAATTGACCCCAACCTTGGTGTCTACAAATCAACAAAAAGCAATTTATTGTGTGGTATCTATCTTTCTTGTGATGCTAGCATAGCAGCTGTCCCATAAATTAACTGCACTGCGCTTAAACAGAGTAATTAGAGCTTGTCCAATGTGCACTTCTAAGCTACAATAGACTGTCACTCATGGGTAATATTTCAGATCTGTATTGTTCTGTTGGTGTCCTGTACTTGTGGCCAAAGCCCATTCCCTCCTTACAATCATGTGGTCCATTTCAATCTAATTTACATGTTTGATGTGCGTTGAGAAATTAGATGAGCTGTAGTGGTTGAAGGTAGGCTAGTGAAATACATTACAATGCAGTCACGCCCTGAACCAGGCAGAGCAGTACAATTAAACTGCATAATTTGCATAGAAACTAGTGTGGAAAACCTTTTGGCAGGAGTGTGGTAGTGAATGGGGATCCATGCTATTTTCTGAATGTAAACACAAAAACACGATCCCCTCACATTGGACCAATGCACCTTGTCAGATACATCCCTGGCAGCTATTTACAGTCAAATCAATGCATATCTCTGAAGGATAATTTAGCAGTCCTCTTTAATAGAAACATATAATTTTGTGTATTGTCCTTCTAAAAAATGAGGGGAAACAAAAACAATGCCAGTGAACCCTAAAGTAAAGTGTTACCGATGTCACACCCTGATCTGTTTCACCTCTCTTTGTGCTTGTGTCCACCCCCTCCAGGTGACGCCCCTCTTTGCGCTCAGTCCCCTCCTGTACTCCCTGTTCACCCACAACTGCATGGCCAGGCACGACTCCAACACCATCATTAAGTTTGCAGACGACACAACAGTTGCCTGATCACCGACAGGGAGGAGGTCAGAGACCTGGCCAGGTGGTGCCAGAAAAACAACCTATCCCTCAACGTAACCAAGACTAAGGAGATGATTAGGCCTACCACTGTTGTGTCATCGGCAAACTTAAGGATGGTGTTGGAGTTGTGCCTGGCTGTGCAGTCATGAGTGAAGAGGGAGTAGAGGAGGGGACTGAGCATGCAGCCCTAAGGGGCCCCTGTGTTGAGGATCAGCTTGGCAGATGTGTTTTTACTTACCCTTACCACCTGGGAGCGGCCCGTCAGGAAGTCCAGGATCTAGTTGCAGAGGGAGGTGTTTAGTCCCAAGGTCCTTAGCTTATTGATGAGCTTTGAGGGCACTATGGTGTTGAACGCTGAGCTGTAGTCAATGAACAGCATTCTTACATAGGTGTTCCCTTTGTCCAGATGGGAAAGGGAAGTGTGGAGTGCAGTAGAGATTGCATCACCTGTGGATCTGTTAGAGCGGTATGCAAATTGGAGCAGGTCTAGGGTTTCTGGGATAATGGTATTGATGTGAGCAATGACCAGTCTTTCAAAGCACTGTATGGCTACAGATGTGAGTGCTACAGGTCGGTAGTCATTTAGGCAGGTTATCTTAGTGTTCTTGGGAAAAGGGACTATGGTGGTCTGATTAAAACATGTTGGTATTACAGACTCGGACAGGGAGAGGTTGAAAATGTCAGTAAAGACACTTGACAGTTGGTCAGCGCATGCTCGCACATCCTGGTAATCCGTCTGGTGCTCTCATGCACGTTTCAGTGTTATTTGCCTCGAAGCGAGCATAGAGGTAGTTTAGCTCATCTGGTAGGCTCGTGTCACTGCGCAGCTCTGGGCTGTGCTTCCCTTTGTAGCCTGTAAGGGTTTGCAACCCTGCCACAACCAACAAGCATCAGAGCCTGTGTAGTATGATTTGATCTTAGCCCTGTATTAAAGCTTTGCCTGTCTGATGGTTCATCGGAGGGCATAGTGGGATTTCATATAAGCTTCCGGGTTAGAGTCCTGCTCCTTGAAAGTGGCAGCTCTAGCCTTTAGCTCAGTGCAGATGTTGCCTGTAATCCATGGCTTCTGGTTGGGGTATGTATGTACCGTCAAGGTGGGGACGATGTCATCGATGCACTTATGAAGCCAATGACTGATGTGGTGTACTCTTAAATGCCATCGAAGGAATCCCAGACCATATTCCAGTCTGTGCTAGCAAAACAGTCCTGTAGCTTGGCATCTGCTTCATCTGACCACTTTTTTATATAGTCACTGGTGCTTCCGGCTTCGATTTTTGCTTGTAAGCAGGAATCATGAGGATAGAATTATGGTCAGATTTGCCAAATGGAGGGCGAGGGAGAGCTTGGTATGCATCTCTGGGTGAGCGTTTTCCTCTTTGCTTATGGTGGAATACAGTTCATTCAGTGTGGTCTTAGTGCCAGCCTTGTTCTGTGGTGGTATTTATACAGCTACGAAAAATACAGATGAAAACTCTCTAGGTAGATAGATTGGTCCACAGCTTATCATGAGATACTCTACCTCAGGCAAGGAAAACCTTGAGACTTCCTTAGATATCGTGCACCAACTGTTATTTACAAAAATACAGAGTCCACCGCCCTTGTCTTGCCAGGAGCTGCTGTTCTATCCTGTCGATACAGTGTATCCAGCTATTCAGCTGTATGTTGATAATGTCGTCGTTCAGCCACAACTCCGTGAAGCACAAGATATTAGAGTTTAATTTCCAGTTGGTAGTTTAATTTTCCTCGTAGGTTGTCGATTTTATTTTCCAAAGATTGCACGTTTGCTAGCAGAATGGAAGGAAGTGGGGGTTTATTCGATCGTTTACGAATTCTCAGAAGGCAGCCCACCCTCTGACCCCTTTTTCTCTGCCTTCTCCATACAATTCTCCTTCCGTGGCCTCCAATTGCTCTTAAACGCAAGTTAAACTAAATGCATGCTATTCAATCGATCACTGCCCGCACCTGCTCACCCGTCCAGCATCACTACTCTGGACGGCTCTGACTTATGTGGACAACTACAAATACCTAGGTGTCTGGTTAGACTGTAAACTCTCCTTCCAGACTCACATTATGCATCTCCAATCCAAAATGAAATCTAGAATCGGCTTCATATATCGCAACAAAGCATCCTTCACTCATGCTGCCAAACATACCCTCGTAAAACTGACCATCCAACCGATCCTCAACTTCGGTGATGTAATTTATAAAATAGCCTCCAACAGTCTACTCAACAAATGGGATGCAGTTTCTCACAGTGCCATCCGTTTTGTCACCAAAGACCCATACACTACCCACCATTGCGACCTGTACGCTCTCGTTGGTTGGACCTGTCACGACTTCTACCGAAGTCGATGCCTCTCCTTATTCGGGCGGTGCTCGGCGGTCGACGTCACCAGTCTTCTAGCCATCATTGATCCATTTTTCATTTTCCATTGGTTTTGTCTTGTCTTCCTACACACCTGGTTTCAATCCCATTCATTACCTGTTGTGTATTTAACCCTCTGTTTCCCCTCATGTCTTTGTCAGAGATTGTTTGTTGTTCAGTATTCGTGTTGTTTGTATTGATGCGCGACTGGTCCTCATACACACTTTGTTTTATTGTATTCATGGTTTTGGAGTTATTAAATAACTCCATTCCACTAAGTTTGATTCTCCTGCGCCTGACTTCCCTGCCACCTATACACACGACTCTGACAGGCCCTCGCTTCATACTCGTCGCCAAACCCACTGGCTACAGGTTATCTACAAGTCTCTGCTAGGTAAAGCCCCACCTTATCTCAGCTCAATGGTCACCATAGCAGCACCCACTCATAGCACGTGCTCCAGCAGGTATATCTCACTGGTCACCCCCAAAGCCAATTCCTCATTTGGTCGTCTTTCCTTCCAGTTCTCTGCTGCCAAAGACTGGAACGAACTGCAAAAATCTCTGAAGCTGGAGACTCATATCTCCCTCACTAGCTTTTTTTTTTTTCAACTGTCAGAGCAGCTCACAGATCACTGCACCTGTACATAGCCCATCTGTAAACAGCCCATCCATCTACCTACCTCATCCTACCTCATCCCATTACTGTATTTATTTATTTATCTTGCTCCTTTGCACTCCTTTGCACCCCTTTTGCACATTCATCTTCTGCACATCTACCATTCCAGTGTTTAATTGCTATTTTGTAATTACTTCGCCACCATGGCCTATTTATTGCCTTAACTCAATTATCCTACCTCATTTGCACTCACTGTATATAGGCTTTTTGTTTTCTTTTGTTCTACTGTATTATTGGCTGTATGTTTTGTTTATTCCATGTGTAACGCTGTGTTGTTGTATGTATCGAATTGCTATGCTTTGTCTTGGCCAGGTCGCAGTTGCAAATGAGAACTTGTTCTCAACTAGCCTACCTGGTTAAATAAAGGTGAAATTAAAAATTAAAAATTAAAAATACAGCAGAGGTGTATTTGGAGGGCAGGTTGGTTAGGGTGATATCTATGAGGGTGCCCGTGTTTACGGTTTTGGGGTTGTACCTGGTAGGTTTATTGATAATTTGTGTGAGATAAGGGTACGGCTAAAGGCTATAAGAACTGGTCATCGAGTACGTTTGAAACAGAGAGTAAAAGGAGCAGGTTTCTGGGCACGGTAGAATAGATTCAAGGCATAATGTACAGACAAAGGTATGGTAGGATGTGAATACAGTGGAGGTAAACCTATGCATTCAGTGACGATGAGAGAAATATTGTCTCTAGAAACATAATTTAAACCAGGTGAGGTCACTGCATGTGTAGGAGGTGGAACTAAAGGGTTAGCTAAGGCGTATTGAATAGGGCTAGAGGCTCTACAGTGAAATAAGTCAATAATCACTAACCAAAACAGCAATGCACAAGGAATATTGACATTAGGGAGAGGCATGCATAGCCGAGTGATCATAGGGGTCCAGTGAGTAGCTAGGCTGACTGGAGACATGACGATTCAGACAGCTAGCGGGCCGGGGATAGCAAGCTAGCGGAAGGGCCTTAGAGGGACGTCGCGATGGAAGAAGTCTGTTGTAGCCCCCTCGTACTGTTACGTTGGCAGACTAGTCGTGATGGATAAGCATGGCTCCGTGTGGTAAAAGGGTCCAGGCCAATTGGCAAGATAGGTATAGTGGCCAAATAATTTGTCCGATGGGCCTCTTCAGCTAACATATGCTCTAGACAGCTAGTGGGCCGTGGCTAGCAGGCTAGCAGATGGGCATTCAGGGGACATTGCGATGGAAGAGCCAGTTGAAAATCCCCCACAGGCAGATTACGTTGGTTGTCCAGTTGTGATGGAATCGGCGGGGCTCCGTGTCGGTAGTAAAAGGGGTCCAGGACAATTGACAAAATATGTATTTTAGCCCAAGGAGTGGCTGATGGACCTCTTCGGCTAACTGGAAGATGGGCCTAGCAAAGGCTAGCTCCAGGCTAGTTGGTTCTTGATTCGGGACAGAGACGTTAGCCAGGAGTGGCCACTCGGAATAGCAGCTAGCTATGGAGCTAAAATAAGTCAGATTTGCTCTGGTTTGAGCCGCGCTGTGCAGATTGGCAAGAGTTGTCCTGGCCAAAGGTTAGCTGATGACTGCTAGCAGGGGCTAGCTGACTACCAGCTAGTAGCTAGTTAGCTGGCTAGCTTCTGTTGGGGTTTCCGGTTCAAAAGTAAAGAAAATAGCAGATCCACACCACATTGGGTGAGGCGGATTGCAGGAGAGTGTGTTGAAGTTGAGGTTAAGAAAAATATTTTTTAAATATATGCAAAGAAAAAAGATATATACGACAAAATGAGGACAACGATGTCTGACTGCTACGCCATCTTGGAATCTTGCACACTCATGTAGTAACCAAAAAAGTGTTAAACAAATCAAAATATGTTTTATATTTGAGATTCTTCAAAGTAGCCATCCTTTGCCTTGATGACAGCTTTGTACACTCTTGGCATTCTCTCAGCCAGCTTCACCTGGAATGGTTTTCCAACAGTCTTGAAGGACTTCCCACATATGCTGAGCACTTGTTGGCTGCTTTTCCTTAGCTCTGCGGTCCAACTCATCCCAAACCATCTTAATTGGTTTGAGGTCGGGTGATTGTGGAGGCCAGGTTATCTGATGCAGCACTCCATCACTCTTCTTATTGGTCAAATAGCCCTTACACAGCCTGTAAGTGTGTTGGGTCATTGTCCTGTTGAAAAACAAATGATAGTCCCATTGAGCGCAAACCGGATGGGATGGCGTATCATTGCAGAATGCTGTGGTAGCCATGCTGGTTAAGTGTGCCTTGAATTCTAATTTAATCACAGTTTCACCAGCAATGCACCCCCACGCCATTACACCTCCTCCTCAATTTTTCACAGTGGGAACTACACATGCAGAGATCATCCGTTCATCTACTCTGCGTTTCAGAAAGACATGGCGGTTGGAACCAAAAATATCAAATTTGGAGTCATCCGACCAAAGGACAGTTATCCATTGCTCATGTTTCTTGGCCTACCAAATCTCTTTTTCTTATTGGTTTCCTTTAGTAGTGGTCTCTTTACAGCAATTTGACCATGAAGGCCTGATTCACGCAGTCTCCTCTGAACAGTTGATGTTGAGATGTGTGTGTTACTTGAACTCTGCTAAGCATTTGTTTGGGCTGCAATTTATGAGGCTGGTAACTCTAATGAACTTATCCTCTGCAGCAGAGGTAACTCTGGGTCTACTTTTCCTGTGGCGGTCCTCATGAGAGCCAGTTTCATCATAGCGCTTGATGGTTTTTGAGACTGCAAATGAAGAAACTTTCAAAGTTCTTAAAATTTTCCGCATTGACTGACCTTCATGTCTTAAAGTAATGATGGACTGTCATTTCTCTTTGCTTATTTGAGCTGTTCTTGCCATCATATGGACTTAGTCTTTTACCAAATAGGGCCATCTTCTGTATACCACCCCTACCTTGTCACAACACAACTGATTGTCTCAAACGCATTGAGAAGGAAATAAATTCCTCTAATTCAATTTTAAATAGTCACACCTGTTAAATTAAATGCAATCCAGGTGACTACCTCATGAAGCTGGTTGAGAGAATGCCAAGAGTGTGCAAAGCTGTCATCAAGGCAAAGGGTGTCTACTTTGAAGAATCTCAAATATAAAATATATGTTTTGATTTGTTTAACACTTTTTTGGTTACTACATGATTCCATGTGTGTTATTTTCTAGTTTTGATGTCTTCACTGTTAATCTACAATGCAGAAAATAGTCAAAATAAAGAAAAACCTACTAATGAGTAGGTGTGTCCAAACTTTTGAATGGTATTGTAAATATTGGATTATAAATTGTGCCTTCCTGTATTATACTTATGCTCAAAATTTTATTCTATTCTACTGAGCCATTTACTTTATATTCGTACACTTAGATTTTATTCTTTATTGTTGTTGCTGTGTTGACAAGAAGGAAAATGCAAGTGTACGGTTCTGTATTTATTTTCTTAGTCAACCTTGTGTTCTGTTTTGTTGTGTTCTTGAACGTAGCCCTGCTTCTTTGTGTTTTTGAACATAGCCCTGTCTTTCATTTTTGATCATTGATTTCACCTGTGTTAGTTACTCACCTGGTCTCATCAGCTCCTAATTTAGTTCAGTTCATTCTGTGTCTGTGAGGTATTGTTCGTGTTGACTCTACTAAGCCTTTTCCTGGCTTGTTTGTGATAACCAGTCATTTCTGGTTCCGTCCTAGTTTTGATTCACCTGCCTGTTTGCCGACCTGTGTGTGACCACGATTCCTTCCTCCTGCGAAGGCGAAATAAACAAATGCCACGCTATGCGTGTGAATCTACACCTTTTTCTCCCTGAGTATTCATTACAGCAAGTAAGCGCTTCATTGGACAGCGTATACTGTGTGTATCCTATATGACTAAAGAAATGTATTATACTAAAATGTATTTTTACAGTCATCAGCCTTGTTTTTTTTTTTTTTTTTTTTAATGGTCCAGATAGGTTGATATTTCATTGGGGGCGGAAGTAGAGGATTCTTGACCAGCTGTCTGGTTTCATAATGACTTGACACAGTAACAACGAGAGATCAACTGATCCACTGTTTTATCCTCATGCTTTTTTTGTTGTTGCAATCAAGCTTAGTTTAGCCTGCAGATGCATGTAATCTCCCGTTTTTAGTAGCGTTTTATCAAATCCAACAGTAACTTGCCGGAGCGCATTCAATTCTGTCTGTTGGTTGCAATCGAGCCACCGTATCTTCAGCCCTTGCTAGGGGATGTTTTTGGACTGGTCAACACTGCTGGGTATTTTTAATCTGGTATGGGAAACACCCAATGGGTGCTCTTGTCGACTCTTCATGTCCGAACACTCCAAATAAACCCATGCGGTTCAGCTTCCACACACACAGAAGAATATGCACTTATGTTTGAGCTGGTGAATTACTGGACGGGACGCCCCCATGTGGTGAGGGTAGGTAACACATCTGGAGCGGGTTGAGAGCTTCAAGTTCCTCGGTGTCCACAACACTAAGGCCTTAACATGGTCCTCTCACACCAGCACAGTCCTGTTGCTCCTCTTCAGGATATTGAAAATATTTGGCTTGGCCCCTCAGATTCTTAACTCTACAGTTGCGCCATTGAGAGCATCTTAAGGGCATCCCCGCTTGATATGGCAACTGCACCGCTCGCGATCGCAAGGGTGGTGCAGATGGCCCAGTACATCACTGGGGCCGAGCTCCCTGCCATCCAGGGTGCCTATACCAGGCGCTGTCAGAGGAAGGCCCGGAGAAATTGTAAACAAGCATAGATTGGCTTGGGCCTCTCTGCTCGGCGAGTGTGTTGCGACAGAGTGAAATACAAATGGTTTGTGGCAGATGTGAAGTGCTGCACGAAGAACTGAGCTGCAATTCAGAGATGATAAACTTTAATTATACAGCTCAGTGATTGTTTTTACAATCTGGGTGGGCGTTAGCATTATGAAATCCAACTGCAGTCTGACATGTCTACGAAGAGTGTGGTTAACACATTAACTCTAAGTAATAAAGCATTAATAATGGATAAGGAAATAGTTTATTCATAATGTATTAATCATTACTCCATTAGATGTTTAATATAGGTCCTTATAAACCATTTACTACAGTGGCTTGCGAAAGTATTCACCCTCTTGGCATTTTTCCGATTTTGTTGCCTTACAACCTGGAATTAAAATAGATTTTTCTGGGGGGTTTGTATCATTTGATTTATACAACATGCCTACCACTTTGAAGATGCAAAATATGTTTTATTGTGATACAAACAAGACAAAAAAATGACTTGAGCGTGCATAACTATTCACCCCCCTAAAGTCAATACATTGTGGAGCCACCTTTTGCAGCAATTACAGCTGCATGTCTCTTGGGGTATGTAAGCTTGGCACATCAAGCCAGTGGGATTTTTGCCCATTCTTCAAGGCAAAACTGCTCCAGCACCTTCAAGTTGGATGGGTTCTGCTGGTGTACAGCAGTCTTTGTCATACCACAGTATCTCAATTTGATTAAGGTCTGCGCTTTTGAGCAGGCCAATCCAAGACATTTAAATGTTTCCCCTTAAACCACTTGAGTGTTGCTTTAGCAGTATGCTTAGGGTCATTGTCCTGCTGGAAGGTGAAACTCCGTCCCTGTCTCAAATCGCTGGAAGACTGAAACAGGTTTCACTCAAGAATTTCCCTGTATTTAGCACCATCCTTCAATTCTGACCAGTTTCCTAGTCCCTGCCGATGGAAAAACATCCCCACAGCATGATGCTGCCACCACCATGCTTCACTGTGGGGATGGTGTTCTTAGGGTGATGAGAGGTGTTGGGTTTGCACCAGACAGCGTTTTCCTTGATGGCCAAAAAGCTACATTTTAGTCTCATCTGACCAGAGTACCTTCTTCCATACGTTTGGGGAGTCTCCCACATGCCTTTTGGCGAACACCAAACGTGTTTGCTTATTTTTTTCATTAAGCAATGGCTTTTTTCTCGTCACTCTTCCATAAAGGCCAGCTCTGTGGAGTGTATGGGTTAAAGTGGTCCTATAGACAGATACTCCAATCTCCGCTGTGGAGCTTTGCAGCTCCTTCGGGGTCATCTTTGGTCTCTTTGTTGCCTCTCTGATTAATGCCCTCGTTGCCTGGCCCGTGAATTTTGGTGGGCGGCCCTCTCTTGGCAGGTTTGTTGTGGTGCCACATTCTTTCAATTTTTTAATAATGGATTTAATGGTGCTCTGTGGGATGTTCAAAGTTTTGGATATTTTTTTATAACCCAACCCTGATCTGTACTTCTCCACAACTTTGTCCCTGACCTGTTTGATGAGCGCCTTGGTCTTCATGGTGCCGCTTGCTTGGTGGTGCCCCTTGCTTAGTGGTGTTGCAGACTCTGGGGCCTTTCAGAACAGGTGTATACATACTGAGATCAAGTGACACTTAGATTGCACACAGGTGGACTTTATTTAATTATGTGACTTCTGAAGGCAATTGGTTGCACCAGATCTTATTTAGGGGCTTCATAGCAAAGGGGTGAATACATATGCACACACCACTTTTCCAGTTTTTTTTAAATACTTTTTTGAAACATGTTATTTTTTCATTTCACTTCAATTTGGACTATTTTGTGTATTTCCATTACATGAAATCTAAATTAAAATCAATTTAAATTACAGGTTTTAATGCAACAAAATATGAAAAATACCAAGGGGGATGAATACAGTGCCTTGCAAAAGTATTCGGCCCCCTTGAACTTTGCGAGCTTTTGCCACATTTCAGGCTTCAAACATAAAGATATAAAACTGTATTTTTTTGTGAAGTATCAACAACAAGTGGGACACAATCATGAAGTGGAACGACATTTATTGGATATTTCAAACTTTTTTAACAAATCAAAAACTGAAAAATTGGGCTTGCAAAATTATTCAGCCCCTTTACTTTCAGTGCAGCAAACTCTCTCCAGAAGTTCAGTGAGGATCTCTGAAATCCAATGTTGACCTAAATGACTAAAGATGATAAATACAATCCACCTGTGTGTATTCAAGTCTCCGTATAAATGCACCTGCACTGTGATAGTCTCAGAGGTCCGTTAAAGCGCAGAGAGCATCATGAAGAACAAGGAACACACCAGGCAGGTCCGAGATACTGGTGTGAAGAAGTTTAAAGCCGGATTTGGATACAAAAAGATTTCCCAAGCTTTAAACATCCCAAGGAGCACTGTGCAAGCGATAATATTGAAATGGAAGGAGTATCAGACCACTGCAAATCTACCAAGACCTGGCCGTCCCTCTAAACTTTCAGCTCATACAAGGAGAAGACTGATCAGAGATGCAGCCAAGAGGCCCATGATCACTCTGGATGAACTGCAGAGATCTACAGCTGAGGTGGGAGACTCTGTCCATAGGACAACAATATTGCACAAATCTGGCCTTTATGGAAGAGTGGCAAGAAGAAAGCCATTTCTTAAAGATATCCATAAAAAGTGTTGTTTAAAGTTTGCCACAAGCCACCTGGGAGACACACCAAACATGTGGAAGAAGGTGCTCTGGTCAGATGAAAGCAAAATTGAACTTTTTGGCAACAATGCAAAACGTTATGTTTGGCGTAAAAGCAACACAGCTCATCACCCTGAACACACCATCCCCACTGTCAAACATGGTGGTGGCAGCATCATGGTTTGGGCCTGCTTTTCTTCAGCAGGGACAGGGAAGATGGTTAAAATTGATGGGAAGATGGATGGAGCCAAATACAGGACCATTCTGGAAGAAAACCTGATGGAGTCTGCAAAAGACCTGAGACTGGGACGGAGATTTGTCTTCCAACAAGACAATGATCCAAAACATAAAGCAAAATCTACAATGGAATGGTTCAAAAATAAACATATCCAGGTGTTAGAATGGCCAAGTCAAAGTCCAGACCTGAATCCAATCGAGAATCTGTGGAAAGAACTGAAAACTGCTGTTCACAAATGCTCTCCATCCAACCTCACTGAGCTCGAGCTGTTTTGCAAGGAGGAATGGGAAAAAATGTCAGTCTCTCGATGTGCAAAACTGATAGAGACATACCCCAAGCGACTTACAGCTGTAATCGCAGCAAAAGGTGGCGCTACAAAGTATTAACTTAAGGGGGCTGAATAATTTTGCATGCCCAATTTTTCAGTTTTTGATTTGTTAAAAAAGTTTGAAATATCCAATAAATGTCGTTCCACTTCATGATTGTGTCCCACTTGTTGTTGATTCTTCACAAAAAAATACAGTTTTATATCTTTATGTTTGAAGCCTGAAATGTGGCAAAAGGTCGCAAAGTTCAAGGGGGCCGAATACTTTTGCAAGGCACTGTACTTTTGCAAGGCACTGTAATCATACTAATAAAAAATGGTTTTGTTAATTTTCCAAGAGCACAGCGATCATTGGTAAAAGGAATAAATATGGACCTATCCAGACCTAGAGCTGGTCATCTGACCAAACTGAGTAATCGGTCATGGAGGTGACCAAGCACCCAATGACCACTATAACAAAACTAGCCTGGCTGAGATGAGAGAACCTTCCAGAAGGACAACAGTCTCGACAGCACTTCACCAATCTGGACTTTATGGGAGAGCGGCCAGACGGATGCCATTCCTGAGAAAAAGGCACATGACCTTATTCCTGGAGTTTGCAAAAAGGCACATGAAAGCATAAGACTCAAGATTCTGTGGTCTGAATAGACAATAATTGTACTCTTCGGCCTGAATGCAAAGCGCCATGTCTGGAGAAAACCAGGCAAAGCTCATCACCTGTCTAACACCATCCCTACCGTGAAACATGGTGGTGGCAGCATCATGCTATGGGGATGTTTTTCAGTGGCAGGGACTGGGTGAATAGTAAGGATAGAGGGAACAATGAATGGAGTCAAACACAGGCAAATCCTTGATGAGAACCTGCTTCAGAGTGCAAATGACGTTAGACTGGGGGCGAAGATTTACATTCCAACAGGACAATGACCCCAAGCATACAGCTGTCATGGAAATTACCACTGAGGACTCCAAGTCAAATTTAAATGAACAGATCTTTATTGATATTTGCTGGAGAGGTTAACACAATTAGTACTCAAAGTACAAGTCTGTCAGAAGCTCTGATGGGGTGCTTTCACTTCAGCACTGTTTACACTCATACACAAACTAGGCGTCTCTGCTCTCAGGGTGCAATAAGCTGATCATGACCTTACACACAGTTTCTAGGTGTTGGGCCAAATTCCCAAATCCAGATGTGCAAAGCTGATACAGACATACCCAAGACGGCTCAAAGCTGTAATCGCCGCCAAATGTGCTTCTTCAAAGTATTGACTCAGTGGTGTGAATACATGCCATATGTAAATTTGATATTTCAGTATGTAATTTTCAATAAATGCGCAACATTTCTAAAAACATGTTTTCACTTTGTCACTATGGGCTATTGTGTGTAAATGTTCGAGAAAGAAATCTATTTAATCCATTTTGAATTCAGGCTGTAACACCACAAAGTGTGGAATAAGTTCAGGGGTAAACTCTCCCCTAACCAGGACGATGCTGGGCCACTTCATGGGTCTCCCGCTCATGACCGGCTGTGACAGCCTGGGATCAAACCCAAGGCTGTAGTGACGCCTCAGCACTGTGATGCCGCTGCGCCTCTCAGGAGGTAGCTGTGAGTCTTTCTTGGTAAGTCTAAGAGCTTAGCACACTTGGATTGTACAATATTTGCACGTTATTTTTTACTTTTTTCTTCAAGCTCTGTCAAGTTGATTGTTGATCATTGCTGGACAGCCATTTTCAAGTCTTACAATAGAGGATTTTTTACATTAGGCCATAATCTACAAATAGCTATATCGTAAGCCTATTGAAAATTATTGTTGTTTGTTGCTGAACTGGCCAAATGGCAGAGCTGTCCTTCACCTATCCTTCAGCACCACAAGTTGGTTCAACTTCTTTAACATCATTGCCCGATCCTGGCACTGTCCTTTCAGCACCACGAAAGGAGTTACAAATGCTTAAAACGACATCTCACCAAGATCTGTTGCCTACGCCTAATAGGCATACTTATCATTATTATTGTTATTATTATTACAAGTAGTAGATTATCACTTCTCACAATGGTGCTCATTTAGTAGAGTTAGATCAAAGCTGAATCAATGTCTCGCAAGAAAACACGATTAATTAGCATTTTCATCACAGAACCGAATATAATAGCATAGCATAGTAGGCCTATAACGTTACTGTTACACCAAAAACACCTCATTTATATTGAGATTTTGCGTTAGTTTGCTGAAGCTGAATAGTGCCCAAAAAGATAATGAGCCATAACTCAACAGAGCGCGCCACTAGGCAGGATATACGCTTTGATTGAAACAAAATACAAGAGAGGCTAACATTTTATTAACACCATCTGCTCTAATTCATTCACACAAAAAAAGTAATTCAAGGACATCTAAATGCATATTCCCATTAAACTGATTGAGATCAAACAAATTACTTTATTAAAATAAAACATTTTCTTTAGACAATATGTGTGAGCATAGGCAGACGTTGCAATTGGAGGATGCATTTTATGATTATTCTATAATGAATGTTCATTCAATTGGCTCCAACTGTTGGTACAAACATTGATTGAGGAAATTATGTCAATTACATGTTTTTTTTGTGCTCCCTCACCAAAAAAGATAGCACTACACCACTGGTGTTTTTGGACCATTTGTTCATGTTTTTTCAGAGCTCCCGTACTGCACAACAAAGATGAAGAAGTGAATCGCTGATTGGTATAATTTTCTCGAAAACAAGTGAAATAGCAAAACAAAACATGTCTGGACCCTTCTGTAACATAGCATAGCTTTTACAAAAAAATGTATATTTGGTTGTAAAAAAAAAAGCAAACTTCTCCTTTAAGTATATTTGACTGCAATCAATGAAACCTAATGAAATAAGGCTTGATTTGACCAGTTCAGTTGTTAAGTTTGTGAAATAATCCAAAGGAAAGTAAACATCAAGAAATGATGTCCTTGTCACATCTTAACTCGGTCTCTCATTGAGACAGGTCCAGCTTCCTGTCCAGTGATGCATCCTAGAGTGACAGAGAATGAGTGAGGCACTTCCTCGAGACAGTGCCCTAAAGCGGCCCCAAGCCCACCCCTCAGTCCCTTTTAGCTGGAGAGCCACCATGAATGTTTCAGAGGGAACACAGAGTACCTAACACAGGTGAAACAGGTTCATCAGACAGACACTCTGCCTTGAGTGTGTCTAGGGCTGTTGCCATGACCGTATTACTGCAAGACCGGCAGTCATGAATCATGACCACAGTAAAATTCTGTTGAGTCACGGTAATCTCATTTTATGCACTCTAGACATGCATTAGTAGTATCCAATTTGCTCACGATCATCAGGTCGCTAATGGCATTGTACTCAGGGCTCTATTGTCCCTCTAACCACGCTGACAACAATGCAAATTCAATCGAATCATCAAAGCAGTGTGTGCTTTTAAAACTTACCTCACTTTGATTGATCAATTTGAAGAAAGAAGTTCAGTAACTGGTTGAAACTGAGCGGAAAACATGGTCTTTGTGGATGTTGTTTCAAAGCCTAACAAAATTAAATGGATGGTGCTTTCTTAAGTGATAATGAATTCAAAACAGCCATATGTATTTTTAAACATATGCATAGGCCTATATACAGTGGGGCAAAAAAGTATTTAGTCAGCCACCAATTGTGCAAGTTCTCCCACTTAAAAAGATAAGAGAGGCCTGTAATTTTCATCACAGGTACACTTCAACTATGACAGATAAAATGATTTAAAAAATCCAGAAAATCACATTGTAGGATTTTTAATGAATTTATTTGCAAATTATGGTGGAAAATAAGTATTTGGTCAATAACAAAAGTTTATCTCAATACTTTGTTATATACCCTTTGTTGGCAATGACAGAGGTCAAATGTTTTCTGTAAGTCTTCACAAGGCTTTCACACACTGTTGCTGGAATTTTGGCCCATTCCTCCATGCAAATCTCCTCTAGAGCAGTGATGTTTTGGGGCTGTTGCTGGGCAACACGGACTTTCAACTCCCTCCAAAGATTTTCTAAGGGTTTGAGATCTGGAGACTGGCTAGGCCACTCCAGGACCTTGAAATGCTTTTTTCGAAGCCACTCCTTCGTTGCCCGTGCGGTGTGTTTGGGATCATTGTCATGCTGAAAGACCCAGCCACGTTTCATCTTCAATGCCCTTGCTGATGGAAGGAGGTTTTCACTCAAAATCTCATGATACATGGCCCCATTCATTCTTTCCTTTACACGGATCAGTCGTCCTGGTCCCTTTGCAGAAAAACAGCCCCAAAGCATGATGTTTCCACCCCCATGCTTCACAGTGGGTATGGTGTTCTTTGGATGCAACTCAGCATTCTTTGTCCTCCAAACATGACGAGTTGAGTTTTTCCCAAAAAGTTATATTTTGGTTTCATCTGACCATATGACATTCTCCCAATCTTCTTCTGGATCATCCAAATGGTCTCTAGCAAACTTCAGATGGGCCTGCACATGTACTGGCTTAAGCAGGGGGACACGTCTGGCACTGCAGGATTTGAGTCCCTGGCGGCGTAGTGTGCAACTGATGGTAGGCTTTGTTACTTTGGTCCCAGCTCTCTGCAGGTCATTCACTAGGTCCCCCCGTGTGGTTCTGGGATTTTTGCTCACCGTTCTTGTCATCATTTTGAACCCACGGGGTGAGATCTTGCGTGGAGCCCCAGATCGAGGGAGATTATCAGTGGTCTTGTATGTCTTCCATTTCCTAATAATTGCTCCCACAGTTGATTTCTTCAAACCAAGCTGCTTACCTATCGCAGATTCAGTCTTCCCAGCCTGGTGCAGGTCTACAATTTTGTTTCTGGTGTCCTTTGACAGCTCTTTGGTCTTGGCCATAGTGGAGTTTGGAGTGTGACTGTTTAAGATTGTGGACAGGTGTCTTTTATACTGATAACAAGTTCCAACAGGTGCCATTAATACAGGTAAGGAGTGGAGGACAGAGCAGCCTCTTAAAGAAGAAGTTACAGGTCTGTGAGAGCCAGAAATCTTGCTTGTTTGTAGGGGACTTGTTTTCCACCATAATTTGCAAATAAATTCATAAAAAAATCCTACAATGTGACTTTCTGGATTTTTTTTCTCATTTTGTCTGTCATAGTTGAAGTGTACCTATGATGACAGTTA
The DNA here is from genome assembly GCF_013265735.2 of Oncorhynchus mykiss. Lineage (NCBI taxonomy): Eukaryota > Metazoa > Chordata > Actinopteri > Salmoniformes > Salmonidae > Oncorhynchus > Oncorhynchus mykiss. The sequence goes on from NC_048567.1 coordinate 43,809,745, forward strand.
CAGGCCTCTCTCAACTTTTTAAGTCGGAGAACTTGCACAATTGGTGGCTGACTAAATACTTTTTTGCCCCACTGTACACTACATTAACAAAAACATGTGGACACCTGCTCGTCGAACATCTCATTCCAAAATCATGGGCATTAATATCGAGTTGGTCGCCCCTTTGCTGTTATAACAGCCTCCACTCTTCTGGGAAGGATTTCCACAGATGTTGGAATATTGCTGCGGGAACCTGCTTCCAACAACACTAGTGAGGTCGAGCACTGATGTTGGGTGATTAGGCCTGGCTCGCAGTCAGCATTCCAATTCATCCTAAAGGTGTTCGATGGGGTTGAGGTCAGGGCTCTGTGCAGGCCAGTCAAGGTCTTCCACAACGATCTCGATAAACCCTTTCTGTATGGACTTCGCTTTGTGCATGGGGGCATTGTCATGCTGAAACAGGAAAGGGCCTTCCCCAAACTGTTGCCACAAAGTTGGAAGCTTATAATTGTCTAGAATGTCATTGTATGTTGTTTTTGGTGAAGCATGATTTCCCTTCACTGGAACTAAGGGCCCTAGCCCAAACCATTAAAAACAGCCCCAGACCATTATTCCTCCTCCACCAAACATTACAGTTGGCACTATGCATTTGGGCAGGTAGCGTTCTCCTGGCATCCGCCAAACCCAGATTTGCCCGTCGGACTGCCAGATGGTGAAGCATGATTCATCACTCCAGAGAACGCGTTTCCACTGCTCCAGAGTCCAATGGCAGCGCGCTTTACACCATGCCAGCCTACGCTTGGCATTGTGCATGGTGATCTTAGGCTTGTTTATGGCTGCTCGGCCATGGAAACCCATTTCATAAAGCTCCCAAAGAACAGTTATTGTGTGGCGTTTCTTCCAGAGGCAGTTTGGAACTCCGTAGTATGTGTTGTGACCGAGGACAGAAGATTTTTACGCACTACGCACTTCATCACTCAGCGGTCCCATTCTGTGAGCATGTGTGGCCTACCACTTCACGGCTGAGCCTTGTTGCTCCTAGAAGTTTCCACTTTACAATAACAGCACTTTCAGTTGACTGGGGCAGCTCTAGCAGAGCAGAAATGTGTCAAACTGACTGACTTGTTGGAAAGGTGGCATCTTGTTGGAAAGGTGGCTGTGTGCTCGATTTTATGCACCTCTCAGAATCGGGTGTGGCTGAAATAGCCGAATCCACATATTTAAAGGGGTGTCCACATACTTTTGTATATATAGTGTATGAGCCCAAGCCCAAATCCTGAATTATAATAATGATTGTACCTTTATGCAATACATAGTATAAAGCATATTACACAAAAATACTGATTTTAAAACCCCCTAAAGTCGCCACTAGATCAATTATAAGAAACTCAAGTAAAGACCAATTGAGTACAGAACATTAGAGCACAGTGCAGTAAAGTATAGTACATTACAATACTGTACAGTATAATACATTACAGACGTCTATGTTTTGGCCAAATATAAGTCAATATTTCGGCTCTTGAGAGTTGGAGCCCCCTACTGGCTATCTATCTCAATACTCTACACTTTTTCAACCTCACACATGGTGGTCCTCTGTAGTTAATTTGATAGAGCATAGCAAATGCAACTTTAAAATGGAGATAACCTCCATGGCGCTGCCCGTGCTGTCACAGACGCCATAGTTGCACAGATACAAAGATGAGATCTCTATATGTCTCTATGGTGTCAATTGTTTTGGTTGTGACCATTTCAGTTTGGACAATTTAGACTTTTTTTGGACATTAAAGAATCCCCACAGCTAACATATGGTTGCCTATCTTTCATTTGGACAGATGTACATTCCAGAAAACACACATTTTAGTCCCAAACTGTACATTTACATATTTCATTATATATTATATGTTTGGTAGTGGCACTTTATAAAAATACATTTAGATTTACCAACTAATTCTCTCCAAAATGTTTGCAGACAGACGAATCACCATGCGGCCATGCTGGAGAGGGGTGCTAATCCCATCACCTGGTGATATTTATAGGGGTGTAGCTTAAAGGCCCAATGCAAATATTTGTATATTAATATTAAATCATTTCGGGGTAACAATTAAATGCTGTACTTACTATAATAGATTTCCATTAAAATTGGCAAAAATTTCACCAGCAAGAATTTTGTTAGAACAGTATTGGAATGGTCTGAGGGAGGAGGGGAAAACTAGCTGTCATTGGCAGAGAGATTTTTGAACTCTCTTTGTTGTTGATCTATTAAAACCCCCTAGAGTCGATGTCCGCACCCCCATTTAAATCTAATTAGCATAATAACGAAATCCCCATACAAATCTGTCAGTTTAAACTACAGATATGCTGATTTTTTTTGCATTGGATCCACCGCATCCGCTGAAGTCGCACTTCGGCATTCACGGTGAAAGGTGACAGCACAATGAGACATCCCAAAATCGGTCTTCTCACAAAATCGTCTGTAAAATCAGAATGTTTTGCTCTACAACCCCCACAAGCGTCTTGGGACTTGTCTGAAGTCGGTACAGCCGATCTGCCAACTTCTGTCTATAACATCCAAACAGTTTGGGCTACACACTAATACGACCCCCCTGAAGGAAAGTACAGATTAAATGTTTCATCAAATATGTATTTAAAATGTTTATATACAGTAAATAGCTCAATTATCCTTGGTGTGACTTTCTTAGTAGAATGACCCCCCCAAACACACACACACACAGAAACTTCCAGGTTTAGACAGTGCTTCCTGGTTCAGAGTTAGCCTACAATTATAGTGAACTTGTATTTGTATTTTATTATAATGAATAGGCCGACACTACCTTCAACTACAGAATATCTCACCACTACGTTTCCATCTTCCTTTTCTCCTTCATTCCTTTCTCAAGCATGTAGAGAGAGAGAGAGAGTCTGTCAGTCTGTCAACAGTTGAATTAAATATGTTTCGTTGTGAAAGCGTGTTTCTATCAATGTTCCCAAACAGATTTCACTTGGTTTCCCAAATAAGCACTGGGTAGCTACAGGAACAGTGTTGGAGAACCTATGGCATACAGAGTTTAGGCAGAATATCACCTATCACTCAGCGAATAACCGGAGTCCATTCGCTATTTGAGTGCATAGAGATTAAGTCGTTTTTCTCATGTTCCTGTTCCTGCCCATTTGGTAATGGGCCATTCTAAATCTAAACAAATTTTGAATATTAGTAAAGACAACATTAAATTGAGAATAGTCTTAATGGTAAAAATATGATCACTTGATGATAGAACGGCATGGCGGCCTGAGGCAAGGAACAGAGCACAAGCTTTTTTTCCGACTTTCTCAAATCATCAATTGTCACGCCCGGACCTTAGTATTCTTTGTTTTCTTTATTATTTTGGTTATGTCAGGGTGTGACATGGGTGATGTATGTGTTTTTGTACTGTCTAGGGGTTTTGTATGTTTATGGGGTTGTTTACCATCTAGGTGTTTATGTATGTCTATGGTTTATGTATGTCTATGGTTGCCAATTAGAGGCCGCTGTTTATCGTTGTCTCTGATTGGGAACCATATTTAGGCAGCCATCTTCTTTGGGTATTTCGTGGGTTATTGTCTGTGTTAGTTGCCTGTGTCAGCACTATATTTAGCTTCACGTTCGTTTTGTTGTTTTTGTAGTTTGTTTATGTGTTTCTTCGTCGTCATTAAAGGAACGTATTCATTTCACGCTGCGCCTTGTTCTCCTCCATTCAATGAACGTGACAGAATAACCCACCATAAAAGGACCAAGCAGCGTGATAAGGAGGAACAGCGCTTTGGGGAAGAATGGACCCGGGAGAAGGATGAGTGGGTAACAACCTGTGAGGAGATGGAGAGGTGGTCGTTCGATCCAGAGAGCGTGCCAGTGCCCGCCTGGGATTCGATGGAACAGTGCGAGGAGGGATACAGGAGAATGGAGGAAGGTCGACGATATAAGGGTGCACGGAAGCCGAGAGGCAGCCCCAATAATTTTTTTGGGGGGGGCCGCACGAGGAGATTGGCTAAGTCAGAAAGGAGACCTCAGCCAACTCCTCGTGCTTACCGTGGGGAGCGTGTAACTGGTCAGGCACCTGTTATGCAGAGATGCGCACCAGTGCGCATTTATAGCCTGGTGAGCTATATTCCAGCTCCTCGCATTGGCCGAGGAGCGCTGCCACAGGAAGGAGGGAGCCAGCGCATTGGCGCTGCCACAGGAAGGACGGAGCCAGCTCAGCGCTCCTGGTCTCCAGTATACCTCCATGGACCAGGATATCCTGCGGCGGCTCTGCGTACTGTGAGTCTGCACAGCCCTGTGCGTCCTGTGGCAGCGCCCTGCATTTGCAGGGCAAGTATAACCATCCAGCCAGTAAGGGTTGTGTCAGCTCTACACTCCAGACCTCCAGTACGCCTCCACAGCCCAGTACGTCCTGTGCCTGCTCCCCGCACTCGCCCTGAGGTGCGTGTCCCCAGCCCAGTACCACCAGTGCCAACACCACGCACCAGGCTTCCTGTGCATCTCTAGAGCCCTGTACGCCCTGTTCCTCCTACCCGTACTTGCCCTGAGGTGCGTGTCTCCAGCCCAGTACCACCAGTGCCGGCACCATGCACCAGGCCTATAGTGTGCCTCGGCAGTCCAGTACGCCCTGTTCCTCCTCCCCGCACTCACCCTGAGGTTTTGTGTCCTTGGCCCAGTACCACCAGTACCGGCACCACGCACCAGGCCTACAGTGCGCCTCACCAGTCCAGAGCGTCCGGCGACAGCACCCAGTCCAGAGCGTCCGGCGACAGCACCCAGTCCAGAGCGTCCGGCGACAGCACCCAGTCCAGAGCGTCCGGCAACAGCACCCAGTCCAGAGCGTCCAGCGATAGTCTACAGACCGGAACCTCCTACGACGGGCCGCAGACCGGAACCTACCACGACGGGCCGCAGACCAGAACCTACCACGACGGGTCGCAGACCGGAACCTACCACGACGGTTCGCAGACCGGAACCTACCACGACGGGTCCCAGTCCAGATCCGCCAGAGTCTCCCTCCAGTCCCGGATCCGCCAGAGTCTCCCTCCAGTCCCGGATCCGCCAGAGTCTCCCTCCAGTCCCGGATCCGCCAGAGTCTCCCTCCAGTCCCGGATCCGCCAGAGTCTCCCTCCAGTCCCGGATCCGCCAGAGTCTCCCTCCAGTCCCGGATCCGCCAGAGTCTCCCTCCAGTCCCGGATCCGCCAGAGTCTCCCTCCAGTCCCGGATCCGCCAGAGTCTCCCTCCAGTCCCGGATCCGCCAGAGTCTCCCTCCAGTCCCGGATCCGCCAGAGTCTCCCTCCAGTCCCGGATCCGCCAGAGTCTCCCTCCAGTCCCGGATCCGCCAGAGTCTCCCTCCAGTCCCGGATCCGCCAGAGTCTCCCTCCGGATCCGCCAGAGTCTCCCTCCGGATCCGCCAGAGTCTCCCTCCGGATCCGCCAGAGTCTCCCTCCAGTCCCGGATCCGCCAGAGTCTCCCTCCAATCCAGAGGCACCACTCACTCCAGACTCGACCATCAGTCCAGTGGCGTCCTCTAGTCCGTGGTCGGCGGTGAGGGTTCCCGCTCCAGAGACATTAAGTGTGACGTGTCAGAAGTGGAGCGAGGTCCACGTCCCGAGCCAGAACTTCCACCTCGGAGTCATGCCCACCCAGACCCTCCCATATAGATTTAGGTGTGCGGCCGGGAGTCCGCATCTTTGTGGGAGGGGGGGTACTGTCACGCCCTGACCTTAGTATTCTTTGTTTTCTTTATTATTTTGGTTAGGTCAGGGTGTGACATGGGTGATGTACGTGTTTTAGTACTGTCTAGGGGTTTTGTATGTTTATGGGGTTGTTTACTATCTAGGTGTTTATGTATGTCTATGTTGCCTAGATTGGTTCTCAATTAGACGCAGCTGTTTATCGTTGTCTCTTATTGGGAACCATATTTAGGCAGCCATCTTTGGGTATTTTGTGGGTTATTGTCTATGTGTTAGTTGCCTGTGTCAGCACTATATTTAGCTTCATGTTCGTTTTGTTGTTTTTGTAGTTTGTTTACGTGTTTCTTTGTCGTCATTAAAGGAACATGTATTCATATCACACTGCACCTTGGTCTCCTCAATTCAACGAACGTGACATCAATAGTCTATAGTCGCATCATGCAGCCCATATATCTTTTGATTTCTATCATTTACAACTGAAGTTGTGAAATAACTCTAAATCTAGCATATAGGACCTGTTTCAAATTATCCCTTTTATGCTCAACATAGCCACATATGCGTATTCTTGCTCCTGAATAGGAAAAATATAATTCATATTTTATTCAACTAAATTCTAATATATTCTTCTTACTATAATATAACATATTGGCACGGGACTTATAAACATATCTTGTCTGCTAAATGAACAAGCCTACAGCCTATGGCATGACGCATAACCAGATAACATACAGTAGGTCAACTCACGTTCTGTTCTTCTGAAATACATTTTCTTCATATCATGTTTCTTTAAAATAAATAATGGATTTATTGTGATGGCATATATTCTTTTGATTTATTTGACTTTTTTATGTAGATGTTCCAAAGGCTTGCATGCGTGGAAGGCCTGGCGTTGCTAAATGTGTTCATGTTAATTTACAGTCAATTACCGTTAAACAGACAGTCCTTCGCCGGCTGACCAAATTTCTTGACTGCCACAGCCCTAAGTGTGTCTCAATAGTCCAAATCCTTTGATTGTCTCGCACATCTGCAACACTGATCTGATAAACCAAGACAGATATAAGTAATATGTCATCTGGGACCCCAGGGGACATGCTTGCACTCATCCAGTTGTTTAAGATCAGTACAGATGTTGCAAAGGAGAAGAGGAAAGGTAAACTATTTTGACTATTGTGACACAACCCTGACTCTGTTTTTCCTTCCTTAAAACGGGCCTGTGATAAACCTTGTAGTATATCCTAAATTCATCATGGAGACAGAGTACATCCATTCCCAAATGCACAAAACCCCATGATACTCATAATTAGGGTAGATGAAAGCATGATATCATGAGCTAATTATAAAGACAATGTACAACAGTTTAAATCATTACCGTGTGAAGGTTTTGAATATTTTATTTTCAATCAACAGCATGCACCAGCATTTATGAATGTTTTTTTAGTAAGCATTTATTTGAGAATGAATTAAAATAAATAAAAAAGCATGGTATAATGCAGAATACAACATTCAACTGTTAAAAGATAGCATCTATCATACTGTATCAACAGTTATCTGATTAAAGAGCAGTATCTGTTTTTTTTAGGCCAACATGGATCAACCTATGGCTAATCAGTGGTAATATCTTCAATATGGTATACTCTGTGTGTGTGTGTGTGTGTGTGTGTGTGTGTGTGTGTGTGTGTGTGTGTGTGTGTGTGTGTGTGTGTGTGTGTGTGTGTGTGTGTGTGTGTGTGTGTGTGTGTGTGTGTGCGTATGCGTGTGTGTGTCAATAATTAAGTTCACTAGTTTCCCTTTAATTAAGAAACATATTTAGTATTTCACCTTTGAAGAGTAGGATGCATGAGTTTTTACTCACCAATATAACACAGTGTGGTCAAAGACTTAGTAACGTAGTTGTAGTTACAATTTGATTCCCTGTAAGTACAAACATAGTTATGTTTTTGGTTAATTACATATTTATTAACTTATTTCCGGATATCTTCTAAACTACCCACAATGCACTATATCTCACCGCCATATGGAGGATCTAGCTCTTAGGTACTTAGCTCAAATTGGCTAAGGTCAGCCATACCTCATGACCAAAGTAAAATTTGTTTTATATTGGATATTCAGTGGATATTCAGTTCTCTGTCATCAATACCTATGGTCTACCAAAGTAAGAGTCATAACATGCATGAAACTTAGCGGTGAAACACAGAAATGGTTTCAGTCATTAATTCACTATTCATTTTTTCCATTTTGGATTATAGAAACACTTCAAATAAGGGTCTTGTTAAGTGTAGGTTTACCCTGGCGTGACATTTTGATAACAGTGTAAATCTCTCTCGGAATAAGTGATTCATCTATATATTCGCATGTATTTACCCCTCAAAAGTAAATGCTAATTAGCTGCTAATTTAGCTATCATACAAAACTACAAATGCCTGTCTCAAGCCACACATCACTCACCAGGAATGTAATAATCTGTACGAGGCAAAGGTAAGAAACTCAGGATTAGCTAAATTGTGTAATTAATAAATTGGCTAAAGTTGTTTAAATTGACGATTCGGTGAATTGTCTTGGGCAAGTTTTAAATTGAATGTTATCTACATAACTAGCTCATGGTTAGCTAGTTAGTAACATTAGCATGGCTACATTAGCGGTCTATTTGTCTACCCATTTAAATGCATGAGAAATTTATAAAAACGAGTTTAGCTTTCTTTGGCTTTTATTAACCAACATTCTAGCTTCCTAGATAACTAGATAGCTAACTTAGATGGTGGGTAGCCTATTTCAAGTACTACTTGACTTGTAGCTACCCTAGCTAGCTGTATTATTTTAGTCCGGATTTTTGAGAGGTTTCAGAGGTGGAATGTTTAGCATCCTCTCGAGTCAACAGTGTGTTTACTTTACTGCAGGAAAACATTGATATGTTTGCTGTTACCCTCTGGACAGCAGATTAATTTATTTATTGATGCCAAATAATGCATGCTACACTCAAGTTGAAGTTAAACTTGTTGACATATGCCGCCAAGGCGGTGGCTGCTAAGCAGGGAGCAGCTGCGAACCAGAAGACTGCAGCCAAGGCAGCACTGGTCCACACCTGCCCTGTCTGTCTGGTGAGTAGTATGGGTTAGGTACTGTGTTTGCCTTCAGGTTCCTCTCTGTGTAGGCTATTGTACTGGCCTGTGTGGTACAGTCTTTCATATGTGTAGTAGTTTGCAGAGTTGTAGACTTGAGTCACATGATTTGGACTTGAGTCTGACTCGAGTCACAAATTTGATGACTTGGACTTGACTTGACAGAAAATAAAATAACTTCAGACTCAGACTTGGAGCCTTATGACTCAGGACTCAACTTTGAGTTGAGACTGATGACTTGAACTTATCTGGACAGGTTTTGTAATGTTTTGTCTGTCACTCATTTTGTGGCACAGAGTCTATGTAGAGTATTCCACACACAGCAGGAGACAGTAGCCGCAGCATTGCCCTTGCAAAAAAAAATCCTGCAACAGATTGGCTAGTGAAATGCACACTCTGCAATCTGATTGGACCAGCAAACTGTCAACCAACACAGGTTGGGTGAGCTAGCAAATCAGCGGCCACAGCTATAGGACCGGGTGTAGCGCAAAAGGTCAAATTGTAGGAAGAGAGGATTGCCATAATTAATAAATAAATAAATATGCAGCTCCAAAAGAAACATTGGTGAACAAGAATGTTAACTGTTTACTTTGCAAGCTCACCAGCATAGGGGCAACAATTACTAGCATAGGCCTACTTGTCTTTTGGTTTGTAACAATTGCTTGAAATTGATAATTTACTGATGAAGCTTGCATTTTGAATTTGTTGTTAAACCGTATTATTACTGTGGCAAAGACACACCATAGGCACGGCTCTTCATTTGCCCTCTACAAACTGGGGGAGAGCGCATTTTTTTTCTCTTGTTGAAATGTTTTCTGTTGCTTTCACATGATTACCTGCATAGGCCCTTTGTGGTAAATCTAGATTCCATCTAATACTACAATAATTGCTGGCGTTTCATCATTCCATGCCTTTACCGTTTATTGCAACACATAGACATTTCTGTTTCATGTTTGATAGGCTTATGATACATTTTCACTTAGCCAACCATTTCTTACCCTCTGAGTGGCGTGAAGTTTTTTGTGCACATAGAAGTTCATAAGACTCATCAGGTAGAAGTTCTGTTAATTTACTTCAAAGTATGGTTTCCTTTGTTTATATTTCTGTGTCCTATTGCAGCGTTCAAAACAATGGGTTAGGTGCTCCGAACTCGAAACTCTGTAATCTCAGACTTCTGACTTCAGTGCGCTCAAGACAACTGGGAACTCTTAAAAAATGAGCTGCAACTGGGAAAAATCATTTTGAACGGTCATCCAACTCGGAATTCCAACTCAGAAACTTGGGCCTCTTTCTAGAGCTCCGACTTTCCAACCTGAAAAGCACTGACGCCATGATTTGACATCATATTTTTCAGAGATCCCAGTTATTTTGAATGCACTGAAGTCGGGAGTCAGAGATTTCCGAGTTCCCAGTTCTTTTGAACTTGGCATTAGTCTGTCATTCTGGTTGTGTCTAATAGGAGTCCGCACGCCTCAGTGCGCATAGAAATAGGCTATGTGGCCAGTGCTCCATGCTTTGGCGTTAGAATGTTGAATAAGAGAAAATGATTGTTCCATGTATGCATGGTGTTGAAATATCGTTAATAATCATTAAGTCTGATTAAGATGAATGTACCAATGTAACAATGGATGTGGAAATTGCCTTTTGCATTAATTGCCAATTGGGTAATTGTAATTGCAATTGTAATTGTTTACCACCATAAAACAGCCAGACTACGGTTTGCAACTGGACAAAGATCGTACTTTTTGGAGAAATGTCCTCTGGTCTGATGAAACAAAAATAGAACTGTTTGGCCATAATGACCATCGTTATGTTTGGAGGAAAAAGGGGGAGGCTTGCAAACCGAAGAACACTATCCCAACCGTGAAGCACGGGGGTGGCAGCAGCATATTGTGGGGGTGCTTTGCTGCAGGAGGGACTGGTGCACTTCACAAAATAGATAGCATTGTGAGTAAGGAAAATTATGTGGATATATTGAAGCAACATGTCAAGACATCAGTCAGGAAGTTTAAGCTTGGTCGCAAATGGGTCTTCCAAATGGACAATGACCCTAAGCATACTTCCAAAGTTGTGGCAAAATGGCTTAAGGACAACAAAGTCAAGGTATTGGAGTGGCCATCACAAAGCCCTGACCTCAATCCTATAGATATTTTGTGGGCAGAACTGAAAAAAGCGTGTGTGAGCAAGGAGGCATAGTTAGCTACACCAGCTCTGTCAGGAGGAATGGCCAAAATTCACCCAACTTATTGTGGGAAGCTTGTGGAAGTCTACGTTTGACCCAAGTTAAACAATATAAAGGCAATGCTATCAAATACTAACTGAGTGGATGTAAACTTCTGACCCACTGGGAATGTGATGAAAGAAATACAAGCTGAAATAAATAATTCTCTCTACTATTATTCTGATATTTCACATTCTTAAAATAAAGTGGTGATTCTAACTGACCTAAGACAGGGAATTTCTACTAGGATTAAATGTCAGGAATTGTGAAAAACTGAGTTTATATGTTTATATGTATTTGGCTAAGGTGTATGTAAACTTCTGACTTCAACTGTGTTAAGGTGCGTGAATGAGGACCCAAAAGCGAACTAACGTAAACAGGGCTTCTTTAATGACAAAACATACGTAGGCTCAGATGGACCGGCAGATTCCGACAGGACAGGACAAGGTTGCAGCAAACATGACGATAGTCTGGTTCAGGCATGAATAACACAAACAAGAATCCGACAAGGACAGGAACAAAAACAGAGAGAGATATAGAGGACTAATCAGAGGGAAAAAGGGAACAGGTGGGAAAAGGGGTGACGAGGTAGTTAGGAGGAGACAAGGAACAGCTGGGGGAAAGCGGGGGAGAAAAGGTAACCTAATACGACCAGCAGAGGGAGACAGGGTGAAGAGAAAGAACAGGAACAGGACACAACATGACAATACATGACAGTACCCCCCCCCACTCACCGAGCGCCTCCTGGCGCACTCGAGGAGGAAACCTGGCGGCAACGGAGGAAATCATCGATCAGCGCACGGTCCAGCACGTCCCGAGAGGGAACCCAACTCCTCTCCTCAGGACCGTACCCCTCCCAATCTACTAGGTACTGATGACCACGGCCCCGAGGACGCATGTCCAAAATCCTACGTACCCTGTAGATGGGTGCGCCCTCGACAAGGATGGGGGGGGGGGGGGAAGACGAGCGGGGGCGCGAAGAACGGGCTTGACACAGGAGACATGGAAGACCGGGTGGACGCGACGAAGATAACGCGGAAGAAGAAGTCGAACTGCGACAGGATTAATGATCTGAGCAATACGGAACGGACCAATGAACCGCGGGGTCAACTTGCGAGAAGCGGTCTTAAGGGGAAGGTTCTGAGTGGAGAGCCAAACTCTCTGACCGCGACAATATCTAGGACTCTTAGTTCTACGCTTATTAGCAGCCCTCACAGTCTGCGCCCTATAACGGCAAGGTGCAGACCTGACCCTCTTCCAGGTGCGCTCGCAACGTTGGACAAAAGCCTGAGCGGAGGGGACGCTGGACTCGGCGAACTGAGATGAGAACAGCGGAGGCTGGTACCCGAGGCTACTCTGAAAAGGAGATAGCCCGGTCGCAGACGAAGGAAGCGAGTTGTGGGCGTATTCTGCCCAGGGGAGCTGTTCTGACCAAGACGCAGGGTTGCGAAAAGAAAGACTGCGTAAGATGCGACCAATAGTCTGATTGGCCCGTTCTGCTTGACCGTTAGACTGGGGGTGAAAGCCGGAAGAGAGACTGACGGAAGCCCCAATCAAACGGCAAAACTCCCTCCAAAATTGAGACGTGAATTGCGGACCTCTGTCCGAAACGACGTCTGACGGAAGGCCATGAATTCTGAAAACATTCTCGATGATGATTTGTGCCGTCTCTTTAGCAGAAGGAAGCTTAGCAAGGGGAATAAAATGAGCCGCCTTAGAGAACCTGTCGACAACCGTAAGAATAACAGTCTTCCCCGCTGACGAAGGCAGTCCGGTGACAAAATCTAAGGCGATGTGAGACCACGGTCGAGAGGGAATGGGAAGCGGCCTGAGACGGCCGGCAGGAGGGGAGTTACCGGACTTAGTCTGCGCGCAGACCGAACAAGCAGCCACGAAGCGACGCGTGTCATGCTCCCGGGTGGGCCACCAAAAACGCTGGCGAATGGAAGCAAGCGTACCCCGAACGCCAGGGTGGCCGGCTAACTTGGCAGAGTGAGCCCACTGAAGAACGGCCAGACGAGTAGGAACGGGAACGAAAAGAAGGTTCCTAGGACAAGCGCGCGGCGACGGAGTTTGAGTGAGTGCTTGCTTTACCTGCCTCTCAATTCCCCAGACAGTCAACCCGACAACACGCCCCTCAGGGAGAATCCCCTCGGGGTCAGTGGAGGCTACTGAAGAACTGAAGAGACGAGATAAAGCATCAGGCTTGGTGTTCTTAGAGCCCGGACGATAAGAAATCACGAACTCGAAACGAGCGAAAAACAGCGCCCAGCGCGCCTGACGCGCATTAAGTCGTTTGGCAGAACGGATGTACTCAAGGTTCCTATGGTCAGTCCAAACGACAAAAGGAACGGTCGCCCCCTCCAACCACTGTCTGAGAGGAATGTCATGTTCCCGAGCCCAGGTCTCGTCCATAAAACAGCCCTCCGCCCCAGAGTTTATTAAGGCACTGCAGGAAGCTGACGAACCGGTCCAGCGTAGATGGACCGACAAGGTAGTGCAGGATCTTGAAGGAGAGACAGGAGTAGTAGCGCTCACCAGTAGCCCTCCGCTTACTGATGAGCTCTGGCTTTTACTGGACATGAAGTGACAAAATGACCAGCAGAACCGCAATAGAGACAGAGGCGGTTGGTGATTCTCCGTTCCCTCTCCTTAGTCGAGATGCGGATACCTCCCAGCTGCATAGGCTCAGCACCCGAGCCGGCAGAGGAAGATGGTAGTGATGCGGAGAGGGGGGCAACGGAGAACGCGAGCTCCTTTCCACGAGCTCGGTGACGAAGATCAACCCGTCGCTCAATGCGAATAGCGAGTTCAATCAAGGAATCCACGCTGGAAGGAACCTCCCGGGAGAGAATCTCATCCTTTACCTCTGCGCGGAGACCCTCCAGAAAACGAGCGAGCAAAGCCGGCTCGTTCCAGCCACTGGAGGCAGCAAGAGTGCGAAACTCAATAGAGTAGTCTGTTATGGATCGATTACCTTGACATAGGGAAGACAGGACCCTGGAAGCCTCCTCCCCAAAAACAGATCGATCAAAAACCCGTATCATCTCCTCCTTAAAGTCCTGATACTGGTTAGTACACTCAGCCCTTGCCTCCCAGATTGCCGTGCCCCACTCACGAGCCCGTCCAGTAAGGAGAGATATGACGTAGGCGACACGAGCAGTGCTCCTGGAGTAAGTGTTGGGCTGGAGAGAAAACACAATATCACACTGGGTGAGGAACGAGCGGCATTCAGTGGGCTCCCCAGAGTAACACGGCGGGTTATTGATTCTGGGCTCCGGAGATTCGAAAGCCCTGGAAGTGGCCGGTGGATCGAGGCGGAGATGGTGAACCTGTTCTGTGAGGTTGGAGACTTGGGTGGCCAGGGTCTCAACGGCATGTCGAGCAGCAGACAATTCCTGCTCGTGTCTGCGTAGCATCGCTCCATGGATCTCGACGGCTGAGTGGAGAGGATCCGAAGTCGCTGGGTCCATTCTTGGTCGGATTCTTCTGTTAAGGTGCGTGAATGAGGACCCAAAAGCGAACTAACGTAAACAGGGCTTCTTTAATGACAAAACATACGTAGGCTCAGATGGACCGGCAGATTCCGACAGGACAGGACAAGGTTGCAGCAAACATGACGATAGTCTGGTTCAGGCATGAATAACACAAACAAGAATCCGACAAGGACAGGAACAAAAACAGAGAGAGATATAGAGGACTAATCAGAGGGAAAAAGGGAACAGGTGGGAAAAGGGGTGACGAGGTAGTTAGGAGGAGACAAGGAACAGCTGGGGGAAAGCGGGGGAGAAAAGGTAACCTAATACGACCAGCAGAGGGAGACAGGGTGAAGAGAAAGAACAGGAACAGGACACAACATGACAATACATGACAAACTGTATGTACGGCACGTACATATGCTACATGTGGTTATGTTTATGCTACCTGTCCTTTAAATCCCAAAGATAGGTTGGCAGCAGTGAAAAACACAAATCCGATAAATCAACCAGCTCTGCTTTAAGCAGCTTGAATAATTGTTTGTTAAATGAGAAAAAGCACTGTTGGAATTGAGATGCTCCCAGAACAGAGTCAACAGATCTGGTCTAGCTTGACTCAACTCGTACTAGAGTTAATAAACCTCTTTAATTGTCTCAATTGTTAATATGAGTTCTCTCGTTTAATTGTTTCTTGAAAAGGTTGTAGATATATATTTGACTCGAGTCACAATGATATATAACCACACATTGAATTGACTTCATTACAGTGAACGATTTCTAGTCATGAACTATGTGCATAGAAAATGCAGTGTAAATTAAACAAGAAAAGTGTAAAAAAAACTATCAGGTTAACTGTATTGTTAGAACACAACATCCTGCACCCTACACACCCATAGAATCTAGAAGTACCAAAGACATCCTTACATCCCAAAAGCAGTAATATATACTGTATATACCCTCATAAAAGGTTTGAAGATGTTTTATTCAAACATGCACAGCTATAGGCTAACAACATGCAAACAATCCCCTCCCCCAAACACACACACATTCAGACTCAAATGCACTTCATCTCAAAGCTCCCAGTGGGGAAGAGGGAGTGTTCTTCTATATAAAGGATGTCATCAGGCATTATGAATTCTATTGATGTTGGCATCTTAGTAAGATTTGCACAGCTGCACTTTCAGGGATGCTCACAGCTGAAGAACAGTACATAAGTACAGTAGAGATACCTCTCATCTCTTACCATGGAGGCTTTAACTTCATTCGCTGCTTTTCAGCTGATCTTACTGTATTGTAATCAGTATTCAGAACGTGATGGACACCATTTTATCTGAGAATGCATTTTTATGAGAAATTCACCAAACTGTTAAATGTGGTTCTATTGTGTGTGTATATTATACAATGCTTTCAGAAAGTATTCATACCCCTTGACTTATTCCACATTTTGTTGTTACAGCCTGAATTCAAAATGGATTCAAAATATTTTTTTCTCTCATTCATCTACACACAACACCCCATAATGACAGATGTTTGCAAATTTATTGAAAATTAAAATACAGAAATATCTTATTTACAGAAGTATTCACACCCCTGAGTCAATACTTTGTAGAAGCACCTTTGGCAGCAATTACAGCTGTGAGTCTTTCTGGGTAAGTCTTGAAGAGCTTTCCACACCTGGATTGTGCCAGTCCATTAATCTTTTCAAAATTCTTCAAGCTCTGTCAAATTGTTTGTTGAGCGTTGCCAGACCATTTTCAGGTCTTGCCATAGATTTTCAAGTAGATTTAAGTCAAAACTGTAAGTCGGCCACTCAGGAACATTCACTGTTATCACGCTTCAGGAGAAGACCCAGATGTAGACGGTCGAAGTAACAAAAGTTTATTACTAGAACAGGGGGCAGGCAAATTGACAGGTCAAGGGCAGGCAAAGGTCAGTAATCCAGATCAGAGTCCATAAGATACAGAACAGCAGGCAGTCTCGGGGTCATGGCTGGCAGAGGTCAATAATCCATGATGGTGTGACAAGGTACAGAACAGCAGGCAGGCTCAGGGGCCTGTTCGGCCCTCCTGTTCCTATAGTCCACGATCAGCTCCTTTTGTCTTGCTCACATTGAGGGAGAGGTTGTCATCCTGGCAAAACACTGCCAGGTCTCTGACCTCCTCCCTATAGGCTGTCTCATCGATGTCGGTGATCAGGCCTACTACTGATGTGTCGTCAGCAAACTTAATGATGGTGTTGGAGTCGTGCTTGACCACGCAGTCATGAGTGAACAGGGAGTACAGGAGGGGACTAAGCACGCACCCCTGAGGGGCCCCAGTGTTGAGGATCAGGGTGGCAGATGTGTTGTTGCCTACCTTTACCAACTGGGGGCGGCCCGTAAGGAAGTCCAAGAACCAGTTGCAGAGGGAGGTGTTTACTCCCAGGGTCCTTAAAGCTTTGTGGGCACTATGGTGAGGTGTAGTCAATGAACATCATTCACATATAGGTGTTCCTTTTGTCCAGGTGGGAAAGGGCAGTGTGGAGTGCGATTGTGATTGTATCATCTGTGGATCTGTTGGCGCGGTATGCAAATTGGAGTGGGTTTCCGGCATGATGGTTTTGATGTGAGCCATGACGAGCCTTTCAAAGCACTTCATGGCTACCGACATAAGTGCTATGGGGCGGTAATCATTTAGGGAGGTTACCTTGGCATTCTTGGGCACAGGGACTATGGTGATCTGTTTGAAACATGTAGGTATTACAGACTCGGTCAGGGAAAGGTTGAAAATGTCAGTGAAGACACTTGCCAGTTGGTCCGCGCATGCTTTGAGTACACATCCTGGTAATCCGTCTGTCCCCACAGCTTTGTGAATGTTGGCCTGTTAAAGGTCTTACATCAGCTATGGAGAGCGTGATCACTCAGTCGTCCGGAACAGCTGGTCTCTCATGCATGCTTCAGTTTTGCTTTCCTCAAAGCGAGCATAAAAGGCATTTATCTCATCTGGTAGGGTCACGTCAATGGGCAACTTGTAGCTGGGTCTCCCTTTGTAGTTTACAAGCCCTGCCACCTCCGACGAGCATTGGAGCCGGTGTAGTAGGATTCAAACTTAGTCCTGTATTGACGCTTTGCCTGTTTGATGGTTCATTGGAGGGCATAGCGGGATTTCTTATAAGCATCCGGATTAGTGTCCCACTCCTTGAAAGTGGCAGCTCTCGCCTTTAGCTCAGTGCGGATGTTGCCTGTAATCCATGGCTTCTGGTTGGGATATGTACGTACGGTCACTGTGGGGACGACGTCGTCGATGCACTTATTGATGAAGCCGGTGACTGAGGTGGTATACTCCTCAATGCCATTGGATGAATCCCGGAACATATTCCAGTCTGTGCTAGCAAAACAATCCTGTAGCGTAGCATTTGCGTAATCTGACCACTTCCATTTTAAGCAAGTCACTGGTACTTCCTACTTTAGTTTTTGCAAGCAGGAATCAGGAGCATATAATTATTGTCAGATTATTTTCCAAATGGAGGGTGGGGGAGAGCTTTGTATTTTTTAAATTTTATTTAAGTCAATTAAGAACAAATTCTTATTTACAATCACGGCCTACCAAAAGGCAAAAGGCCTCCTGCGGTTGTATGAAGTGTGTGAAGTAAAGGTGGTCTAGAGTTTTTTTTTCTCCTCTGGTTGTACTTATGACATGCTGGTAGAAATGAGGTAAAACGGATTTAAGTTTCCCTGCATTAAAGTCCCTGGCCACTAGGAGTGCCACTTCTGGATGAGCATGTTTTGTTTGCATATGGCCTCATACAGCTCATTTTGTGGTGTTAAATAGATGGCTACAAATAATATAGATGTGAACTCTCTTGGTAGATAGTGTGGTCTACAGCTTATCATGAGATATTGTACCTCAGGCGAGCAATACCTCAAGACTTCTTTAATATTAGACGTTGCGCACCAGCAGTTATTGACAAATAGACACACACCCTGCCCCTCGTCTTACCAGACGTAGCTGCTCTGTCCTGCCGATGCACGGAAAACCCAGCCTGCTCTATATTATCTGTGTCGTCATTCAGCCATGATTCGGGGAAACATAAGATATTACATGTTTTAATGTCCCGTTGGGAGGATAGTCTTAATCGTAGACCGTCCAGTTTATTTTCCAATGATTGCACATTGGCCAATAGTACGGAGGGTAGTGGTGGTTTAACTACTCGCTGACAAATTCTTACAAGGCCCCACGCCCTCCTCCCCCTTTTTCTCTGTATTTTCTTCACACTAGTCAGTCTATCACAGCGCCATCCGTTTTGTCACCAAAGCCCCATAAACTACCCACCACTGTGAACTGTATGCTGTCGTTGGCTGGCCCTTGCTTCATATTCGTCACCAAACCCACTGGCTCCAGGTCATCTATAAGTCTATGCTAGATAAAGCTCCACCTTATCTCAGCTCACTGGTCCCCATAGCAACACCCATCCGTAGCACACGCTCCAGCAGGTATATTTCACTGGTCATCCCCAAAGCCAACACCTCTTTTGGCCACCTTTCCTTCCAGTTCTCTGCTGCCAATGACTGCAAAAATCTAAAATCAGTTGGACACATATCTCCCTCACTAACGTCACGCGTCATCTGTCAGAGCAGCTTACCCATCGCTGCAGCTGTACACAGCCCATCTGTAAATAGCCCATCCAACCAACTACCTACCTCATCCCCTCATTTGTTTTTGTTTTTCTGCTCTTTTGCACACCAGTATTTCTATTTGCACATCCTCATCTGCACATACAGTGGGGCAAAAACGTATTTAGTCAGCCACCAATTGTGCAAGTTCTTCCACTTAAAAAGATGAGAGAGGCCTGCAATTTTCATCATAGGTACACTTCAACTATGACAGACAAAATGAGAAAAAAAAATCCAGAAAATCACATTCTAGGAGTTTTAATGAATTTATTTGCAAATTATGGTGGAAAATAAGTATTTGGTCACCTACAAACAAGCAAGATTTCTGGCTCTCACAGACCTGTAACTTCTTCTTTAAGAGGCTCCTCTGTCCTCCACTCGTTACCTGTATTAATGGCACCTGTTTGAACTTGTTGTCAGTATAAAAGACACCTGTCCACAACCTCAAACAGTCACACTCCAAACTCCACTATGGCCAAGACCAAAGAGCTGTCAAAGGACACCAGAAACAAAATTGTAGATCTGCACCAGGCTGGGAAGGCTGAATCTGCAAAAGGTAAGCAGCTTGGTTTGTAGAAATCAACTGTGTGAGCAATTATTAGGAAATGGAAGACATACAAGACCACTGATAATCTCCCTCGATCTGGGGCTCCACGCAAGATCTCACCCCGTGGGGTCAAAATGATCACAAGGTGAACGGTGAGCAAAAATCCCAGAACCACACGGGGGGACCTAGTGAATGACCTGCAGAGAGCTGGGACCCCAAGTAACAAAGCTTACCATCAGTAACACACTACGCCACCAGGGACTCAAATCCTGCAGTGCCAGACGTGTCCCCCTGCTTAAGCCAGTACATGTCCAGACCCGTCTGAAGTTTGCTAGAGAGCATTTGGATGATCCAGAAGAAGATTGGGAGAATGTCATATGGTCAGATGAAACCAAAATATAACTTTTTGGTAAAAACTCAACTCACAGTTGGTTAGGAGCCAGTAAAACAGCAGCCGTCACCTCCTGCGCACTTTTTGTACATAGTCCCGCCACTTTAGGGGACCAAAATGAATGGGACAAATTCACTTATATGTGTATTAAAGTAGTCAAAAGTTAAGTATTTGGTCCTGAAACAATGTTATGCATGACATGCTTTGATACAATGATATCTTATCTAGCTGGCTTATTAATTTAGATATAACTTTATTGATTCCTTGTAGTATATATAGCCCAATATTTGACTTAAGCCCAAATAAAACAAAAATTTTATTTTTATGTGCGTGTACATGTTGGAATTACACTGAACAAAAATAGAAACGCAACATGCAAAAGTGTTGGTTCCATGTTGCATGAGCTGAAATAAAAGATTCCAGAAATGTTCCATACACACAAAAGCGTATTTCTTTCCAATTTTGTGCAGAAATGTGTTTACATCCCTGTTTGTGAGCATTTCTCCATTGTCAAGATAATCCATCCACCTGACAGGTTTGGCATATCTATAAACTGATTAAACAGCATTAGAAATGGATTAAAAAGCATAATCATTACACAGGTGTTCCTTTTGCTGTGGGCATTAAAAGGCCACTCTAAAATGTGCAGTTTTGTCACACAACACAATGCCTCAGATATCTCAAGTTTCGAGGTAGCATGTATTTGGCATACTGACTGCAGGAATGTCCACCAGAGCTGTTGCCAGAGAATTTAATGTTAATTTCTCTACCATAAATCACCCAGCATCGTTTTAGAGAATTTAGCAGTAAGTCCAATCCGCATCACAACCGCAGACCACGTGTATGGCGTCGCAGGCGTGGAAGGAAGCTAACGTAATTTTACTGCATTATAGCAAATGTTTTATTTATTTTATTTAACCTTTATTTAACTAGTCAAGTCAGTTAAGAACAAATTATTATTTAATAGAGGTGGGGGATCCTGCTTCTGGATACAACAGGCTTGAGTACGCCTTTCGGCCTTGAACTTCATGGCTTTAATGAAAGGGGGCAGTCGTTCTACCCTGGATAGTACAGATGATTTGCATTCTGGCAATATGAATGACAACCATATAGGGTCCTATGTATTTACAGTCAGGCAACAGTCTAGGCTACAGGGGTCCTGAATTCCACACGCGTGTGTGCGCTCAGCTGCAAGCATGGCAGATCTTCAGATGAGGCTTCTTCGGCAGAAAATCCAGAAAAGAAGCGAAAAGAACAAAGAGCGAAAGCTACTTAATAAACAGAAACAAGAGGAAGATAATGGTAACTGTTTTTCGAGTATTGTAATCGTTGTCTACAAGTTGTATTGGCACTCGCCAACCTCGAAGCAAGGCTAGGTAGCTAAATATGTATCTGGTGCGTGTTTTTGCGGGGTCATTTATTTTATATGTAACCTTTTTAACTATTGATGTCTCACGGAAATCACAAATATCATTTTAGTTGGTCCACGTAGCTAAATCACCGATTGTAATAACGTGATCCATTCCGTTAGCTTGTTTCTAGTTAAGCTCGCTAACGTTAGTTACTAACGTTACTGTATATTTTGGTAGTTAACGTACGTTAGCTAGCTAACCTTAGCCATTAGCTAGTGAAACAAATCCTAGGTAATTTCGAAACACCGTTATGAATGACAGGTTTTGATACATAGAGCTCTTTCCACTATTGATATCTTAGTTAAATAAGGCAGCTAGATTACTTACATCGCATTGATTGTGTGTAGTATAGCCAAATAAGCCAATATTGGCCTAAAGCCCAAATTTTAAAGGATTTTTTTTTTTTTTTTTACACGTTGGCTTTAGAATTCACCGTATAGAATGAGAACTGACAGGCTGCGAGCGTCAACAGCGCCATGCGCTTCAAATTAGATGTCAAATCTATTTGTCTTGCATCTGTGCCAAGCAATGCGGATAAACTGTCCGAAGGCTGCTTTTGTAACATGTATAGTTACGGTGCGTTCATAAATGCACCCCGGCTATCTACTCGATTTAAGAGCACTCATCTGAGTGTGCCAGGGCGCAGAATAACTGACACGCAGACTAGACCGGGCACACGCGTGCACCATCGCTCGCATGTTGATTTTGTCCAGAGGTGATAAGGATGTGCAGATCGAAATATCAGAACGAACTCTGAACCACTTCTATTAATTTGGGGACATGTCGAAACTGATGAAACATTCATTTAGCTAGCTTTCTTTTGCTCGTTTATTTGTTCTGGGATATAAACATTAGGTTGTTATTTTACCTGAAATGCATAAGGTCCTGTACCCCGACAACTAATCCACAGATAAAGGGGTAAACCTAGTTGTTTGTTTCTAGTAATCTTTCCTCCTTCAGTCTTCTTCTGACTTTATATTGCATTTGGAAACAAACTTTAAGGAGCATTGCCACCACCACCTGGAGTGTGGACCTCAGTTCAGCTTTCAATCACCCACGTGGGTATATGTGCCTAAAAAACAGTTTGCTTCAAAAATAGAACCAAGTTCTATTTTAGCACCTGGCTGTGCAGATGTGTGAGCAGTTTGGGTGAAATGATTGAATAACGTGTGTGTACATTTATGTAGCAACACAAATAGTGTGGTCAACGTGAGGAATTTACATATGTGCAACACAGGTTGAATATGACTAGGGTCAGTAGACATCGGTAAAAAAAAAGTTATTAAATTGTTGCCAACAGCAGTTAGTCACCAACGCCCTGAATAACATGAAAACAGCCCAACCAGCTCTGCTAGGGTGAGTGAGGTGTTCTCTCTTTTGTGTCTGAGAGTAGCTAGCCAAATTTAGCCAGTTAGTTTGGGTGCTTGACTGCCATTGTGAGTGTTGCTCAGAGTGCACACTGGATGCTCTGGTGGAGGAGTAGGGTTGATCTGAGCGTTCTGACCTCACATCCACAGTCAAGCACCAAACCTAATTGGCTAGAGTTAGCTAGCTACGTCCAGACATTTATTTACCTTTATTTAAGACATAAATGAGAGACCACCTCACTGACCATTTTTCTCGCCCTAGCAGAGCTGTTAGAATGTTTTTGTGTTATCTAGAGCTTTGGTGACTGTGACTATGCTACTGATACCGGTCATATTCAACGGATGTTGCGTGTTTGTAAATTAATCAGTTATTCTGCATGCTGGAACACTCAGATGAGGGTGCTCTGAAATCGGAAATAGATAGCCAGAGTGAATTTACAAATGCACCCATAGAAAGAACGAGACTTAGCCAAATGCTTTATAAACTGCTAGGGTGTATTAGTTATAAACTCTCCTCACGTTCGTGGGCCAACCGTAGGATTTAAGGTATAAGGTGAGTCAAAAGGAACACAGAACAATAATTTACAAGGGGTACATAGCAAACATAACTCTTTATTACGCCTTACATCATCATCACGGAGTCTTGACCTGCTACTGAATGGACAAGTGTAGCAACATTTTTTTTTATAACTAACCTTAGATGGACCAGAGCCTGTTTCAAATTGGAGCAAATTAATCATCGTGGGCAGAAAAGGCACGGTGGTGGGCAGAGTCAAGCATGCGCTAGTGAGATCCTATTGGCACGTTTTATCATTTATTTGCATATTTACGTTAGGGAACGCCTACACTGAAATACGAGTGTGCAATCACTAAATTCGCCGTTGCAATCCTTCTAAATAACGCAATTTGTTTGAAATGTTGGCAAAGGTTCAAGTCTACAAAATGCAGTCCTCTGGTACAGATTCTAATTTTGGAAACAGAACTGTATGGAGATCAAATTTTTCATTGATGAGAAAATTAGCAGAATGTTAGCCAAAATCCATCTCGCTTCATCTTCTCCCACTGCCGGCAACTGGGCTTCCTCCCATCGCCATATTTGGGTTTGAGTGGAAACGCCAACCGGATGCTTTACATTTATACATCCGGTGAAATATCTGGCTCATTGTTATATCTGTGAGTGTAGTGTTTGTAATGCAAGATGGAGGGAGAGCCTGTCGCATCAGAGATCGTGTTTATTTTGGGAGATTGCAAAATATGACATTTTCATTCAATACAGGGTAAATATCTTTCGGGTGATAATAAAACATGTTTTTAATTTTTTCCTAATTGTCATAAACAATCATCACTACCATCACAATAAACCAAAATAGTCAAATACTGTGAAGGTGAATTGATTATCAATTGCAGTATATATATTTTTTAGAAACAAATGCAAAATTCACACTTACTGTACACTGATTTAACAGTTGCCACAGACCATATTTTTTGATGACCACATGTTTGTGGCATCTGTCTTCCGTTTACACACAGGTGTTCGGAGACGCAGGTAGCTAATTAGCACAGGTAGTCCATTCTCTTACATATTTTTCCCGTAAGCATGCTATAATATGGAAATATCGCCGTGCGGGAACCTTAACTCTATAAAGTTGTGTATCAATTTAACCTTTTGTTTTTTGAAAATGATTTATTGCCGATAACATGCATGTTAATGCTCAGGCCGAGCGTCGCACCTCTTAACAAAACTCCCCTACAAGAGATGCCTTCATCCAATGACTTATGGAATAGAACGGAGTCATGATCAAGGGCTAGCTTGTATTGTTTGCTCGCTAGCTAGTCAATGTTACTAGTTGAATGATAGCTTCCTTTGCCTGGTTGATGATGTGATTTAAAAAATAATAATAATAATCTGTGTATTCACAGGTGACGCAAACAGACTTCCAGAGGAGCGTTGTGATGAAACGAGTCACGGGGCCACAGCAATTTCAAAGCCACAGAATGCCAAACCCACAAAGAAGCCACAAATACAGAAGAATGTGTCTGCAGAGGTGAACACAGAAGAAAAATCTGTCAAGATGAAAAGGAAGCTCAAAACTGCTGAATCGCCAGGTAATGTGACTATTCAGTAATTTCTTAAAATTGTTGTAGCTAGGATTTGAGATTCTGATATCACTCCCCTTTTCAAGAAGGCCGGGGTAAATGGCTAAGTGCCGGTTTACCAAGTAATTTCATGTTTTCCTTGTCAAAGTATTTTTATGTGGTTCTAACGTAGGTGTGAAAAAAGCCAAGAAGGATGAGGCAGATGATGAGGAGGATATGGAGGAGGAGAGGGGGTTGACTGTGACTGAGGAGGATGCTGATCAGGGCACAGACAAACCCACACAGCCTCTTGAAGGGGCAGAGGCTGGAGAGGAGGAGGAAGATGATGATGATGACGACGAGGAGGATGAAGAGGGAAGTGAAGATGAGGCGGAAAAGGGGGAAGGAGAGAAGTTTGGGGATGATGATGAGGAAGATGGACCTGAGCTCCCAACTGGCTTGACAGGTATTCAGTGTTCAATGACATAGGTCAGAGGCCTTTACACTACCAAATGTTGGCCGTGTCAACTGTGAATGTTATCTGTAGCAGTAATTTCTCAGTATTAGATATGGCCCATGAACTATTTACAATTTAGCCTCTGCAAGCATACAAATATGTATAGTATTCTGTATTTAACAATGACCTGCTTGGTAACCATGGTCTTTTACTTTAGGTCTAGGATGAGGGTGGGGGCCACAAAAAAACTGAATTGTTCATGAGTGACTGTAGTTGCTCGCAGGTCTGCATGCACCCCTTCCACCACATTGTGCGCAAACCATTTTAGCAGCCCGCCTCTTAACATTGGAGATAAAAAATAAATAGTTTTAGAGTTAATTTGGCAGGTTTGAAGAAAGTTTTCTGCACATTTTGCCATGGGGCAGAGAGAAGATATTATAGTATTATTACTAATTTCATGCAGTTCTACTCATTTTTCCATAGGGTGGAGAGAAATGTTTGCAGTTTTATGACCTACAAAATCCGTGTGTAATTTGACCATGACTACTAAGTTTAGATGGCTCCAGGTAAATGTTGCAATTCTTCAGCTAACTCTGCAAATAGCACTGCTGGGTGATTAAAAAAAATAAAATCATAATGAATCAATCAATCATGTCATAACACTCTTAGCAAAATATTTTCTTTAATTTACAATCTGTAGAAAGTACTAGAATAGAAAGATTCAGAACTTTGCAACAGCACAGTTGAAAACTATATGGCAAATATAAATCGACTGGATGGTGTTCAGAGATAGGAGGGGTTGAGCTGAAGGGTGGGACAAAAATAACAAGACAACGAATGTAAAATATACTGTCCGTAAAATGTGTTTGGTGTGTGTATAATATATAAGCTTGAAGTAGAAGCCCAAGTGTTGTCAATTAGTTTCCTTCAATTAGTTGAGGGGTGGTAGGGTTAAGGGAAAATAATAAAGGAAATGTATTTATCTCTCTCAATATCACAGTGCATTTGGAAAATATTCACTCCTTTACCGTTTCCACATTTTGGTACGTTGCAGCCTTATTCTAAAATTGATGAAATACGTTTAAAAACTCAGTAATCTACACACACTACCCCATAATGACAAAGTGAAAACATGTTTGTTAGACATTTTTGCACATTTATTAAAAATAAAAACACCTTATTTACATAAGTATTCATCCCCTTTGCTAGGAGACTCGGAATTGAGTTTAGGTGCATCCTGTTTCCATTGATCATCCTTGAGATGTTTCTACAAGTTAGTTGGAGTCCACCTGTGGTAAATTCAATTGATTGGACAGGATTTGGAAAGGCACACACCTGTCTATATAGGGTCCCACAGTTGACATTGCATGTCAAAGCAAAAATCAAGCCATGCGGTCAAAGGAAGTGACCGTAGAGCTCAGAGACAGGATTGTGTCGATGGCACAGATCAGGCCACGGGTAGCAAAACATTTCTGCAGCATTGACGGTCCCCAAGAACACAGTCCTCCATCATTCTTAGATGGAAGAAGTTTGAAACCACCAAGACTCTTCCTAGAGCTGGCTGCCTGGCCAAACTGTGCAATCACAGGAGAAAGCCTTGGTCAGGAAGGTGACCAAGAACCTGATGGTCACTCTGACAGAGCTCTAGAGTTCCTCTGTGGAGATGGGAGAACCTTCCAGAAGGACAACCATCTGTGCAGCACTCTACCAATCAGGCCTTTATGGTGGAGTGGCCAGGCGGAAGCCACTTCTCAGTAAAAGGCACATGACGGCTCACTTGGAGTTTGCCACAAATGACCTAAAGGACTCTCAGACCATGAGTAACAAGATTCTCTGGTCTGATGAAACCAATATGAACTTGTATTTGGCCTGAATCCCAAGCGTCACATCTGGAGGAAAACTGGCACCATTCCTATGGTGAAGCATGGTGGTGGCAGCATCATGCTGTGGGTATGTTTTTCAGGGACTGGGAGACTAGTCAGGATCGAGGCAAAGTACAGAGAAATAATTTTTGAAAACCTGCTCCAGAGCGCTCATGACCTCAAGACTGGGGTGAAGGTTTACCTTCCAACAGGACAACAACCCGTAGCACATAGCCAAGACAACGCAGGAGTGGCTTTGGGACAAGTCTCTGAATGTCCTTGAATGGCCCAGTCAAAGCCTGGACTTGAACCCGATCAAACATCTCTGGAGAGACCTGAAAATAGCTGTGCAGCGATGCTCCCCATCCAACCTGACAGTGCTTGAGAGGATCTGCAGAGAAGAATGGGGGGAAAACTCCCCAAATACCGGTGCGTCATACACATTAAGATTCAATGCTGTAATCGCTGCCAAAGGTGCATTAACATTGTACTCAATAAAGGGTCTGAGAACGTTGGTAAATTTTGATATTGTTTTTTATGAAATTGGCAATTCCTAAAAACCTGTTTTTGCTTTGACTTTATTGGGTATTGTGTGTAGATTAATTTAATAAATAAATCCTACATTTTAGAATAAGGCTGTAACCTAACAAAATGTGGAAAAGGTCAAGGGGTTCTGAATACTTGGATATTTACAAAAAAAATGTATATTGGGGATTGGAAATTATTTGACATTAATGGAAGCCACAATATATCTGCAATATTAAAGCTGATCTAACTTCCAACAGTAAGTTGAGACCCCGACTGAGTTACTTAAAAAAAAATGGATTCTTCTAGAGGGGGGTTGTGCCACCATTTGCCCATTTAGGTAATCCTTGGTCAGTATACTTGTGTTAGTGCTAGACTAGAGCCCTTCTATGCCAAACCCATTCAGGTTTGAACTCTGTTTTCTGTTTCCCAGGTGCGTTTGAGGACACATCGTTTGCCTCTTTAACCTCTCTGGTGAGCGAGAACACTCTAAAGGGTGTGAAGGAGATGGGCTTTGACCACATGACCGAGATCCAACACAAAAGCATCCGCCCCCTACTGGAGGGAAGGTAAGCCTACATTTGACATTTTATTAGCCTTTCCACCTGTTAATTGTCCTCTACAAGGCTGACTGAAACAGCTCTGTAAAATCCTTCTAGGGCTCTGGGTGTGGCTGTCATGACATATTGTCAGCCCATAATTGTAATGCAAATGACTGCCGTTCTCATTGTAATTGACCGTTTAATTAACATGAACATGTTTAGCATCTCTGGGCTTCCAGGCATACAAGCTGCTGATTTGATGTGCGCATTTGGAACATCTAAAAGTCTAATAAATCCATTTAATATTGCCTACACCTTCACAATAAAATCCATCATTTCATTATGATAGGCCTATAAACGTGTGAATGTCTTAGAAATCAAAACATGGGCTGAATAATTCGACACTCTGCGCTTCCCGCGGGGGGGAGAAACAATTGCATTGCTGCTCTGCTGGTGTGTCAAATCAATGAGAGATGGAATTAAAAAGAAAATGAGAAGGGCTACAATGATCAAAAGCCAACAAGGTAGGCTGCTGTTTAGGCTGTAATCTGAATGGAGTTGTTTGTAGGTGAACATGTACACGCATACATTTGTGCTAAACGCATCACAACTGTTGCTACCAGACTCTTGTACACTTGGCCCCATCCCACCCTTCCACAATACACGTGTTAATATTGGACAATAAATTGTGCCTTCCTGTATTATACTCCAGCTAAAATGTGTCTTATAAACTGGGTGGTTTGAGCCCTGAATTCTGATTGGCTGAAAGCCATGGTATATCAGGCCGTATACCAGGGGTAAGACAAATTTAGTTTTACTGCTCTAATCACTTTGGTAACCAGTTTATAGCTGCAATAAGGCTCCTCGGGGGTTTGTGATATATGGCCAATATACCACGGCTAAGTCCAGGCACTCCACGTTGCGTTGTACAAAAGAACATCCCGTAGCTGTGGTATATTGTATACCGCACCTCCTCAGGCCTTATTGATTAATTCTATTGTACTGCCATTTACTGTGTTTGTATTATCATTTCTTATTGTTACATTGTCGACGGAATCTGCAAGTAAGCGTTTCGTTGGACAATCTATACCATGCGTATCCTGTACGTACCATTAATAAAACTTGAAACTAATATTATGACGGTGAGAAACGCACTTAGCCTCAATTAGCTAGCTTCTCTCTGTTTGATGCAGTCAAGACGGGTAATATGTAAACGATGGGATGATAAATAACTAGCAAGAAGTTAAGTCGTTGCGGTCTCTCCCTCCTTGCCTGTTCTGAGCCTCGTGTGTCTTACCTACACATTCACACACACGACCTCTGCTCCCTAGTAGCCTACAGCTGCTCGCTCTATGCCTCTCTCTCCCTTTGTCCATAGCTCCAGTTTAATAAAATAGCAAAACAATTGGCTTTTCTGTTGCTTCTGTCACTCGGAACAGACCGGGTCCATAAGGGGACCGGTTTGGTTGTCCTTTAGGTTATTTCATTCCGGATTTTAAATATATGCATATTGGGTCCGGTGCTTTCCCGTGAACATTTTGAAACGGGGCCTCTAACTCCCATTACCATCTGTCCTCATTCATGTTATTCCAATTCAATCATGAAGTTAGAGAGCGATTAGAGGGACAATGGAGCACTGAAAATCAGGCCATTAGCGAGGGCCATTTGCAAGTTTGGTAGGCTACCCATCAATGCTATTTATTTGCGCAGTTTTGGATGGGATTACTGTGACCAACAGAATGACTGCTTTCATGACTTGTGACTGCTGGTGTGGTGATAATATGGTCACTGCGACAGCCCTATCCAGGACTACCAAATGCTGCCAAATGGCATCCTAGAATCAGCCCTACGGGACTGATAAACTGAGTAATGTTGTTTTTGGCTTGATCGATGACGTCCTTTGCTCTTCTGAATTTTTCTAGGGATATCCTGGCTGCTGCTAAGACCGGCAGTGGTAAAACCCTGGCCTTCCTCATCCCCTCCATCGAGCTCATCTACAAACTCAAGTTCATGCCCAGGAACGGTAAGATTAGTGAAGATATATAAATACAGTGCCTTGCGAAAGTATTCGGCCCCCTTGAACTTTGCGACCTTTTGCCACATTTCAGGCTTCAAACATAAAGATATAAAACTGTATTTTTTTGTGAAGAATCAACAGCAAGTGGGACACAATCATGAAGTGGAACGACATTTATTGGATATTTCAAACTTTTTTAACAAATCAAAAACTGAAAAATTGGGCGTGCAAAATTATTCAGCCCCCTTAAGTTAATACTTTGTAGCGCCACCTTTTGCTGCGATTACAGCTGTAAGTTGCTTGGGGTATGTCTCAGTTTTGCACATCGAGAGACTAAAATTTCTTCCCATTCCTCCTTGCAAAACAGCTCGAGCTCAGTGAGGTTGGATGGAGAGCATTTGTGAACAGCAGTTTTCAGTTCTTTCCACAGATTCTCGATTGGATTCAGGTCTGGACTTTGACTTGGCCATTCTAACACCTGGATATGTTTATTATTGAACCATTCCATTGTAGATTTTGCTTTATGTTTTGGATCATTGTCTTGTTGGAAGACAAATCTCCGTCCCAGTCTCAGGTCTTTTGCAGACTCCATCAGGTTTTCTTCCTGAATGGTCCTGTATTTTGCTCCATCCATCTTCCCATCAATTTGAACCATCTTCCCTGTCCCTGCTGAAGAAAAGCAGGCCCAAACCATGATGCTGCCACCACGTTTGACAGTGGGGATAATGTGTTCAGGGTGATGAGCTGTGTTGCTTTTACGCCAAACGTTTTGCATTGTTGCCAAAAAGTTCAATTTTGGTTTCATCTGACCAGAGCACCTTCTTCCACATGTTTGGTGTGTCTCCCAGGTGGCTTGTGGCAAACTTTAAACGACACTTTTTATGGATATCTTTAAGAAATGGCTTTCTTCTTGCCACTCTTCCATAAAGGCCAGATTTGTGCAATATATGACTGATTGTTGTCCTATGGACAGAGTCTCCCACCTCAGCTGTAGATCTCTGCAGTTCATCCAGAGTGATCATGGGCCTCTTGGCTGCATCTCTGATCAGTCTTCTCCTTGTATGAGCTGAAAGTTTAGAGGGACGGCCAGGTCTTGGTAGATTTGCAGTGGTCTGATACTCCTTCCATTTCAATATTATCGCTTGCACCGTGCTCCTTGGGATGTTTAATGCTTGGGAAATCTTTTTGTATCCAAATCCGGCTTTAAACTTCTTCACAACAGTATCTCGGACCTGCCTGGTGTGTTCCTTGTTCTTCATGATGCTCTCTGCGCTTTTAACGGACCTCTGAGACTATCACAGCGCAGGTGCATTTATACGGAGACTTGTTTACACACAGGTGGATTGTATTTATCATCATTAGTCATTTAGGTCAACATTGGATCATTCAGAGATCCTCACTGAACTTCTGGAGAGAGTTTGCTGCACTGAAAGTAAAGGGGCTGAATAATTTTGTACGTGCAATTTTTCAGTTTTTGATTTGTTAAAAAAGTTTGAAATATCCAATAAATGTCGTTCCACTTCATGATTGTGTCCCACTTGTTGATTCTTCACAAAAAAATACAGTTTTATATCTTTATGTTTGAAGCCTGAAATGTGGCAAAAGGTCGCAAAGTTCAAGGGGGCCGAATACTTTCGCAAGGCACTGTATGTTACCACAGTCTTTTTAGCACTGCTAACATCAAAGGCATAGGGTCTAGACCTCGCCTAAGACTCAACCCTGCTTCCCCACTATCCCCAGGCACGGGCGTGGTGATCCTGTCCCCAACGCGCGAGTTGGCCATGCAGACGTATGGTGTGATGAAAGAGCTGATGACCCACCACGTGCACACCTTTGGCCTGATTATGGGCGGCAGCAACCGCACGGCCGAGGCCCAAAGGTTGGCCAACGGTGTCAACATCCTGGTGGCCACACCCGGCAGACTGCTGGACCACCTGCAGGTAATGATGATGATGATAAGAACAGTACATTTAGTGAAATCCTTTTCATACATTTCTGTCAAAGTGGGGACCAGGGTAATTTTGACAAAGAATTGGATTGCATTTAGTCCTGGCTCTCTTCATTTGTTTCTCCTCACAACCTTGCTCTCTGTAGAATACTGCTGGCTTCATGTATAAGAACCTCCAGTGTCTGATCATTGACGAAGCCGACCGTATCCTGGAGGTCGGCTTCGAAGAGGAACTGAAGCAGATCATCAAACTCCTGCCAAGTATGTACCCGCATCATGGCCATAACCAACCTTACATATACTGTACCATGGAGTTTGGTGTTGCTATTTGTCTTGTGTGTATGTTTAACTCCCAATGTCTAACATCATGCATTGATCCTCAGAGCGGAGGCAGACCATGCTGTTCTCGGCCACCCAGACCCGTAAGGTGGAGGACCTGGCCCGTATCTCCCTGAAGAAGGAGCCCCTCTACGTGGGCGTGGACGACAACAAGGACAACGCCACCGTGGATGGCCTTGAACAGGTAAACAAAACGACTCACTGCTGCAGAGTGTGACTATAAGTTAAGTGCATTGCTTTCAGTTGCCCCAAGACATAAACTGAAAGTAGCAAAGCTTTAATGTTTTTTTGTTAGTGGTTTTGGAGCGCCAAAAACAGTTTAGCCTGTAGTGGCTCTGTCCTTTCCTGTACTGTCTGCTAGATAGAAGTGGGGTGGTTTTGAGACCCTGCCAGGTCTCCACCATGGCAAGGTTAAAGTTAAACCTCACACATCAATTACAATATGCACTTGACAGGTTTGTGGTTCTCTGTTTTTCTCTGGTGCATCGGGGGTGGCCTGATATGTAAACTTGGTCTTGGTTGCCAGGGCTATGTGGTGTGTCCGTCTGAGAAGCGCTTCATGCTACTCTTCACCTTCTTGAAGAAGAACCGTAAGAAGAAGCTGATGGTGTTCTTCTCCTCCTGCATGTCGGTCAAGTTCCACTACGAGCTGCTCAACTACATTGACCTGCCCGTCATGGCCATCCACGTGAGTTGGAACCTTTCAGTCTAGCAGAACGAAAAATTAGTTTCTCTAGGAAAGGTTCAGATAGTACCTCCCCGTTTCTGACCATTCATATGTTTTAGTGTCGGCTGAAACTGACCTGACTCCCTTTATTAGCTTGTTTCGGGAAGTTATTTGGAGCCCTTTGAGTCAAAAAAAGACACTCAACCCATATACATCACTGGTGATTAATTACGCCTGCTCTAAAATATGATTAATCTCAGTGTCTCTAGTAACAACAATGTAGTTCCAAGGCAAGCAACAGATTGCAGGCTACACTCTGTGTCAGTAGTCTTCGGATGATTATCTGGCTCAATTTGAGCTCTGCTACATTGATCCCCAGTCTGACCCCACAAGGCATTCTCTCTCTCATGGGTCTGCTGTGGAGACAACTGGTACATCCACACTTGGATCTTAAGGCCTTGTACCACGATAACACATCTTATGATATGACCAAATCTTGCGCTATAGGATTTAACACGAGCATGTACTGTCAAATTCTGTGCGGTTCAGCAATGGCATCTTATCGTGAGTGGGCAATGCTGTCTGGCTGACATCTAAACTATTTTTCTTTTATCTCTCAGGGGAAGCAAAAGCAGACGAAGCGTACCACCACCTTCTTTCAGTTCTGTAACGCTGACTCTGGCATCCTGTTGTGTACCGACGTGGCGGCCAGAGGCCTGGACATCCCCGAGGTGGACTGGATCGTACAGTATGACCCCCCAGATGACCCCAAGGTACCTAGTACCTAAGTTTGAGACACACTTATTATGTATCTTTGACACTATTGAGTAATAACCCTTAGTCTATAAGCATCTCCAGCCAATGCCTCAGTGAAGCATTAACATCTGTTTCCCTCGTTCTAATTTCTTTCTTATCCTAGGAATACATCCACAGGGTCGGCAGAACAGCTCGTGGGATCAACGGCATAGGCCACGCCCTCCTGATCCTACGGCCAGAGGAGTTGGGCTTCCTGCGCTTCCTCAAACAGGCCAAGGTAAGACCCTAACCCAACCATCTCTAACCTTACCTCAACCCAGCTCTTAACAGCAAAACAAGAAAAAAATGCAACTGAAAGATGGCTAATCAGAATTGATGATTTATGTTTTTTAAAAGGAAATGTTACATTTTGTTTCCCTCCTGCCTCAGGTTCCTTTGAGTGAGTTTGAATTCTCTTGGGCGAAGATCTCCGATATCCAGGGTCAGGTAAGACATGCATCCACATTTGATTTCTGCATGTGAACCAGGGCTAAGTGACGTAACGTCTGTGATATAGTGGACTACAGCGGCTAATTCATTGATATGGTGAAATGATAAACATCCTCCTGTGAACAGGAGTTAGCTTCTGTGACTTTAGCGCAATTATCTGGCACGCCTTAAAATCCCAATTACAAATTCACACAAAGGTCTTCACATTTTGTTCTTTGAAGCTGGGGAAATTGATTGAGAAGAACTACTACCTGCACAAGTCAGCCCAGGAGGCCTACAAGTCCTACGTGCGGGCGTACGACTCTCATTCACTCAAAGCGATCTACAGCGTCAACACGCTCAACCTCCCCATGGTGGCGCTCTCCTTTGGCTTCAAAGTGCCCCCCTACGTCGACCTCAGTATCCTTTTTCTACGGCAACGACATAGGCGTACTTTCACCAATGTCGTTCAAAGTGTTGCGTCGCCTTATCTATTCGTGGTCATGATTTTTGCAAACTTATCAAATCTATTTATGATTAAAATAATGATGCATAGTAATTATAGTGTACTTATTTATCATTACCTAATTGGTCAGTTCAGTACAGTGTTTCCTTTAACCCAGCACTCCGCTCCAGACGTCCACAGCAAAGGAGGACTGAAGATGACGAAGAGGGGTGGGGGCGGCGGCTTCGGCTACCAGAAGGGCAAGGGTGCTCACAAAGCCAAGATCTTCAAGCACGTCAACAAAGGCAAGGGGGACAAGAGGCAATTCTCTCGCTAGCCTGCGGTCCTTGGGGGATATTACAAAATGGCTTCCTGACCTGGACTCACTTTCTGTCCAGAGACCAATCTATTAGCCTGTTACTGGGCATCGTGTCTCGCTCCCTATTTGTGTGTGAAAGACCAGTCTGTTGGGTCTCCACTAGTTACCACAGCCACAAAGTCATTAACCTCGCTTATTTATTTTCTTAACATCTGATTTTAAATCTAACCTTAACCACACTGCTAACCTTATGCCTAACCTTTAAATTAAGACTAATAGCAAATGTTTGTATTCATTCATTTTTACAACATAGCCAATTTGACTTTGTTGCTGTGGTAACTAGTCTCTTTTATGGGGGCTCAATTGTTTTGCTCCAATGTCTCAGCCTGTCTTTCTCTGAACAGGTATTTTGTAGTGACAGGACTCTGTGGGCTCATACCGTTCTGAGGAC
Source organism: Oncorhynchus mykiss (assembly GCF_013265735.2). NCBI lineage: Eukaryota > Metazoa > Chordata > Actinopteri > Salmoniformes > Salmonidae > Oncorhynchus > Oncorhynchus mykiss. The sequence continues at coordinate 43,845,489 of NC_048567.1, forward strand.
AGCCCTTGCATTCCTTTCCTCACAGCAGATGTGGATTTTTACTGTAGATTCTCTTTGATATGAGTATGCAGCACTGTACATTGATTTGCATTGTTTTCCTCCTCTACTGGCCGATTTAAAAATAAAAAATATACACCCACACTGTTGGCAAACTTCCCATTTGTATACCGTTTTAAAAAATGTTAAAGTATATTTATGGAGCCCTTTCCGTTATAGGCACAAAATGTATCAACACAGGACTAAGTATTAGTGCACTTGTGACCTTTGATAATTATAGGTAGGGTATTGCAACCAATTTCCATAAAAGGTAAATGCACACTGTTTTCTGAGTTTGAGTAACATCACACAGCATTGAAGAGCTGGTCCTGCCCGCTGAGCGAATGGTTGTAGTGACAGGGGAGTTCCACATGGGGGCAGTGTATTCAAGCACTGGTGTGATGTACAGGTAACTGCCAAAATAATAAACACTTCAGTAAATGAGGGATACAAAGTATTGAAAGCAGGTTTTTCTACCGGTGTGGTTCCTGAGTTAAGTAAGCATTTAACATCCCATCATGCTTAGGGTCATGTACAAAAGAAGCGTGTGAGTAATAATAAGACTAGTTGCAGAGGAACGCTCAGACGTCGCGTTCATCAACCGATGGTTGCGTGCCACATCGACTGCTGTCGGGCACCAGGTTGCTATAACGTGGTAAGCTGATACATAAATTACCTATCCATATTGATCGCAAGTTCTGGCATGCGTCGGCAATGTCTGAGCAGAGGAGCGTGACCGTTATGACTTATGCCCTCGCCCCTAACTGGTTCCTGTTTCATTACATTTGTCTGACTTTTCTCATTGAGGTCACACTCCCATCTCCCTCTACAGTTGCTCTTGTCACATGACGGCTCGCCTTCATCAATGCCATAAATTTGTCATAAACCATCAAATCACTCATGTTTGATGCAACAGTGTTACGTCCATGATACAGTGAGCCTGTGGCATACATGTTTTACATTATACCTACAACATATTTGACTTGCAAGTCAAACTGAGTTTCCATTGACACGAGTAGTTGCTGGGAGAACCTTTTTTTAAAAAAAATGTAGGTAACACTGTTGCTGTGAGTGAACCTTACTATTTACAGTATGTCCATTGGGGAGTGCTTATGAAGACTATGCTATGTAAAGCCTTTAAAAATTGTAATTTTCTTTAAAGTGGGACCAATAAGGACATGGCGCAATAGGCCTACTACTGGTCTGTGCAGTTAAGATTCCAGTACCATGAGGAAAGCTGTTAGGCAGGAAGCATCCTGTTCTGATGGTGCCCACACTCCCTCATGCAGCTGCCAGCCAAATCATGAGACGCAAGTTCAGCCTGTCACTATCTGGCATACAAGGCTTACCAGAAAAGTTTCCGCTCTGCGTACAATCTCAAATGGACACAGTTTAGGCCTCTGTTTTGATTTGTTTTCCTAAGTGTCGTGCTGTAATTCTTTCACAAAGACATGTATGGACCAACTATCTTCAGCCATTATGACAACGCACACTCAAAAGATTGAAGAACATTGTGTAATTTGAATGCTTGAGAAATTCATATAAGGAAGAGTTGAGAGGTAGTTTTTTTTTGGTTTGCCTGGCACATAGTATCATTTCCAATCTCCCAAAATTGCAAAAACCAAGCGTAATCATGTTCTTTAGCTAATTAAAGTAATCAGCTGTTCCACAATGAGATGAGTAAAATTCCTCGTCCTTTTGTGACAGTTTTGTTCCCAGGCCTCTTTTTGTGACAGGTGGCACATCTGCATGTTGCTGCACCAGTTCTACAGAGGCAGCCAATGGAGAACAACCACACTGTCACTGTTACGGCGGCACAGCCAAGCAGCTCCATTAGCTTTACCCATCTGTTCCAGTCAGTTGTCCCCAGATTGAGCAATACAACTTTATGAGTTGCGTCAGAAGGAATGTATTCACTCCACAGTTTTTAGAGCGGTTCCCATGTCAATATGGGAGGCACAATGAGTTGAAATCCCTGGCAGCCGCCATCTAAACAAAGCAGTAGACACTTTACACAACGGCTTGCATTGTATGTCACACTCTCCTGACGTGGCCTTTGACACTGACCACACATTTGTTTACAGCTTGAGACAACTTGTCCTTAACGTGATTTAGGATAGTGTTAAGGACCCTATCAGGTAGGTCAGTGGGACAGTCTCATAATGAGATTCTGTTCATATCATATCGTTGACCTGAAGTATCTCTTGGTGCTGTGAAGTCCAGGTGAAGATGGGTGTTTGGAGCTGTAGGGCAGGGTTGACCTCCATCGAAGGCTTTGTTGGGGTCAAGTCCACCCTCCCATTCCCCAAATGGCCTCCCCTTGAGACTCTGGGTCCTCCTTGTCAAGCTGTACCGCATACTCTTGTCTTGTGAAAGTACCATTCTCTAATGGGATGGGGTGACAAGGAATGGGGGGGTGGTGGTCCTGAGAGGAAACCCTCGTACACAAAAGCACTGTACAACTGTGTAACCAATGTTTATGGATGAAGGCTGTAAAATTGTATAAAACATTTTTGGGGGGCAAGAACAGCTGACTGAAGACTGGACAGCCGGGCATTCGTGCGGTTGAGTCTGTTTCTGCACTGCTGTAACATGGACTCTACAGTAATATGGGCTCTACAATGTGGAGAAACTTTGTTTTGTTCCTTGCTAAAACAAGCACGGTGTTGTAAGGCTTTGGTTGCCTAGACAATGACCCCTCCCCCTGCAGCAGAAGCACATGCAGTCAGGAGTGGCGGAGAGAAGGAAATGTGCATCTTGAATTTTTGTTAACTGTTATTACAATGACTGCAGTCATTTAGATGACCATTAACCGTCATCCAAAATTCCAGGACCGTTACAGCCCTATTGTACTGACGTGTTTTTTTTTTTTTATATCCAATGTCAGGGAGAGCATTTGTGTCTTCTCAGAAATGACCGGATGGCTGTCTTCTGCCAGGCGAGCACACTGAAAAGGGAGGACTTTTGCACAATGCGACCAGTTTGAGAACGGCTGAACATTTAACCAATTGATACTCTGCAACCGCAGTGTACAAGCAACCTCTAAATGTACGAGTGCATTTCACTTTCAAACCGTTTTAATGGAGAGCTGCTATCAGTTTGTTCACTCTTTCATGATATGACTCTTAAAAGGCAGATAAAATAAAACCAGGTTCCCATATAATGTTAACCAACGCTGTATTTGGTTTCGCATTACAATATTTGTGGGGTCCAGGTGTGCTGGTTTTAACTCCACAGTACCGTTATCAACAATTTTGTTTTTTATTGCAAAACAAGACCCAGGACCTGTAGTTGATGCACATCTACAGTATGTCCGCTGATGAGAAATCAAGCAACTTGTAAGAATAAGCAATACAATATTTGTTTGGTAATTAATTGCGCCCAAATAGTATAGCAAAAAAAAATGGATGCCCAGCTTTTATATTATGTTTTAAAATATAAAACATATTGATACAGTTGCTTCTGGTTGTCTCAGTCGTCATTCCTACTTGCACTGGTAAACCACTCGTTTAAAACCACACGAGTAGTATCCAACCCCAGCCCAAAGGCCCTCTCCCACCCGTCATGGGCCAGATGGAAACCATCAATGTTTCCACACAAACACACCCAGTCATGCTCTCTCTCTCTCTCTCTAAGGCATCCTGAGACATTTGCTACTCCGAAGTACATATGAAAAACACGACTATGACTTCCATCTCATTTGTTTTAGATGACATTGCTACCCCTCTAAGTTAACTCACACACACACAAAAAAATGCTTTTAAACCATTTTGATTTGAGTATTGTGTTTTTGGAGCTTCTGTGTCAAAGGTTTAGACATATGACCGTGGTGTAATGAGAACCTTCTATGGGCCCCTCCAACCAGCCTCTCCTCTGGGATTAAATTGTTGATAGCACTGACTAGGCATGAGGGGACCGCCCAGATGGAATAGACACACGCCAGCTGCAGGATAGAAAACATCACTTCGAATCACTAACACACACAGTACCCTCAAGCCAGCCCTGATTGATATTTGATACTGTGATACTATTTGTTTTCCATGCTCTCAATTACACAAATCAAATTTTATTGGTCACATACACTTGTTTAGAAGAAAAAGCAACGCACACCTATTACGACGAGGTACTGGCTAGCGGAGTAGAAAACTTGAAAATAAAAGAGAGCCGCACACTCTAGGAGCTCAGATGCAAAAATGTAATTACCAATGTTTCGACAGCCAAGCTGTCTTCATCGGGGTATAATCACAAACACTGCGGGATGACTCGTTTATATAGTGTCAAAAGACACAGGTGTCTGTAATCATGGCCAAGAGTGGCCTAATATCATTGGTTAATAATCAAATATAAAAATGTTGCCGTAATATTCTTAATTTCACAACATAAGTATCAAAAGTAAAATCATTTTTAAATTCCTTGTATTAAGCAAAGCAGACAGCCACATGTTCTAGTTGTGGGGAGGTGCAACTCAATATTAGGAATGTGTTCTTTATGTTTTGTAGACTAAGTGTATGTGAAAAGTATAAATTAAACACAGGTCTAAAGTTAGGTTTCCGCCCTATGAAGGAATGACTGCGTCGAAAGAGGAGGAAGCAAACATTAGAAAGTACACAAACTATACTGAACATAAATATAAATGCAACACGCAACAATTTTATTGATTTTACTGAGTTACAGTTCAAATGAGGAAATCAGGTGATTGAAATAAATAAATTAAGCCCTAATCTATGGATTTCACATGACTGGGAATACAGATAGGCATCTGTTGGTCACAGATACCTTAAAAGAAATGGGCCTCACAATGGGATTGAGGATCTCGTTACAGTATTTCTGTGCATTCAAATTGCCATTGATAAAAAGCAATTGTGTTAGTTGTCTGTAGCTTATGCCTGCCCATACCATAACCCCACCACCACCATGAGGCACTCGTGGTCTGCGGTTGTGAGGCCTGGTGGACGTACTGCCAAATTCTCTTAACATGACGTTGGAGGTGGCATACGGTAGAGAAATTAACATTAAATTCTCTGGCAACAGCTCTGGTGGACATTCCTGCGGTCAGCATGCCAATTGCATGCGCCCTCAAAACTTTACTAAGACATCTGTGGCATTGTGTTGTGTGACAAATCTGGCATTTTAGCGTGGCCTTTCATTGTTCCCAGCACCTGCAACTGTGTAATGATCATGCTGTTTAATCAGCTTCTTAACATGCGACATGGGACAAACACTACATGTTGTGTTTATATTTTTGTTCAGTGTAGTTTCTGTGGAAGTAGTTACTGGGAGAAGGGGGAGGTAGGGGTAGGGGGCACCAGGTCATCTTTTATTGCCCCAAGTTTCCTGAGCCTTGAAGTGTAGTCTAATCCATTCCAATAGTATCTGTCCTTAATGGCCAGATACTATTATAATCTCCACCCGGCACAGCCAGAAGAGGACTGGCCACCCCTCAGCTTGGTTTCTCTCTCGATTTCTTCCTAAGTTCCTGCCTTTCTCAAGACTTTTTCCTAGCCACTGTGCTTCTAGATCTGCAGTGCTTGCTGTTTGGGGTTTTATGCTGGGCTTCTGTATAAGCACTTTGTGACATCTGCTGATGGTATAAGGGCTCTAAAAATACATTTGCTTTGATTAATAGCTGTCCTTGTTTGTTTTGATGGTGAGTTGAAATAAAGACATACAATAGGTTGATGGGAGAACAAATAACATTTTTTACACCCCCAAAATAATGTACAGTCATTAGGGGGGCCTATACAGTTTGTCAGAGCATAGGGTAGGTTAAACAAAAACAGTCATGCTTGGAAGTGAGGTTGACATACTGATATGTTATAGGGCATCCTAGTTAAATACATTTGCAACCCCAAGATCCAATCAAGGTCAAGCAGCAGAGAAGATGCAACGGGTGCAAATGGAGAAGTAGCTCATGCAAAGTTCAAGAAGTAATATGTACCCACAAAAATAGGGCAATGGACAATGGAGACAGTCAGCGATGGGCAATGGAGACAGTCAGCGATTCATGGTGGTCTGTCGTCGGAGTGGGTTGGGGACAGATATACTGTATCAGCTGTCCTGTCCTCAGTAACAACAGGACACCGCAGGGGCAGTCAAGGAGGAGCAACAAGAAGTCGGGTAGGTAAGACGCACACAAAAAAGTAACACACCCAAGCTGAATATGCAGACAGGGAATAAGTCCCTTTCAGTATGGCTAGTCTTCCGTGCTGCGTTCAATAACGGTATCTTCTCCACAAACTGATGCTCCACTGTGCAGGTAGAGTATCTAGCATTCTAGCCAATATGGAATTGCCAAGTGTCCATGTCACCTGCAATACTTCCGTATTAGGGTCAGGAGTCAGGACACTTAATTCTCAAGTGACATATGCACTGAAAAGCTGCCTGTGTCAATCAACAATTGGCAATTAGGATTGTCATGGATTAACAACATCTTGTAATTTGAGTGAACTATAGCCCTATTCGGACGGGATTAGTTTTACTGGGAAGGCCGGGTAACGTAATTACGTGCACGAGCACAAAACACCACGTCCGTAATTTATCATTTTAATTTGGTTATTATTCCAGACCCAAAAACTTACTGTTTTTCGGCAAACTCCCAGGTCCTCTGATAATACATCCCATGCGAATCGACAAACCTGTTTTGAGAAACTGATATTACAGTTTAACAGGTGCGGCACACAGTTTGGTTAAGAACATGGGAACAAATTGATGCTTAAAACAAAGGGCTATGCACGTAGCCCACAGATGAATGATCTGTTTTGTCATATCATCTTTCCCAGTGCCTATTTCTCTTTAAAAAGATGAAGCGGATGATATTGTGCCAATGAATTGATCAATTGTCAAATATGTCAGTTAATTAAATGTCTGTATACAGTTCATGCTTCTTATTGATATTATTTGGACTTTCTTTGAACTGAAAGCCAATATCAGGCTATCCTTAGACTCATTTAAATATCTTCACGCCCAGGCTTCCATCATAACGATCAATATTGAATGAGAAAAACAAAGAATGACAGGGGGCAGTTTGGTAAAACTAATCCGGTCCAGATCGACATGCTGGGGGTAGTAATTACATAACCAAAGTTCTATAGTAATACCAGTCCCGTGCGAATAGGGCTTATGACTAGTGCATGTTTTTGAAGGGCACACTGTATAGAAGCTCTAGTTTAGGAGGGAAACTTAAGTGATAATCATCTTTGGCTGCCGCCACTTAAACCACCCTAACCCCCTACCATCTGTTCTAGGGATAGAGCTCTCTGTTTCCATGGCAACACAGTACCCCTCTTCCCTTAATGGGTTGTGGGCTCTTTTGTGTGCCCCACCATGCACAATTGCAACTGTAACCCGACCATATTTGGTTTCTGCGTGCGTGCCTGCGTGCGCAAGGTGACGATGCAAAGGGACCTGGACTGAAATAGGAGAATCATCAACCGCCCTGCTGACTACCTCCAACGCCCCTATCCCCCCTCACAAAGCCCGCCCAGGCACCCACCCATCCCCCTTAACCCCTAACAGCCCGCCAGGGCAATGTGTGTCGTCCCCCCCTTGACCCAATACACTAAGCTTTGAGGTGCTACTAGGCGGGAATCTGTTGCCTTATCCCCCAAGCAGTGGTGCATGAATGATTGCAGGGCAGTAAGGACATATGTCCACATTTGAACACATCTGATTGTATCCTAAAGTTTGTTTTACCTTAGAAGAGCCCTCCAAAACAGACTGTACTTTTCCATTCATAACCATACAACAACCAGAGAAAATACACATGTCAAAAAGAAGATTAGTTTAGTCCAAACATACAAAATAGCCTCCCCAAAATAACAACTTCAGTGCAGGATGGCAGTTTGCATTTCTATGTCATTGCCTTAAGCAACTGTTCCTCCCAACCATTGTGTTTTACATGTTAATTTGCAACTCATAGGGATGACCTTAGGTCTTAATGGCAGTGTGCAACTGTTTTAAGGTCCTACTCCAGTCTCCTTTTTAGCTCATTTATCACCTGATTTACTTAACAAAAGCACATCTCAATAGGTCGTCCATGTATCCTCATGACATGGCACAAGTGGGGGAAGCTGATGACAGAGGGAACCAATCAGACCAACTCCTTGTAAGGCCTACGTCATGAAGTTTGCACTTGTGTCCCAAATGTTTTGTTGTTGTTCAAAACATATTTGTTTAGCCATAAGTATGTGTACATTACTCTACGTGGGAAATTATTTTTCAACTGGAAAAGTAAAAAAAAATAGCTGGAGTGTGTCTTTAAGAGTCCATTTGCTTCAATCAGTTATAAACCGAATGCAGCTCTTTGAAACTGAACTCCAAGGTACTACAGTAGACTACATTGACCCACAAACACAGGCACCTGGCTTCACTTCCTCATGTAACTGTGAATGAAAGAGTAATTATGCTGGGAAAGTTGAATCCTGTACTTAATTACTGTAGGATGTTCAGTGATGGAACTGCCAAAAACCAAAAGTTGCATCTGGGCTCCCGAGTGGCGCAGCAGTCTAAGGCAAGAGGCGATACTACAGTCCCTGGTTCGAATCCAGGCTGAATCACATCTAGCCGTGATTGGGAGTCCCATAGGGCGGCACACAATTGGCCCAGCATCGTCCGGGTTTGGCTGTGGTAGGCCGTCATTGTAAACAAGAATTTGTTCTTAACTGACTTGCTTAGTTAAATAAAGGTAAAATAAATAATCACTCCCTGGCACAGAAGGTTGGTGGCACATTAATTGGGGAAGACGGGCTCGTCGTAATAGCTGGAGCGGAATTGTTATGAACGGTATTAAACACATGGCTTCCCTGGCCATGTGGATGAAAAATATGTTTATTGAAAGCAACGCTAATAGGTGGAACCTATTAGCGGAACCCTGAAACGTCAACACAGACATTTTATTGTCCTCAAATAGGCAAATGATTTTCACAGCCCATAAACATCAAAGACCATATTATAGAACAACACAGCAAACAGACATGATCAAAAACACATGGACAGTAGTTGCAAGCACGAGTCAGGGGTATATTCTGTGTAATGATGGTGAGGGGCACCACAAAGCTTTTGCTGAATCATGCCTTGATCTTGCAACGTGAACAGTCTGTCTTGTGCCACTCTGACATGTAACTCATTCTTCCAAAGAATTCGTTATACAAGGCATACACAAAAAGTTGTAATTGATTATATTAATTTCATTATTCAACTGGAACTCAACCTAAAACATGTTTGTTTTGGACCGGAAACCTGAACCATGCATGCCAAACACAGGAGGTTGGTGGTATCATAATTGGAGAGAATAGGCTTGTGGTAATGGCTGGAGCGGAATAAGTGGAATGGTATCAAATACATCAAACACATGGTTTGATGCCATTCCATCCACCCTCGTTCCAGCAATTATTATGAGCCATTCTCCCCTCAGCAGCCTCCAAATCTCGACCGGACACAGTAGCGTCAACTGTATGTCCGTTATTGCTGAATCTGTAAGTGTAAGGACTCTCGCTAACCATTGATGTTGCACAACAATTGATCCAACGTCTTGCAAATTGTATGGTATAACGTCAGCTAGTGTGTTGGTATGGAGATCACCTCAAGAATGTGAGGGGCACATTACATCCAGCAGGGGAGTGTGCCAGGCGATAAATAATTCAACTGCCTCAAAGCACCTCAGCATGACTAAGGGCTTGGACAGAGAAAGGCTGTGCTGAGGGGAGTGTAGTGCAATTCCAATTCCACAGATGTGTTGCCCAGTGACTAAAACAGGTTTAGAGCACCTTTTCTTGAGAAAATGGCGGGGATGGATTTTGTATTAATGCTGTTGGAACACAAGTAGGTGTGAGTTTCATCTCCCTTGACCAGAATACTTAAAGTGTATATCTAGTCAGTTCAGTGACAGTGAGTAGTTCAAATGTTTAAGTCATCAAGTGGTGGAATTGGTGGGAAACACCTGGAAACAGAATTATTCCAGTGAAAATCGGTTTGCAATGTAGCTTAATTCTCAGGGGGATTTTCTCCAAAATGAAGTTTGTTCTGTGCAATATTATTTCCGCAGCTCCAGTGTTATCTTATCCCTGGGACTCATTTCTTATTCTCTGCCACTCACTCCCCAATTCCTTCATTCTCAGCCGATTACATTGACAAAATAGCTATCTACAGCTCCCTAATGGGGAAACTCATGGCAGACATTGCACAAGTGCTCAGGCACAAGTCAGTTAAAGTCTTTCACAAAAGCAGGGTGTGTGTGGCATTGAGGAAGATGCATATCACGAGGGGATGATTCAACAACTAGCCTACACAGGTTATGCGCAGTGGCACACGTGGAACAAGCAACTGTTGGTCAAAGCACTTCTACCTAGTGCTATACTTAAGTAATTTAACATTTGCAGTCGGGACACTCCAATCTGGAGAAATGCATGAGAGTAAACTCAGAGCAAGCCCAATCCAGGGTCTACACATTATCGGCAAGCAACTTGAAAACCTCAAAGTTCTTTGTTCCTGCTGTCCAGTTTCTGCCTCTGTGGTGAAAAGGGGGCTTGTACTATAGTTAACGAGGGGACCTCACATTGGAGTCCATGAATGAATGCAGACTTGTGAAATCTCCCTAAGAAGGGGGACACATTCCATCTCTGACCTGTTTGCAGCACATATGAAACAATGAAGACCATTATGTTGGGCTTTGAGCGCCAAACTGCCTTGGCCAGACATCAAAACTGACATCCACAGTCATGAAGTCCTTTCGGCAAGCAATTTATTGAACACAATACATCTGCTTACTTTGCTATTGTCTACAGAGCGATGTGTAATACTGTGCCCTGTCGGCTTGCGTTCTGTGAATAGAGGAACAACAAAAACCATGATAATTGACTGACTGGTTGGCGACCAAATGGTAGGCTCCCCTGTTAAATTGCTGAAATAATTTAAGAGGAAAATATACAGAATGTTCCCAATCTAGAAGAAATCTAAGGAATTTCTGTCTAGTTGATGATGTCATTGTGTGGATGAAAATACCCAGGAATCAGCATCTCCACCTCACAGAAGACTGTGAAATACATATGATTTACTTCCTGAGTGTGCCAACTGATGACACTGGAGATTTTAAAGGTTATATGGAAGTATTCCCTCCCCTGTCTTGTCAAAGACAGTGTGAAGGAGGAATGGTCTCAAATAACAACTACTCCCGAATGCCCACTCCAACAGGAAGGCTATGTGCAACATAACAGCTGAGGGCTTGTTGCTGTACATCCCACAACAATGAGGATTGTAGCCCATTTCAAATGCCCACATCACCAGCACGCATGCAAAACTCAGCAGACTTTAATCATTAGGAATTTATCATACCATGACTAGGCAGTTGTCACAGCACGTCTAACCGAAAACTCACAAAAAAGAAATTGCCATTATTTTTTCTTAAATCTCTATCATAGGGGTGACTACATTTCATTATGACCAATGTGTACATATTCTACATTTTGGATATATGATAGTTAGAAGATTCCTATTGATAGTGTACATAGTTTGAGATCATAAATCATTCTCTTACTTCCAGGCTAGCCACAGGCTATGAACTCTGGAGGGGAACATTATGTATTGAGAAATTGCACTGCTGTCGTTTAGTTGCAAAGTAAACGGCTACTCGCACGGCTAAATCTGTTTCGGTGGCACTATGTATCAAAGTGTATCTGGAAAAACTCGAAGCTATGACTAAGGTAATGATGAATGAAGAGTGTCGACCATCCTTGTCTCATATTTCACAAGAAGGTCCTGAATAGGGGGGTGGGGTGCGCACGGGGGGAGGTGGATTTGGGGATGTTCTTTGTGTGTCCCGTATAAAAAAAAAATGTTGTAACCGCGACGGAGGAGAGACAGTCACATGCATATATCCAATCCCATGGTGTAACTAGTGAGACGTTTGTATTTTGTGGTGAGAAAGAGGGAAAAGTGTTTCGAACACAGGCTGAATTCAAAGAATTGAGAAACGCAGTCGGCTTCAAGGTAAGATTAATACACGTTTATCAAGCAACAAAACGTTTTTCCATTTTACGAATGTTGTGCGCTTAGCTAGGTTAGTTGTATACATGTACCTCTTGAAGCAATTTTATTTTTCTCCAAATGTACTGCGTTTAACATGTGATATTGATAAGTAGCTAGCTAGTACATCGGTATATTGTTTGATTCGTGCTACTAGAGGTATCTCGCGAAATAGCAAGCTAGCCAATGTACATGGTCTTGAATGGACAGTAGTTTGTTCCTTCATTGTGTGAAAGTGATGGAAGCGACTGAACGTGGATTTCATCACCTAGGGCAAGGGTACTCAACTCTTACCCTCCGAGGTCCGGAGCCCGCTGGTTTTCAGTTCTATCTGAATTGCACACGCCTGGTATACCAAGTCTAAATCAAATCGCTGATTTGTAGGGGGAACAATGCAACAACAAAAAAAATGCAATGGAACTGGCATCGAGGTCCAGAGTTGAGTTTGATCGAACCCAGGCGGTGTCCAATCAGAAACGCATATTTTGAACGAGGTGTAAAAAAAATCATGTTAATTGGGATAATGCTCTAAGAAAACCAACGGTCAAAATCTCACGTCATAATACGTAAGAAATGTATTGGGGTTTTAACCCTTGTAGGATGGTCAAAATTAGGGAAACTAAATCAATGGAGGCAAGAAAAAGGTGGTCGAAAAATCTGGAAAATCGCGTCGCCTAGTCTGGATACTCTGCGAGAATTAAGGCTACACACAGGTTTGACCTACCATTGAACTCGTCACCTTTCATATCAAATAAAACAATATGAGGTAAGATGGATATCGATTTTGAGACATGACAAATAATATTTTCATATTTTAGCAGGGTTGCCAATCTTTGGAGATATCTGAGGTTTCCTATCGCGAATGTCAATGCTGTCACCCCTAGCGGGGGTTTTAGGCACATGACAAGGGTGGAATAGAAATGTTTAAAATTCACAGGTCAGGTGTATTTAAGATTTATTTTAAAGTTGAATAAACACAACTCAACAACTTGGTTTGAAGTTACTATGATATTTTTTTGTGTGCATGAAATTTAGAGAATGGCAACTGGGGGAAATGAATTAGTTAGAAATGTTAATAGAATACAGTAGTTTATTTTACAAAAAAACTTTAGCATTTGGAAACAGAGGCCTGGTAAGCACAACCAAACTGTGATTTTCTGTCTTTCCTTGTCCATAAACTGCTTACAAGGTAAGGAAATCATTATGTAATGTTGTAATTTTATGTTGTCTAACAAGACAGCCTTACAACAGTTATTTCCAGTTTAGCGTTTTGTGCCAATATTAATCTCTCCTTGTTCATTTACAAAAATGTTATTTTATTTAACTAGGCAAGTCAAATAAGAACAAATTCTTATTTACAATGACAGGATACCCCGGCCAAACTCTTAGCCCGGACGACGCTGGGGAAATTGCGCGCCGCCTTATGGGACTCCCAATCACAGCCGGTTGTGATACAACCTGGAATCGAACCAGGGTCTGTAGTGAAGCCCCTAGCACTGAGATGCAGTGCCTTAGACCATTGTGCCACTGAATGTTTTTTGAGACACCAATAAGGAATTAATGTGGGTGAACTGTCCCTTTTTAAAATAGGACTGTTGGAAATTCCACCTAGAGGTACACAATTATATAGAAAAGGATGTGGACAACCCTTCAAATGAGTGGATTTGGCTATTTCAGCCACACCCCTGGCTGACAGGTGAATAAAATCGAGCACACAGCCATGCCACCTCATAGTCAAACATTGGCAGGAGAATGGCCTTACTGAAGCGCTCAGTGATTTTTTTTAAACGTGGAACCGTTGAAGTGCTGTTATTGTGAAGTGGAAAGTCTAGGTGCAACAACGGCCAAGTCTAGGTGCAACAACGGCCACACAAGCTCACAGACCGGGACCACCGAGTGCTGTAGCGCGTAAAAATCTGATTCTAGTGTTTCTTCTGTTGCAACACTCACTACTGAGTTCCAAACTGTCTCTGGAAGCAACGTCAGCACAACAATTGTTTGTTGGGAGCTTCATGAAATTGGTTTCCATGGCCGAGGAGCCGCACACAAGCCTAAGATCTTCATATGCAATGCCAAGTGTCGGCTGGAGTGGTTTAAAGCTCACCGCCATTGTACTTTGGAGCTTTGGAGACGTGTTTTCTGGAGTGATGAATCGTGCTTCACCAAATGGCAGTTCGATGGACGAATCTGGGTTTAGTGCATGCCAGAAGAACACTACCTGCCCGAATACAACTGTAAAATTGGATGGGGGAAGAATAGTGGTATGAGGGTGTTTTTCATGGTTCGGGCTAGGCAACTTTGTTCCAGTGAAGGGAAATCTTAATGCTACGATTCTGTGCTTCCAACTTTGTGGCAACAGTTTGGGGAAGGCACTTTCCTGTTTCAGCATGACGATGCCCCTGTGCACAAAGCGAACTCCATACATAAATGTTTTGTCAAGATCAACCCCCCCCCTTATCTGCAGGGTGCTGAAACAAACTGCGGCTGAGCTGTTGTTGCCCCTAAACTTTTCCACTTCACAATAATAGCACTAACAGTTGACCAGGGCCGCTCAATCAGAGCAGAAATTTGACAAACTGACTTGTTGGAAAGGTGGCATCCTATGACGGTGCCACATTGAGTTACTGAGCTCTTCAGTAAGAGTGGTCTACTGCCACTGTTTGTCTATGGAGATTGCATGTATGTGTGCTCAATTTTATACAGCTGTCAGCAACGGGTGTGTCTGAAATAGCCAAATACACTAATTTGAAGGGGTGTGTGTGGGTGGAGTCATTAACTAGTTTATCAACCATTCCACAAATGTCTTGTTAACAAGCTATAGTTTTGGCAAGTCGGTTAGGACTTATACTTTGTGCATGGCACAAGTAATTTTCCCAACAATTATTTACATTGAATTATAAGTGAAGTAATCTGTCTGTATCACAATTCCAGGGGTTCAGAAGTTTACATACACTAAGTTGACTGTGCCTTTAAACAGCTTGGAAAATTCCAGAAAATTAAGTCATGGCTTGAGAAGCTTCTGATAGGCTAATTGACATAATTTGAGTCAATTGGAGGTGTACCTGTGGATGTATTTCAAGGTCTACCTTCAAACTCCCTGCCTCTTTGCTTGACATCATGGGAAAATCAAAAGAAATCAGCCAAAACCTCAGAACATTGTAGACCTCCACAAGTCTGGTTCATCCTTGGGAGCTATTTCCAAATGCCTGAAGGTACCTCGTTCATCTGTACGCAGCTGTATCGCGTTCATCTGTACGCAGCTGTAGGTACCTCGTTCATCTGTACGCACCTATATCGACATAAACTGAAAGGCCGCTCAGCAAGGAAGAAGCCACTGCTCCAAAACCGCCATAAAAAAGCCAGACTGCGGTTTGCAACTGCACATGGGGACGAAGATTTTAATTTTGGAGAAATGTCCTCTGGTCTGATGAAACAAAAATATAACTGTTTGTTTAGCCATAATGACCATTGTTCTGTTTGGGGGGGGAAAGGGGGAGGCTTGGAAGCTGAAGAATACAATCCCAACCGTGAAGCAAGGGGGTGGCAGCATCATGTTGTGGGGGTGCTTTGCTGCAGGAGGGACTGGTGCACTTCACAAAATAGATGGCGTCATGAGGAAGGGAAATTATGTGGATATATTGAAGCAACATATCAAGACATCAGTCGGGAAGTGAAAGCTTGGTCGCAAATGGGTCTTCCCAAATGGACAATGACCCCAAGCATACTTCCAAAGTTGTGGCAAAAATGGCTTAAGTACAATATAGTCAAGGTATTGAAGTGGCCATCACAAAGCCCTGACTTCAATCCTATAGAAAATTTGTGGGCAGAACTGAAAAAGAGTGTGCGAGCAAGGAGGCCTACAAACCTGACTCAGTTACACCAGCTCTGTCAGGAGGAATGGGCCAAAATTCACCCAACTTATTGTGGGAAGCTTGTGGAAGGCAATGCTACCAAATACTAATTGAGTGTATAAAAACTGAGTTTAAATGTATTTGGCTAAGGTGTATGTAAACTTCTGACTTCAAGTGTGTGTGTGTGTGTGTGTATGTGTATATGTATGTATATATATTTTATTTATTTATATATCTATATATATAGATATATATATTATATATCTGTGTATTGTCCCTACACTGGTCACCTAATCATCCTCAACTCCCAATCGGCTCATTCATCCCCCTCCTCTCCCCTATAACAATGCTGTAAATGAAAATGTGTTCTCAGTCAACTTACCTGGTAAAATAAATAAAACACTAGAATCAGTTACACATTTGGGTTTACAATCTGTTTGGGCAAAATAATGTTGATTAATCAGGTCACCCTTCCAAAATTCATGCTAAACGCGCCTTTTCAGTGTTACAGCCTAATTATCCTAGTGCTAAATTGCCAATGTCCAAACAAGGTGAATTTAATGTAGCTTATGGATCTGGGCTAATGAAAGTGGTGGATTCAATTCGACTTGGGTGGTGTACCTTATATACCAGGGTATTTTGGAAATGGCAAAGTGATGGTTTTTCAATACATTTTCATATTTGTAATACTTTAAGTAAATACTTGCATATTGCGTTCTAAATTTCCCCTGTCACATTATTTTGTATTATGAAGTTTACTGTAGTTCCCCAGAGCAGTTCAGCAGGTCACATGTTTGTTTGTAAATAGCACAAAGGGAGAAAGCAGGAGCAGGTGAGTCTAGCGGCGTATTGACAGGGGTCACGTTTTTTTGTTGTTGGTTAAATGGTGATCGGGGACGTGCAACTATAGTTTCCATTCACAGAAAATACATTAGTGCAACACATTCGGCAGAAATTTTATTTTCATCAGATGACAGAAGTGCAATGCTATTTGGCTGGCAGCCACACAAGTGAGCATACATTGCTTTTTAATTGTATTTTTGTTGTTGCAAAAACGATGCGTGGCCATCATACTTCATAGAAAGAATGTAGCAAGCTACATTTCCTAATGTTTTTCTTAAAGTTAATCTGGCATTTTATCAGAGAAGTGTATGTTGGCTACCCTGAGAAAAGCCCGGGAGAAAGGTACATCAGTCAGAGCATCGTCACGAATTCTCATCTGAGTGGAGAAGTGCAACTGAAGCACAAAATGAGTCTGATGAAATTACAATATAAACCATTTAGATCGCAGTTTACAAAACACAGCAAGATATGTTGTCATACGTGAAAAATTGAAGAATTCTGCGTTAACGCTACCCCTAAGGTTAACTTGCTAGTTATGTAAGTAAGTGGCTGAATTAATAAGGTGATGGGGCATCATATTGTGTTAGCTTTCTGCCATGTTTTCGAAGTCAACGCCCTTTGGATGAGTTATCTTTACAGCTGCCACTGCTATCTTTTGATTTCCTAGAGGGGTTTTTTTCTCCTCTGCTCCTCCCCAATATTTTCCTCTCAGTTCTTGGCCGGTCTGCTTCTCCACCATCTTCTCTGTGCAGAGCAGGCAGGCCAGTTGCCCTAGCAACTCTAGACTCCACACAGACACAGCTTTGTACACATGTTGCTCCAGAGCAGGAACTGTTCTTCCTTCAGACAAGCATGCATCTCAACTTTGTTCATTTGCACAATGTCTCTCGGTCACATTTGCTTGTAACTCACCACAAATTACATTCGGTAGCTGGATTGCCTGTCTTTGCAATTCGTTAAATCATTTTAGTTCTTTAACATATTTTGATAGCAGGCTCAATGGAAATTTGCTATTACTTGTGCTACATTTGGTAGCATTCTGGTATACACCTAATTTCCATTTTTGGGGGGATGCCCACTTGTGTACAAAGACAATAATACTATAAATCCCGGCATGAGACAAGGACGATATGAACATCTGGATACCGCCCAACCCTATATTAAATCAGTAGTAGTATGTGACAGCCTATTATCACATGCTGTCATAAGGAAGCATTTTGGGACAGGTCTGAAAGAAAATGTATTTATTGATGTTTATGTTTACAAAACAGCTTTCAAGTTGCCATGCTGATATTTTGAGTTCATAGACTTTGATCGGCGCTTGAATGAACGTGCCTGTCCAGTCTGCCGTGGCTGCAGTCCACTCTTATCATAAGGGGCATTTCTTTACAAACGCATCCAATCGCCTTGGTCCCGGTCCCTTATTAAACCAATCACAAGCTTCAATCTGCTGCGGTTCACAGTGCTGTGGCAGAAAGATTATGGATGTCCCGGGTGAAGCCGCCGCGGTTACAATGTTTGATGTAGAATTTCAGGCACATATATGCTCTGATTTTCAAAAAGATTTGGAGACACAGTTGAAAAGTTGACTCGCTCAATATACTTCAGCAATAAGGCCCAATGGGGTGTGGTATATGGCCTATATACCACGGCTAAGGGCACTCCGCATTGAGTTGTGCTTAAGAAGGGTTGTTCTTAAGCACAACTCAATGCGGAGTGCCCTTAGCTGTGGTATTTAGGTTATATATCATTAACCCCTGAGGTACCTTATTGCTTTTAAAAACTGGTTGCCAACACAGTAAGGCAAGAAACGACACATCTAAATTGAAAATGTTGCTTTCATAAATAAGTTAATGAATACATTCTGCCAGAAAAGTCTCATTGCTAGACTGGTTGCTATGCAACAACCACAGGCTAGCTAGCAAGCTTACATTAAATGTATGCAAAACATTTTCCTGTGGTTTAAATGTAACCAAAGGAATTCATGTTTCAAACACATTCTCAAATGCCATTGAAATGGCAGCAGCGGTATGAGAACCAGCACATTCTTGAACATGCAATACAGCTTTCCTCAGTACGAAATCCTCATCGACCCACTGTGCTGTCAGACTCATAATGCTCATGGGGCTGACATCGCTGGTCCTAATGTCAGTCGTGAAGCAAGTAGCTCATGGATTTGTTTTAACAATACTGTGGTACTCCGGTAGGGCAACATCTGAAAAATAGCGCCTACTTGGTAGTGTGTACCAGTACTCGACCGGTCGGTGAAAGCCAACATCATCCACGACAGAGAACGGTTGATTGTCAAGGCCAATGAATTCCATTATCTTGACGTTAAGGAATTTCGCATTTTGAGTTGTCTCGCTGAAATGTTCTTACTCTTTCAAATGACTGCTCAACTTGTTGACTGCTCGATCCACACAGTGGACATTGTGGGCTAGGTTAGGAATGCTGTGGTGCACGTGTAACGCTTTATTTTTTGTGGCGTCATTCTGTCATCTACCTACGTTATATACAGTGGGGCAAAAAAGTATTTAGTCAGCCACCAATTGTGCAAGTTCTCCCACTTAAAGACGAGGCCTGTAATTTTCATCATAGGTACACTTCAACTATGACAGACAAAATGAGAAGGAAAAAAATCCAGAAAATCACATTGTAGGATTTTTAATGAATTTATTTGCAAATTATGGTGGAAAATAAGTATGTGGTCACCTACAAACAAGCAAGATTTCTGGCTCACAGACCTGTAACTTCTTCTTTAAGAGGCTCCTCTGTCCTCCAATCGTTACCTGTGTTAAGGAGAAATCTGTCTGAAATCCGATTTTTTCTATATATTACGGAAAAAGCATTATCTGAGTACGGCGCTCAGAGCCCAAAACAGCCAAAAGAAATATCAGCCATGTTGCGCAATCAACATCAGTCAGAAATAGCATTATAAATATTAACTTTTGATGATCTTCATCAGAATGCACTCCCAGGAATCCCAGTTCGACAAATGTTTGATTTGTTCCATAAAGTCCATAATTTATGTCCAAATAGCTTCTTTTGTTAGGGCGTTTGGTAAACAAATTCATAAGCGCGTTCAGGTCCAGCCGAACGTCGACTGCAAAGTTCAAAAAGTTATATTAAAGGACGTAGAAACTTGTCAAACTAAGTATATAGAATCAATCTTTAGGATGTTTTTATCATCAATGTTCCAACCGGAGAATTCCATTGTCTGTAGAAAAGCAATGGAACGAGAGCTACCTCTCACGTGAAATGCGCGTGACTGAGATCAAGGCTGCTGCCAGACCTCTGACTCAATCCCCTCTCATCCAGCCCCCCTTCACAATAGAAGCCTGAAACAATGTTCTAAAGACGGTTGACATCTAGTGGAAGCCTTAGGAAGTGCAAAATGACCCATATCCCACTGTTTATTCGATAGGGGCTCAAAAAGTTCAAAAACTACGAACCTCAGATTTCCCACTTCCTGTTTGGATTTTTTTCTCAGGTTTTTCCTGCCATATGAGTTCTGTTATACACACAGACATTGTTCAAACAGTTTTAGAAACTTCAGAGTGTTTTCTATCCAATACTAATAATAATATGCATATATTAGCATCTGGGACTGAGTAGAAGGCAGTTTACTCTGGGCACGCTATTCATCCAAAAGTGAAAATGCTGCCCCCTATCCCAAATAAGTTAATTAGGGATAGATGTCCCGTCGGGACAATTGTAAATCATGTAGCGCCATGTGTCGATCGCAGATTTTTAGAGAAACAATAAATGCTGGTGTCTTACATAGGCCGAAAGCTTTAAATTCTTGTTAATATAACTTCATTGTCCAATTTACAGTAGCCTTTACTGTGAGAAAAATACCATGCTACTGTTTGAGGAGAGCTCAAAACAACACACATTTTTTCACCGCGACAGGTTTGATAAATTCACCTCTGAAGGTGAAATGTGTACCTAAATCAGAGCAAGATTTCAGAATGTATCAGAGATGACATGAAGTGTTGCTTTGTTAGATGAAATCCTTTTTCATATCCTAAAAAAGGTCCATATAGCATGCACGATTGATTTTGTATTTCTACTTGTTCAGTTTGCAAAGAAAGGAATCTGTGAAAATCTAACCCTAAATCTTGTTTCAACCAGTCAAATTACGTTTATGTATTCCTCAGAGATCCTAGAATGTAACCAGACTTCACTATATCATTAGGAGTGTACTATATCCTATATGACACCAAATTTGGTCAGAGAGCGACGCCTTCATGGTGCGCCGATGACTCGGGCGGTGTTCACTTGTTTTGACTGTTACTTTGTCAAATAAGCACCAATCAGGGTCAAACAAACAAACAAACAAATAGCTAGATAGCCAATGAGCTTGGCTTTACGCAAGTATGTGGAAACCCTGTATCTGTCGCAGAATTTTGCAAGCCTTTTCCTTTTGGACAAAAATTGCAAGAATATGGAGAGTTATGAAAACTTACAATATGGCTACTAATACTGGAAAAGCCAAATCAATGTCCAAGTATACAGATTTGACGATATTCTTGCAGAAAAGTGTAATGTAAATGTACATTTTGGCAAATCGTGAAGGACACCTGGGTGACTTCACACGAATTGTCATGTAGCTTGCTCATACTTCATCTGAAACTTTGCACATACACTGCTGCCCTCCTGTGGGCACCATCGGTATTACAACCTTTCTGGTGCATTTCAAAGATGGTGGTAGAAAATAAATACAAAAGAAACGGTTGTTTTTCTCCCTCGTATTTCTTCTATTGTGTCATTCTCCTGTGTCATTCTCCTACATTCAATTGACATTTCCACAAACTTCAAAATGTTTATTTTCAAATGGTACCAAGAATATGCATATCCTTGCTACAGGCAGTTAGATTTGTTTATGTCATTTTATGTGAAAATTGGAAAAAAGGACGCTATCCCTAAGAAGTAAGCGCATCACAGGATGCAGTGGCCAATTCATTGAAAGCTTTGGTTTGCTTAAAAAGAGCGGGTACTACCCATGTGCTAAAAATAATAATGCTAGAGGGAATTTCGAGGAGTTTTTTTACGAGGTGCTGAATCCCCTATTCTTAACCACTAAGAATGGGCGGCTACAAATCAGACTGTAAACAAATATAAACAGCCTACCTATCAGTCTTGTAATTTCTTTCGCCCGGTCAGAATCAACTTGAAGGAAGAATCTTTTTATTTGTTTCAGTCTTGTGCTGGTGTACGTACTGGGGTGACGTCAGCGTAAATGTGTTAACATATGAGGTGTTGGCAGCTGCATAGTGTGTGGATAAATACTGTTAAAGTTGTAACCACAACTCTGTCCATCGCCGTTGCAATCTACTGGGAAGGCAAAATGTTCCAAAATTTGAGATTTCAACAATGGTGTTTCCTCCAATTCTATCGGGCCCACCACTCGCCATGGTAAAGAATTAGTTCCCTGCTGCGCCTCACAAAATTAAATTTTGAAATTAACTAATAAGATATATAATTTGTATTACAATGTGCACATAGGTTGCCGATGTTTAAACGGAATAGACAGAGATTTACTTTAAAGGCAGGCCTACAACGCAGCGTAGGCGCATAGCCTATGCCTAGTGTTTTTATATAGTACGTTAAAAAAAATGTATTAATTCGGGTTCACAGTGCGGACGGGAACGGTTCGGTCGGATTACATATACCGGTACACCCCTACTTTTTACTATTTTGCTGCGTTTCTGTTTTGCATGTATTTTTGTCCCAGAAGTGGGTTATTTATTTATTGCTGGGTAATTATTTTAATTTCAGATGTTGCGTTAGTGCAGAATTCTGTGTTTTTCACGCATGGCATTCAATTTTAAGTTCCAAATTTAATTAGACTCTCTGTGATTATCAGAAACATCTCATCCATCCTCCAAACTGTCCAAACCATAAGCTTTCTCTCTGCCTGTCTGCAGACAGTGCGGCGAGGGTGTGTGTGTGTGTGGCAGGAGTAGCTGTCAGTGGCATTTTCGTTGCTGGGTTACGTTTTAATCAACAGGAATTTTAAAAGGGAAAAGCTTGACTGAATGGACTGGCTAGCCAAAATAAACAATGACTAGTCAATTAACACAATGAACACTGCTAGGGTTCTTTAACCCATCTGCAAATGAGACTGTGACAGAGAGACTGTGACAGAGAGACTGTGACAGAGAGACTGTGACAGAGAGACTGTGACAGAGAGACTGCCAGGGTAGAGGAGAACGTTGCAGCTAATGCTAATAGCCCACAAACTGCAAGTGCAATACACAGAAAATTGAGATGTATTCACATGAAGGAAAAAGTAGTAGATGGTGTGTCAGGTAAACATGTTTTGGTCTTTATGAGCAGTGTGGCGAAAGTCAAATTTAATTTTATTGGTCGCACACACATATTTAGCATATGTTATTACGGTTGTTGCAAAATACTTGTGTTCCTAACTCCAACAGTGGAGTAATATCTAACAATACACATGCACCTAAAAAGTAAAATAACCTAATTTCGAAATATTAGGTTTTGAGCAATGTCTGAGTGTGTGTTTTATATATTATGGCAAGGTGCTCCATCATGCTGGAAAAGGCTTTGTTCTTCACCAAACTGTTCCTGGATGGTTGGGAGAAGTTGCTCTCGGAGGATGTGTTGGTGCCATTCTTTATTCACGGCTGTGTTCTCAGGCAAAATTGTGAGTGAGCCCACTCCCTTGGCTGAGAAGCAACCCCACACATGAATGGTCTCAGAATGCTTTACTCTTGGCATGACACAGGACTGATGGTAGCGCTCACCTTGTCTTCTCCGGACAAGCTTTTTTCTGGATGCCCCAAACAATTGGAAAGGGGATTCATCAGAGAAAATTACTTTTCCCCAGTCCTCAGCAGTCCAACCCTGTACCTTTTGCAGAATATCAGTCTGTCCCTGATGTTTTTCCTGGAGAGAAATTATCTTCTTCGCTGCCCTTCTTGACACCAGGCCATCCTCAAAGTCTTCGCCTCACTGTCTGTGCAGATGCCCCGATCCCGCAGCTGAATCAACTTTAGGAGACGGTCCTGGCACTTGCTGGACTTTCTTGGGCGCCCTGAAGCCGCCTTCACAACAATTGAACCGCTCTCCTTGAAGTTCTTGGTGATCTGATAAATGGTTGATTTAGGTACAATCTTACTGCCAGCAATATCCTTTCCTGTGAAGCCCATTTTCTGCAAAGCAATGACGACTGCACGTGTTTCCTTGCAGGTGACCATGGTTGACAGAGGAAGAGCAATGATTCCAAGCACCACCCTCCTTTTGACGCTTCCAGTCTTTTATTCAAACTCAATCAGCATGACAGAGTGATCTCGTCAACACTCACACCTGTGTAAACCAGAGAACCATTGACATGATGTCAGCTGGTCCTTTTGTGGTAGGGCTGAAATGCAGTTGAAATGTTTTTGGGGGATTCAGTTCATTTGCATGGCAAAGAGAGACTTTGCAAGTAATTGCAATTCATTTGATCACTCATAACATTCTGGAGTATATGCAAATTTGTGAAATATTTGTGTCATTCTCAACTTTTGGGCACGACTGTAGAAACATCAAGGATGATCAATGGAAACAGGATGCACCTGAGCTCAATTTTGCATCTCTATTTTAGAATAAGGCTGTAACGTAACAAAATGTGGAAAAAGTCAAGGGGTCTGAATTAGAGGTCGACCGATTAATCGGAATGGCCGATTTTCAAGTTTTCATAACAATTGGAAATCGGTATTTTTGGGCACCGATTTGTTTATTTTTAATTTAACACCTTTTATTTAATCTTTATTTAACTAGGCAAGTCAGTTAAGAACACATTCTTATTTTCAATGACGGCCTAGGAACAGTGGGTTAACTGCCTTGTTCAGGGGCAGAACGGCAGATTTTCCCCTTGTCAGCTCAGGGGAACCAATCTTGCAACCTTAACTAGTCCAACGGAATAACGACCTGCCTCTCTCTCATTGCACTCCACAAGGAGTTACGCGAATGCAGTAAACCAAGGTAGGTTGGTAGCTAGCATTAAACTTATCTTATAAAAAACAATCAATCGTAATCACTAGTTAACTACACATGGTTGATATTACTAGATATTATCTAGCGTGTCCTGCGTTGCATATAATCTGACTGAGCATACAAGTATCTGACGGAGCGGTGGTAGGCAGAAGCAGGCGCGTAAACATTCATTCAAACAGCACTTTTGTGCGTTTGCCAGCAGCTCTTCGTTGTGCATCAAACATTGCGATGTTTATGACTTCAAGCATATCAACTCCCGAGATGAGGCTTGTGTAACCGAAGTGAAATGGCTAGCTAGTTAGTGCGCGCTAATTGTCGTTGTGTTGCTGGTTCGAGCCCAGGGAGGAGCGAGGAGAGGGACGGAAGCTATACTGTTACACTGACAATACTAAAGTGCCCATAAGAACATCCAATAGTCAAAGGTTAATGAAATACAGATGGTATATGATAACTACAACATAAAACTTCTTACCTTGGAATATTGAAGACTCATGTTAAAAGGAACCACCAGCTTTCATATGTTCTGAGCGGAACTGAAACGTTAGCTTTCTTACATGGCACATATTTTACATGGAACATATTGCACTTTTAGTTCTCCAACACTTTTTGTTTTAGCATTATATAAACCAAATTGAACATGTTTCATTATTTACTTGAGGCGAAATTGATTTTATTGATGTATTAAGTTAAAATAAGTGTTAATTCAGTATTGTTGTAATTGTCATTATTATAAATAAAAATAAATTGGCCGATTTGATCGGCATCTATGGTCCTCCAATACTCGGTATCGGCGGTGAAAAATCATAATCGGTAGACCTCTAGTCTGAATACTTTCCGCATGCTCTGTACATGTCGCAATGATTTTGCTTTTGTCAAATAAACCTGGGTCAATGGTAACCTGCCTACTGTCATACCTTGTTCATAGACTGCTTACAGGGTAAGGAAACCAATAGTAATTTGGGTGAAGTATACCTTTTAACATTTTTCAAATACATACACTGAATATAAATAGAAATGCAACCATTTCAAAGATTTTACTGAGTTACATACAGTTCATATAAGGAAATCAGTCCAAATTCATTAGGCCCTAATCTATGGATTTCACATTAGGCTCACCCACTGGGGAGCCAAGCCCAATCAGTCAGAATTCGTTTTTCCCAACAAAAGGGCTTTGTGGATGGATTATCTTGGCAAAGGAAAAATGCTCACCTACAGGGATGTTAACAAATTTGGGCCCAATTAGCTTTTTGTGTGTATGAAAGATTTCTGGAATGTTTTTTATTTCAGCACATGAAACATGGGACCAAAACCTTACATGTTGTGTTTATTTTTGTTCGGTGTAGATTCAATGGTTCTAAAGACGTTTCTAGGAAATTTACAGTGTTATACAGAGCAATGAGTGCATTGAACTCCAATCTTATATAGCGCAAGTGAACAGCAAACCTGTTTTTGTTTTTTAAACAAATAAAGCAACACCTCCCGGCACAACACCTCTCATGTGACCTACTTGTGTGTATGTACTGACATATATGTGTAACTGGTTAATGCACACACAGTACATGTTAATGTATGTAAATTTGTAAAGTCTTCTGTAAAAAAAAATGTTTTCGTGTCGGACCCCAGTAAGACCAGCTTTCGCCATTTGCTGTGGCTAATGGGGATCCCAATAAATCAAAGGATCAGCTCTGGAAAATATCTGTGGTGAAAATATCTAATGGGATTGTTCTAAAAAAATATCAGAATTGGGCTGCACTGCTTTGATAACAAGGGAGTGAGCACCAAGTCTAGGTCCAAACGGTTCTTTAAAAGCATCTAACCCCCCCCCCCCCCCCAAGCCATACGACTGCTGATATATATAACTTTATTTAGTAAATATTGTCTCAATTGCATTGTTGGTTAAGGGCTTGTAAGTAAGCACTTCACGGCACATTCCAGTTGGGCCTAGTGATATAGGCCTATTGCATGAGATCCTTGCCCGAACATGTGCCTTCTCAAGAGGGAACTTCTGTTATCCACACTGAGCGGCCTTTGAGACACATTGCTGTTAATGCCACCTGGTGGACATTACTGATATCTTGCTGATGGATCACCACATTTTTGTCCTCTTTCATAGAAAGAGACCTACACTGTCAAACAGAAAAAGGCCTTCATCACCGGAGACACATTTTATCATTTTATTGGTACATGCAGGTGTATAACACATCTACACACTTCAGTTTGTTGGTGTACTTAATGTACTGCTGCCCTACAGGCAAAAGGTCTTATCTTCATATTATTTAGGCAGTTTCCATATTGTAATATTTGTGGGCACTGAATCTGATTTTATCTTTGGCTCTCACACTGTTGCAAAATCTCGTACTGAGGAGGAATCCCTCATCATTCTTCAGCAATGAGCTGCACGCTTCTGGTAGTTGAGGCTGATGTCATTATAGAGCCTGGTTAGACATTTCTTGAGAAATCTAATATTTGAATATTGATTCTAGATACTGCCTCACTTTCAGGTGCTCCTATACAATAGTCTAATTTGCTAATTTTCCCTCCCTCTTTCCCCCATATAGATCTGAAAGTCTCTCTCCCCCCACCCCGGAGGCACCATGAGCTGGAGTTTCCTGACGCGTCTCCTGGACGAGATCTCCAACCACTCTACCTTTGTGGGCAAGATCTGGCTCACACTGCTTATCGTCTTCCGCATTGTGTTGACTGCTGTGGGAGGCGAGTCCATCTACTACGATGAACAGAGCAAGTTTGTGTGCAATACCCACCAACCCGGTTGCGAGAATGTGTGCTACGACGCCTTTGCACCACTCTCGCACATCCGCTTCTGGGTGTTCCAGGTGATCATGATCACCACCCCCACTATTCTGTACCTGGGCTTCGCCATGCACAAAATCGCTCGCATGGACGACGATGAGTACAAGCCCCGCGGGAAGAGGATGCCGATGGTCAGCCTAGGGACCAACCGGAACTACGAGGAGGCGGAGGACAATGGCGAGGAGGACCCCATGATCTCCGAGGAGATCGAGTTGGAGAAGAAGGAGAAGCCTAGCAAGAAGCACGATGGACGCCGGCGCATCAAGCGCGACGGCCTCATGAAGGTGTACGTGTTCCAGCTGCTGTCACGGGCTGCTTTCGAGGTCTCCTTTCTGTTCGGCCAGTACATTCTCTACGGCCTGGAGGTGTCTCCCTCGTACGTGTGCATGCGCTCGCCCTGCCCACACACAGTGGACTGCTTCGTGTCGCGTCCCACGGAGAAAACCATCTTCCTGTTCATTATGTATGCGGTGAGTGCCCTCTGTCTGCTTTTCACTGTGCTGGAGATCCTCCACCTGGGTTATAGCGGCATACGGGACTGTTTCTGCCGCCCTCGTCCTCGCCCCCCAACCCCCCACCAACTGGCCAGCCAGCATCCCTCACAATGTGGCCGCCAGGTGCCCACAGCTCCTCCAGGCTACAACACAGTGCTGAAGAAGGACCCAAAAGGTATGCGATTGGATTACAACCTGGGCGACTCGGGCCGTGAGTCGTTTGGGGACGAGGCGTCGCAGCGGGAGCTGGAGAGGCTAAGGCGGCACCTAAAGCTGGCCCAGCAGCACCTGGACCTGGCCTACCAGAATGAGGACAACAGCAGCACTTCGAGGAGCAACAGCCCTGAGTCCAACGGGACGGCCGTGGAGCAGAACCGCCTCAACTTTGCCCAGGAGAAGCAAAGCAGCACCTGCGAGAAAGGTGAGTAGGCTGTGCCACGCGTCACAAGATGTACATATTCAGTAGTAATTTGCATGGCATATCTATGTTTTAATTTTTATAGTGGATAGAATCAATGAATGGATGTTATGTAGACAATTTTACTCTATACTTCAAACTGACGTTAAACATTTTTCCCCTTGCCTTCAGGTTTACGAGCATAACTTTGTCATTGGCCCACCTGGCCCTCTCAGGATAAATTCTTGCATCTGGGACAGTAGGGGTACCAGGGAGCATTGTGTGGGGACAGGTGTGTATGTGACTTGAGGAGGATGAATCCATCTTTCTTTCAGTGTTGAGTCCAGTGAACGTTCAAGGGAAACATGCCAAACTTAACGAGCAGCGCCTTCCTACCCAGCTATACTTGAGCACATCTGAAGATCCAAAGTGTCCACAAACTAGTTTTCAGAACATTCCTATTCGTCTCAGGGTAGCTGTGCTGTTTTTTTGGGGGGGAATACTAGTGTTTCCTCTTGTTTGTAGTTTTTCCCTCTGCTGGAGTTTAGAGGTCAATCTTAAGTTTGCCTTCAACCTAAAACTGGAGTTTACATTTCAGCCATTCTAAGGTATGGGCAACCCAAGCGTGTCGCAAAAACATGTCAATGTGTAATTTTTTTATGTGTGTGTTTTGTGAGGAATAGGGAACCACGGTGAGTCGGTGTTTGGGGATGTTAACTGGTATGGTAATAGTTGTGTTAGAAGT
The DNA here is from genome assembly GCF_013265735.2 of Oncorhynchus mykiss. NCBI lineage: Eukaryota > Metazoa > Chordata > Actinopteri > Salmoniformes > Salmonidae > Oncorhynchus > Oncorhynchus mykiss. Next base: position 43,874,691 of record NC_048567.1, read on the forward strand.
GATATTATGGAGTGAATAACTGTCTTCCATGTGCAACAGCTTACAATGAGCAAATGGGTAACTATTTTGGGTCAACCACCAGAAACAACAGTTACATTTGAGTTGTAGCACAGCAATATGTAGTTTGCAGAAAGAGAACTAACCTGCTTTCATCATGAACCTCCCCCTTCCCATAAATCTGACTGTTGCCAAGTCTGGGAACTGGAAGCCTATTTTGGCACCTTTGTCCAAAGGATTTAAAAAAAACCTGGGTAATGCTTGAATTCATGTAAATTGTTATCTTGTCTGGTAATGTTAAACATGCTTTTGATACTGATTTCTTCCATTTTGTTAGTTTAACATGGAAAGTGTTTGGACGACATTGCAAGATTAAACCTTTAAGGTCAGGATGGCCAAATTGTAACTATGAAGTTTACTGTTGTCTTTTTGGGATTTCTACATTAACTGAGGGACTCAACAGATTGGGAGTTATTTTCCATATTGAGGACCATCCACGATTTGTGGGTAACGCATCTATGCCATACACCAGTTGAACTCTGGGTCTTGTTCAGTAGGGCACAACATAGCAATGTTTTGAAAGGGAAAATGTAATTAATCTTTCTTATAGGATAAGGTCCTGTTTTGTGCCTACTGAACATGAACCAGAGACCCAAGATTTAAAAAAATATATATACAAACAACGCATTTACTCTGTCGAATAGCATTTTCAGAAAGTAATTCAAGACCCCCACAATTCAGGGTTATTTTTCTATATTGTTTTGTTCAGTGTTTTCTCCTGAAATTAGGACATGTAGATTTGTGGCTCTGTGTTACTTCTCTATGCAATTCAAAATGTATGCTCGGTTCAGTGTTCATTATTGAGGCATTGATGCAAGTAACATTCAAAAGCCTTCAAGCTGTTAATAATGACCCCCATGCGGCAGTCTCGGTGACTGTTGTAAATGTTATCATTGTTATCTTTTTATGGTTGAAACGACCCAATGCCTTGAATGTGATCTTATGCCATCAGTGCACACATTATATCAGCAGTGCCATTAAGTGTCAACTGTCATCTCAAACAATTTGTTTAAATACTTTTGTATGAATAGTATTTTTGTGCTCAATTTCTTAAATAAACTTTTCCTAATAAATCCATGTCTCCTGTGATGGAAAATTGTATTGTTTGTGCTTTTCCTTTAACACATTTCTGTGTTCATGCAAGCGACTGAATGAATCATCAGTATTTGGCAGTACGGCCAGAACCTGGTTTTGAGAAACGGATGTCCGTTTCAAGGTTTCAGCTTGGAGAAGAAGCCTCGTGAGTTATTGGTCTGTCGCATGCATGACCCAGTATTGGTCGGTCGCATGAATGAAGCAAACGTTTCGGGGATGTTGGCAAATTACACCTTATGAGGGCTTGATCCAGATTGTCTGAGCTTCCAGTATATCTATCAAGTACTGTCCAAATAGTGCAGATGAAGGGGAGGAAACAAATATTTTTTTGCAATTGAGCCAAAACCCCTGAAGTTATAAACACAACTGCAATATAACTGACATGCGTTTATCTAGCATGATTACATAAACGATACAAGAGTTCAATACAGTAAACAGCATTGCTATAAAAGGCTTACTGTGCAGTTCACCTTCCACCACCAAGATGAAGAACCTGGTGCGGGTTCTCTATCTGTACCTGATGTGCCTCTATAGCTGTCTGTGTCAGGAAGATGACCCACAGGACTTTATGCTTCTAGCAGGCCCTCTCACCAACCACTTGAGGATGGACTTGAGCACCAAACCCATTGATGCCTTTGACTGCAGTCATCCCCTTCCCTTGGGCTCCAGGGCCTACTTCCAGTATCTCCAGAGTCGGGGAGTAACTCATTTCAAAGTTCCCCTGTCCTGGGCTCAACTTTTGCCCACAGGTGACCCCAGCCAGCCCAGTCAGCCTGCATTGTCTTGCTACCGGAACTTCTTGGAACAGCTAGTGGAAGTAGGCCTCAAACCACTTGTTGTCTTGCATCGCTCTGCTTTACCAGAGGCCCTGAGATCCAGGTATGGGGGCTGGGAAAGCGCAGAGCTGCTAGATGTATTTCAGCAATATGCTGAATTTGTTTTTCTGGCGTATGGAGAACTGGCACACTCTTGGGTGACACTGAGCCACATCGAAGAGCTGCGGGATGAGGTGAATCTGCAGCTGAAACACGCTCTCCATGCCCACGCCGACGTGTACCACCTCTACCATCACCTGTTTCCTGGACAAGGTAAACCCTTAATTAGCATGTGGTAGAAGATGTACATTATTCACAGGGTTTTGAGGAACAGTTTACAGAGATAACAATTAATTTACCTTTATTTTTAAAAGAGTCCAATTGCAAGGGAGCCCTGCATGCACACAATTTACAAAATACAATCACATACAGACACAAAATCACAAACACAGTTAAGAAAAACAATCACGTTCCTCAGCAGAGGTCCACAATCAACATTTTGAACTGCCCGAGAGGCACTAGTACATCCAGTTGTACTAAACTCTGTAGATTTATGGCACAATGGGGTGTAAAGAAACTAAAAGCTGAATTACCTAACTGAGGAGACCAAATGGATTTCCAGAGTTAGCCATCCCTTAGACAGGGTATGGCAACTCCTAAATCTAAAGGTTATTAATGCTGTTAGGTACAGTGGGAGTTTTTTTAATTTTTTAAAGAGCTTTATGAATAAAAGAGGGCCAGCCTACTTTCTGGTAAAGAATGCAGTGGTGTGTTGCACCTGTCGCCCGCAATAAATACTCCTACAGTATGTGGGTTCTTATGAAGATCTTTAGTGCTACAAGGTGTTTGAATTGTTTGGAACCGACAAGTTTTCATAGCAAAGCGGCGTTAGGTTTAGACAGATTTTGTAAAAAATTGTTTCACAAAATATCGGTCAACCAGATGTGAAAGAGGTCAGTGACTGTGCCTCAATTATGTCCCATCCTTGACTTTTCTAGTACTATCATTCATGTTTGCATGTATATTGTTTTCCTTATCAGGAGAGATTATTTCTGGCCAAGTGTTGTGAATGCCGTTAGATAGCAAAGGTTAGGATCTGGGGAAAAGTGAAACACTGCATACTCTCTCTCTCTCTCTCTCGCTCTCTCTCTCTCTCCCTCTCTCTCTCTCTCATGTAGGCGATGATTGCACAGAGATGTCAAAATGTGTTTCAAAAATCGTCAGAGTAATTATTTTAACCTAAAGCATTTAATAAAGACATGTATAGTACAATAGTATGGGGAATGAGAGGGCTACTTACACAGTGTTTGGAAGGGATCACAGCAGTGATTGAAGGACCCAATGCCTGAGTTGAGGTGTTCAAAGGCTTCAGTGCAGGGCAGGCTTTTTCTGGGAAGACAAAAAACTCCAGTTTTGTGAAAACCCTGTCAAACTGCAGCAACCTTATCCTTGTTCATATTAATTATATTTAGACTAGATTAGGAAGGGAATTTCCTCTACCCAGACACAGAGACAACAACTGGTAGACAATAGAACTCACAGGGCTGAGCTTGCTTTATGCATGTTTGCATCATGCAGTTCTATGCAACTTTAGGCCTTGTAAAAAATGTACTCAAATCTGTCGTCACTATTATGTTGAATGATTCATTCCAGTTACTTTTGGATTGAAAACGTATATGCAGCCTAGCCAGCCCAAGTTTGAATATAAACCAAATTTGATCACATTCACGTTTTCGCCTGAAAACACAAATGGACTATAAATACACAACGTTATCAAATGAGTTACCCTGACGAAATGGACAGCGCACATAGGCTGTATGCATCTGCTCTTATTAGTAGCCTACGGTTAATCAGACTGAAAAATTGCTGCATCATTTAAATCATGAGTTTTTGCTTTTGTCTGTCCGGAGTGATTATGTGTTTATCTTTGCTAAATAAATTCCGGAGGAAAGTGGAAAACCTACTTGAGCGCACGCGAAAAAATACGCTGAGTCTGATAATGGATGACGCGATGGAAGCTATCAAATCATTCAGAAATTGATTTCGACATCCCAGAGAAGACAGTCGAAGGTTCTATAAGTTCAGCAAGTAAAGTATTGTTATGTGCACAATTACCTCTGCAAGCTGATTTTAGTTTCCCTTGTCGGTAGAACTTTCCCTCTCGTAGTGTCCTCTAAAAGCAAATTATTGCATGCCCAAAAACACAGTGGTGTTTAAGCCGCTTGAGAACATCCCTGTTTTTTCTAACTTTCTCGTTGAATACGCAGACCATCATCATGATCGATCCAGCTTTTTCCCAGAAGCTTGAATCTGATGTGGGCATTTATATGCTGCCTGCAGAACGATCAATGTTCTTCAGGTCACTGTACCCATCTATCGCCTAGGCCAAGGCTCAGACTTTCCAAAAAGCAGGCCAGGCCAGGAATACAGCTGGCTTGGTGAAAGACTCCTTGTTAACCAGCTATACTTTTGATACCAGTTGGTATTGAACGCCCTCACCTTTTCATCCTTCTTCATGAAACTGATCTCAGGCAGAGGTCGACCCTCACTTTTAATTTGCACCGTGTACCCCAGAGAATGAAAGGGGTTCTTCAACAAAAAGTCGACAACATTGTCGGCAGCGTAGGCCATTCTACCATTCTGTCGGAGAAATCTCCACATTCGCGCTGGTAGCTAGCTAGCAAGGCAAATTTAAATACATATCACTAACTGGACACAAAATAAAGTTCTAAAACCAAGAAATAAATTTATAATATACTTCCTCCGTCTCCTGTAAATTGAAAAAAACTATTTTGAATTGAGTAATATATTTTTAAAAAGCTCAACTATTACCTTTTACTCTTAATCTCTATCCAACAATGTCACCAAGCTTCTCAACACATAGAGCCCCCATAATGATCTGTGGCACAATCCCAATACAACTCACAATGTTAATTCTCTGATACTAATTATATGATTGGATGGAGAACATGTCAGTTTATACTGCAAAAGTTTTGATTGGTTGGAAGACGTCCCCCGGAGGTGGTCATAATTACCATGTATGTTTATGAAAGGTCAATGTAGCCAGAGGACGGAAGATAGCTGTCCTCCGGCTAAACCATGGTGCTACCCCGGACAGTGTTGTTGAAATTCCTGTAGACCTTCATTGCAAAACAGTGTATTTTAATCATTTTTATATAATTAACATAACTATTAAAACATTTTATAAAATTTATCTGAGGAGGATGGTCCTCCCATGGAACTGGATTGCTAACATTGTCACTGTTTTTATAACACATCAGCCCTCTATTCTGTGCTCTCCTCTCAGGCGGCCATGTGTCGATTGGCGTAAGGGCCAGTGATGTTTCCATCCTTTACCAAAGCGAGGCTGCCATTAAGGTATGGGTACAGTACCTTTGACATTTGGACAATTGAATGTGTCACAATGTCAGACTCCAAAGCAAATGTGAAACCTGCACAGGGTTTATACTTTTCCCAAGGCACCCACTGTATTGCTGTGATGGTGATAACATATTTCCCATTCAGGAGTCCCTAGATTTCCTGTCAGTGCAAATTGAGTACAACTGCACCTCTAAATCAAACCTGGCAGAGGAGCTGAGAAGATTACAGGTAGTTTACTCTTCCATTCTCTGATAAAGTGTGTCTTAATGAAAGGAAGAAAAGAGCCTCACATGAAAGTGTATTTTATTACTGTCTTATCTTACCATCAATTATTAAATGTCTAATTGCCAATATCCTTGTAAGTTACTGTAAACCTTGTGTGTGAAACTCATAATGTTTTACCCCAAAATGGAAAACTGTGAATAATGTGAGATTTTGTATATACAGTTTGAAGGTTGAAGAGGCTGAATACAGAATGTCCTAATATGATTTCTCTAATTTAGATGAAAACACACAACCATTCATCTGCAACTCATAATTGTCTCATAAAAGCCAGCCCCTGAATGACGATCCCTTTGTCATGTTTTAGAAGGCCAATGGTCAGATACCCATTGTGATTTACAAGATGAATATCAAAGGCTGTTCCTTCAGTCAATTCCAGCCACTCGGTAACATCCTGCAAGGTAAATCATGTGAAGCTGCATAAATGTACACACGCACGCTTTGTAGACCATCAGATTAATCACTGGTGTCTTGTGTGATCATACCATTCAACCTCAGTGCGATGGTTACAATTGCATTTGCTTACAGACAGTTCACCCATACTCAAGTCTAGTGTCACATTATAGACATCTCTACACTGTCAAATAAACGTGTCGGTGATGACATCTCCAAAACCAGATGGTGGATTCAAATCAAGAGAGTGATTTGTAGTAGTTACAGTGCCAGAGACCATAATTGTATTGATGTTATCTCCACAAAGATGTTATCCAATATAAAATGTCATAGTCCAATTTGATTGTAAAGGCATTATGAAATTCTGACTTGTTGTTATCATGGTCCGGAGTACGCTGCAAAGTGCTAGCTAGTTAAAGGGCAATCTAGTATTGGAACAACAACAAAGTGGTTATCCCACCACTTCTTTGGTAAACAGCTCAGGTATATGACTGGAGAAATGTAACTACTAAATGTAACTACTATGCATGCAAGAATTTACCATAGATGAGATCAAATTACAGTTCAGTTTAATGTTTGAAGCTATACAGTGTTCAAACCCTCCACCTCCAGTCTAGCGGTCTCAATTACCAACTCACTTAAAACTGTGAGCATACCCTTTATAATTAATATATCCTTTATGGATTTTGCAAATATAGATCATATAAAATGTAACCCGATGTTCATATCAAATCATTTTTTGAGGAATTTGAAGAACAACCCCCTGTGTGTGGTCTAAAATCATTACAGTTCTGCGAAATGGGGACCTGCAAATTCTGGGATGTGACATGGTTGACTTGTTTGAGGAGCTGGATTTGGTGGACACTCTGAATAGGTACAAATCCACTTGTTGTTTACATGCACTATTTGGAAATGTAGTAATAGATCAAATAGTCTACTATTAGCATAATGGAATATAAAAAGTCTGAATTAACCTTTTGTCTTTTTTGTATTTTAGTGTGAATTCATACCTCTGTATGTACAGTATCTGCAGTGCCTTCAGAAAGTATTCACACCCCTAGACTTTTTCCACATTTTGTTGTGTTACAGCCGGAATGTAAAATGTATTAAATTGAGATTTTGTGTCACTGATCTACACACAATACCCCATAATGTCAAAGTGGAAATGCTTACAAATTAATAAAACATGAATAGTTTAAATGGCTTGAGTCAATAAGTATTCAACCCTTTAATTATGGCAAGTTACGTTCAGGAGTAAAAATGTGCTTAACAAGTCACATAATAAATAGCACGGAATCACTCTGTGTGCAAAAATATTGGTTAATATGATTTTTAAATGAGTACCCCATCTCCGAACCTCACACATACAATTATCTGTAAGGTCCCTCAGTTTAGTTTAGTTTATTAATTCGACCATTTAAAAAAACAAGAACACAGAAAACTTAAAAGCCATACATGCACAATAATAAAATCATTGAGGATAACACACATTAAAGTCTGGGACTTATTTCCATTGTGGTCCTCTTGAGACAAGATCAAAAACAGTATGGCAATGTAGGGGTTATTCATATGGGCACAGAAGACATCAAACATATTTTTACTTTATTTTTAAAGCTGTCCAGAGAGGACGCTGTTTTTTGTGTTTTTTTTTCAAATGGTTAGCAAAAGAAGGGCACCTATTGGTAGAATTACACTTTGAATGGTGTATCAATACACCCAGTCACTACAATAATACAGGCGCCCTTCCTACCTCAGTTGCTGAAAAGGAAGGAACCCGCTCAGGGATTTCACCATGAGGCCAATGGTGATTTTAAAACAGTTACAGAGTTTAATGGCTGTGATAAAAGGAAAGGGAAAGGGGATACCTAGTTGTACAACTGAATGCTTTCAACTGAAATGTGTCTTCTGCATTTAACCCTCTGGTGTGGGGGGCTGCCTTAATCGACATCCACGTCTTTGGCACCCGGGGAACAGTGTGTTAAATGTCTTGCTCAGGGGCAGAATGACAGAGATAACTGAGAATGGATCAACAACACAGGAGTTACTCCACAATATTAACAAAAGTGAGAGAGCAAATTGAAGGAAGCCTATACAGAATATAAAATATTCCACAGCATGCATCCTGTTTTCAACAAGGCACTAAAGTAATACTGCAAAAAATGTGTCAAAGAAAGTAATTTTTGGTCATGAATACAAAACGTTATATTTTGGGCAAATCTTCAAGTCATAGTCATAGGCAAGGCCTTAAGGAGTTTGAGCTAAGCACAGGCAAAATCCTAGAGGAAAACTTGGTTCAGTCTCTTTTCCAACAGACACTGGGAGCCAAATTCAACTTTCAGCAGGACAATTACCTTAAACACAAGGTCAAATATACACTGGAGTTGCTTACCAAGATGACATTGAATGTTAGAGTGGCCAAGTTATGTATTTGACTTAAATTCGCTTGAGAATCTATGGCAAGACTTGAAAATAGCTGCCTAGTAACAATCAACAACCAACTTGACAGAGCTTGAAGAATGTTTTAAAGAAGAAATGGGCAAATATTGTACAATCCAGCTCTTATAGAGTTACCCAGAAAGACTCACAACTGTAATTGCTGCCAAAGGCGATTCTAACATGTATTGACTCAGGGGGTTGAATACTTATCTAATCAAGATATATTAGTATTTTATTTACCACTTTGACATAAGAGCATTTTGTGTAGATTGTTGACAAAAAATGGCAAATCCATTTTAATCCTACTTTGTAACAAAACAAAATGTGGAAAAAGTCAAGGGGTGTAAATACTTTCTTAACGGCACTGTATTTAATGTTGCCCTTCACCTCTCTTGCTCGGCTAGTCTTTCAGATCACACTGGGGATGCACTGTCAGTAAACTACCAGAGAGTGTGGGATAAGTTTGGAACTCAGACCATTTCTGAGCGGGACATCTTCCTGAATGAGTCTTTTCCTGATGGCTTCCAGTGGGCCACTTCCAGTGAGTCCTTTAAAGTCGAGGGTGGCTGGTCTGAGCATGGGAAGGGTGAGACCATTTGGGACCGCTTTGGCCATGAGCACCAAGTCTTTGAGAATCAGACTGCAGACCTGGCTTGTGACAGTTACCATAAAGTCGACTATGACGTCTATCTTCTGAGAGGTCTACTTGTCAAAACCTACCAGTTCTCTATCTCCTGGGCCCGCGTTTTCCCCTCTGGCCACTGGGGGAGCCACTCTGAGAAAGGTGCGCTTTACTATGACAGCCTGATCAATGCGCTGATAGAGGCGGGTATAGAACCTGCTGTGACCCTGCACCACTGGGATCTTCCCCAGGCACTCCAGGACTATGGAGGCTGGACCAATGTTTCCATTGCAGAAGCCTTTAAAGACTATGCCGACTTCTGCTTCTTCAGGTTTGGAGATAGGGTTAGGACCTGGAACACTTTCAGTAGCCCCTGGGTGATTAGCCATGCTGGGTACGGTACCGGTCAGCATCCCCCTGGAATAAAGAACTATGTGGTTGCCTCCTACCAGGTGAGAGAACTAGCATCACTCTTTTCCCTTTAGCCCTTTGTTGACTTTGTGAATTGTAATGATTATTTCTTTGATGATTTTGATCCTTTGTGTACCCCCCCAAAAAAAGGTGACTCACAACATGCTCAAGTCCCACGCTGAAGCATGGCATGTTTACAACGACAAGTACCGGAAGGACCAGGGAGGCAAAGTAGGCATTGCCCTGGACTCCAACTGGGCTGAGCCTCCAAGCTCCTCTTCCAAGCCTGAAGATGTAGTGGCTGCAGACCGCTACCTGCAGTTCATGCTGGGATGGTTCGCCCATCCCATTTTTGTGGATGGGGACTATCCACCCTTGCTAAAGTCTCAGATTGAGCAGAAAAGGCGGAATTGTTCCCTCTCTGTGCCTGCCATACTCCCGTTCTTCACTGCAGCAGAGAGTAAGCGAATTCGCGGAACGGCAGATTTCCTGGGGCTCAACCACTACACCTCTCGCCTGGTCAATGCCAGTGATGGTGGCTGCGTGCCTGGACCAG